>NC_086444.1:647397700-647701922 GCF_028390025.1 Pseudophryne corroboree | reverse complement strand
GGTAAAGAAGAGTGCCCATCTTGCTTGGCGTGGGTTCAGACATCGGGCTGACTGTAGATACAGGAGGTTCTTGTGATTCGTGGTTACCGAGATTGGATGCTGAGCTCCCTCCAACAAATACCTCCACTCCTCAAAGGCCAACTTAATTGCCAGTAATTCCTGTTCCCCAATAGCGTAATTCTGTTCAGCGGGGGAAAATCTTCGCGAGAAGAACGCACAAGGATGGACCTTTTTGTCCTCAAAGAGCTGGGATAATACTGCTCCTACTCCTACAGTAGAGGCATCAACCTCCACCAAGAACGGACGGCTGAGATCAGGTTGTTAAAGAACTGGAGCAGTCATGAAGGCCTCTTTCAAAGCCGAAAAGACTTCCAAAGCCTCCGGAGACCACTTGGCAGGATCGGCTCCATTCCTAGTTAGTGAGGTTATGGGAGCTATGACAGAAGAATAATTTTGAATGAATCTTCGGTAGAAGTTAGCGAACCCAGTAAACGTTGAATTCCTTTAAGGGTAGCTGGAAGTGCCCAATCCTGAATCGCCTGGACTTTAGCGGGATCCATCTGTAACCTCTGCCCCGAGAGGATGTAACCGAGAAATGGAATCGTGGGTACTTCGAAGGTGCACTTCTCTAATTTACAGAATAATTGATTCCTTCGTAACAGAGTTAGCACTTCTCTGACTTGTTCCCGATGGTCTTCAGATCCCTAGGAAAAATGAGGATGTCATCCAGATACACTACCAAGCAGTCATAAAGGAGGTCTCTGAAGATTTAGTTGACGAACTCTTGAAAGACGGCTGGTGCGTTACATAGGCCAAAAGGCATTACCAGGTATTTGTAATGGCCATTGCGGGTATTAAATGCCATCTTCCATTCATCACCTGACGAATACGTATAAGATTGTAGGCCCCCCGTAAGTCCAGCTTAGTAAATACAGTAGCTCCTTTAACACGGTCGAACAGTTCTGGAATCAAGGGTAACGGATATCTGTTCTTAATTGTTATGTCATTGAGACCTCTATAGTCAATACAGGGCCCATCCAACCCCCATCCTTCTTTTTGACGAAGAAAAACTCCGCCCCGGCCGGAGATGTGGAAGACCTGATGAACCCTTTATCCAAGTTCTCCCGGATATACTCCAAAATGGCCTGTGTCTCGGGAAGTGGAGGAGTCTTACCATAGGTGTGTGCAGGGGGGTTGCCTGGTGCGCACAGGCACCCCCTAATGTCTGGCACCCCGATCTCACATGCCTGATGCAGCGATCACCGAGCAGGCTGATTACTGTCCCCTCTGCGCTGCACCCTGTCAGGACTGCATTACTAAACGGACGCCTGGGTTAATCAAGGGTGCTACTGCCACCGGCTTTCAAACTCCCGGCTCCACTTCCATGTACAAAAACAGCGTGATGTGACGTGATGATATCATGCTGCTCGCACGCCCACCCGTCCCACGCCCACCTCTCTCCTTCTATGCTATGTCAACACCAGCCACTGATGAGGATCAGCATGCAGCCAGCGTTCCTCTTAGGAAGACAAATTCAATACTGGCAGGTGGCCGGCAGCAGCATTGACACGTCACTCATTTTTCCAGCAGCAGCAGCAGTACTAGTCTGCGACTGTCAGTGTCAGTGAGTGACTAACTTGTAAGTAAGCTGCTGCAGCTTGCAGGGGAAAGAGAGGGGGAGCCAGACCAGGCTGAGGAGGAGTAGTGTAATTGCAGTGAGTGCCATCAGTGGTGTTTGTTTGGTGCACATCACAACATCTGACAATGTAGCTGCATTATTAGGATTGCTACAAGGGTGGATATTTATATTGTGTTGACCATCAATAGATGGTGCTAGACATACCCAAAAGGCGGTGCTAGACACACCCCTCCAACGGTGCACCCCCTAATAAAATGTGCTGCACACGCCTATGAGTCTTACCAGGTACAAGCACAATGGGACAAGCCCAAGTACGATGCGGGGGCAAGATGTCCGCTCCATGCTTACTGAAAACATCTTGAAAGGCTTGGTATTCCACAGGAAGGCTGGAAGGACTGGAAGAACAGAGAAGTCTTACTGAAGGTAAACAGTTCTGGAAGCAGTCTTGTCCCCAAGAGAGAACATCCATAGTTTGCCAGTCTATGTGGGGATTGTGTCTGATTAACCATGGAAATCCTAGGATCAGTTCATGAGAGGCTTTAGGAATTACAAGGAAAGAGATTTTTTCTGAATGAAGAACTCCGACCTTCATCTTGAAGGAATAGTACGAAAGGACATAATACCCTTTAGGGATATAACTTCCATCCACCGCAGTAACAGAAATTATACGATCAAAGGAACCGTTTGTATTCCAGATAGTTTGACCAGAGCTGATGTAATGAAGCTTTCGGCGGCTCCGGAGTCGAGTAGTGCAGGGATGAGAAGAGAAGAAGAAGGGAGCTCCAATTGGGTTAACAAGACAGACTTTTTCTTGGTATGTAATTCTGAGAATTCTCCCAGCTTGACCTCTCCAGCACAAGCTAGGAGCGGGGTGTTTCCCGGACGTAGATTGCAAGTTTTGACAAAGTGATCAGATGCGCCACAATACAAGCAGAGGTTCCCTTGACGCTGTCTCTGACATTCTTCGTTGGAGAGGCGGGGAGCGATTGATCTGCATGGGTTCTTCCGCAGTTGGTGATGATGGTGTTGGTGGAAGAACAACTCTAGGCTTAGGGCGATCTGACTGCGACCTCTCCATACAGAGTTCTCTGTACCTCAGGTCTAATTTATTGCATAAAGAAATTAATTTATCCAACTTATCAGGTACGTCCAGAGTTGCGAGGTTATCTTTGATCTTTTCGGAGAGACCGCTCCAGAAAGCTGCAATGAGAGCGTCCTCATTCCAGTTCAGTTTTGAGGAGAGCACGAAACTGGATCACGTACTGACTGACCATACGCGTGCCCTGACGCAGGCGCAGGATCTCCAATGAGGCGGCAGAAGTCCTGCCCGGTTCGTCGAAGAGTCTTCGAGAGGTGGCCACGAATTCTGAAGAGTTAGATAGGATGGGATCCATCCTCTCCCACAAGGGTGAAGCCATTCCAACACTTGCCTGGTGAGTAAAGAAATTATATAAGCTACTTTGGTTCATGCTGATGGGAAGCTGGCCGACTGTAGTTCGAACTGGATTTCACACTGGTTAAGAAACCCGCGGCATTGTTTTGGATTCCCATCGAACTTACTGGGAGATGGCAAATGCAACCGTGGAAGTGCTACTGGTACAGAAGGAAGCGGGACCGTGGGTGCTAATGTGGGAGCAGCTGTAGATACTTGAGGGGCCGTCATGGCAACACAGAGAGAGTCGAGACGTTCGGACATATTCTGCATGAACTGCACAATTTGAGATTGTGTGGCCTCCTGCTTACTTAAGCGAGACCAGATATCTGCAGTTGAATCCCCTCCTGAGGCCTGATCACCCGTCGAATCCATTGGGCCAGTGCTTACTGTCACGTCTAGCAAAGTTTGAGGATCCGGCAGCTGAGACTGGCCGAAGAGGTAGTTGGCTGTGGTGATCAAGATGAGGGGGTTGGATATAGTTCCTTCACATGGGACACGGAGCAATGAAGAACGTAGGCGGGGTTGAGAGTCAATGAATAGTATTTATTATGTACAGGGCTGAGGTAGTGAACTGTGGCTGGAGCAAAGAACTGTGGACTGTGATTTGAAAGATGAGACTGTAGATAATGAACTGTGGAACTGTGGATGGTAGTTGAAGACGTGGCTGGAGACAAGGACTGTGGACTGTGGTTTGGAGGATGATGCTGAAGATAACAATCTGCAGGTTGTGGTCGGTGGTACAAAGACGTGGCTTGTGACGTAGATCTGTGGAGTGTGGCTTGAAAGATGAGGCAGAAGACCCGGGGCCGACTGTGCCCAAAGAGTCTTACTGGACCGGGTTTTCCAGGAGCGCTTCCACAGGCAGTAGCAGATTAGGAACGGCAGGACTGCAGCAGCAACAGAGAACCGACCAAGCAGGATCAGGAGTAACCAGAATACAAATAAAAGGACACCTACTGCCTTAATTTAAGCAGATTCATGGTATATAGCTATGCTAGTGAACAAGCAATGACAGACAGTGTTGTGGATTAAACAAACATATGGTAATGTTACAATGTTTCACTTCTAATCCTTGAGGCCACCTGTTAGTCATGAGGAGACACTTATGATACAAATCTAACAAGTGCTAACAGACTAAATGTATCAGTGTTAACTTGAATCTGTGCTATTTGAGAATAACCAGCCCAGACAACTCAGTACGTTTATATTCTTGTAGGCAACAATAAAGCCAGTAAAGCACAGATTATAGTTTATAACAGTTTGGTTATCAATAATTAAAATAGGACATAATTTATTGTCATCATAAGGTGCTCTCCCTAGTGGGATAACGACACTGAGAACTGAGGAAGGTATTGATTCTCACTACCTAAAACAGTGTGAGTTTTGCTACAGTCGCCCCATGCGACTACGGAGAGTCTCAATAGAGTCACAATTGTATTAAACACAATCTCTGAGACATAATAACACATTGCATTTTACTAGCACTATCTACAACCATAATCAGCACATAAGCACTATATGGTGTAAGTAATGTACCAACTTTAAGGCAGAAGAATTTAATCTACCTTGTTTATGAACGCCCCTTGGAAGGCTTAAGAAGGACGTACTTAAATACTGAATCACTGACAAATATATAGTAATTCATACTCTTTCCTAACAAAGCTCTTCTGCGTACAGAATAATATACAGACAGCGTTGATATTTATTTAATATATTATACTTGCTGTCTGAAGCATACTGTCAGCTGTCAATATAGAAATACGAGTGAAACAGCTCTGATACATTAAATGATCATATAAAGACATAATGACCAATTGCTGACAACTACCATCAGACTGGTATAAGATTGAGAGCAGTATTATATAGGACACAAGAATCAATACGCTGACACATTTTATAATCTTTAATCACATTTATTATTCCAATTGCACTTGTGGTATATGTTGTATATGTCTTGATTTTAACCTCTATGTTTCGTCTATACTCGTAGTTTGTGTGTTTGTCATTGTCACACTATTTTAATTTGACAACAATAAAAGTTAAATTTTAGGAAATTTTGAGAACGTGGTGATAATTAGGTCACCCTTATTCTTGTGCATCAACAATACAGCCTTTTCTTCTTTTTTCCTTGTCTAGTAACCAGAATACGACAAGGATCCTGGGAGCACAGGCTAAAGCACCTACAACAGGGTTGTAGCTTGCAGCACTGGCGTCTCTGTCCTAAACCAGCCCCCTTTTATAGGGAGAGCTTCCCCTGGATTGGCTGGAAGAAACAGGAAACAGGAACTATGCTTACAACTTGGTCTCCAACATGGCGGCGCCCAGTAATGCAGACCTTTCTGCAAAGCCACATTGCTCACTGCCTAGCAATGCTTCAGCAAGAGCGACCCGCCGTAGCGGCATCCCACCGCCACGAGCGGACCCCCTCACTGCGCCACTGCTGCCCACAGACCCGGCGCAGCAGCCCACCTCCGCCGCTGACCACACACCGCCAGAGAAACCAGCCCCACGGCCCCAGCGTACCGGTAAGACTCCGGACGCTGACAGTACCCTCCCTTTGTGGGTGGACTCCGGACACCTATCTGGTTTAGTTGGGAACTTGGAATGAAATGTCCGAAGAAGTCTTGGAGCATGGACATCTTCTGATTCTACCCAAGATCTCTCCTCTGGTCCATATCCCTTCCAATCAACAAGGTACTGGAGGCGACCATAACGTCTGCGAGAATCGAGAATCTTGTGAATCTCAAATTCGTCTCCTTGTGCTGATTGGATCTTGGGTGATTTAGGCAAAGCAGCTCTGAATCGATTAAGTACCAAAGGTTTTAAGAGAGAAATATGAAATGCATTAGGGGTTCTTAACTGCGGAGGTAATTTCACTTTATAAGCCACAGGATTCAAAACTTTTTCGATTGGATAGGGCCCAATAAATCTGGGAGCAAACTTTTTCATAGGAACCTTTAATTTTAGGTTACGTGTGGAAACCCAAACCCGATCTCCTACCTTAAGGCTTTGTTACAGCTTTTCGCTTCAGATCTGCATAGGTCTTATACCTCTTAGATGTCTTGAGCAAGGCCTTGTGAATTTGTTGCCAGGTTTCAGTAAATTGTCGATGTGTTGACTCTGCGGCAGGAACCTCGAGTGTAGGCAGAAGTTGGAAGTCAGGAACTCTCGGATGGTAACCATAATTAATGAAGAATGGAGAACATTTTGTGGCCGAGTGATAGAGATTGTTATGGGCAAATTCTGCGAACGGGAGGAAGTCCAGCCAGTCGTCCTGTGAGGAGGACATGAATAAACGCAGAAAAGTCTCCAGATCCAGGTTCACTCTCTCTGTTTGACCATCCGTTTGGGGATGATATCCGGAGGAGAAGTTCAATTTCACACCAAGAGCAGAACATAGGGATCTCCAAAACTTGGCCACAAACTGAGGACCTCTATCAGTCACGATTTCCTGCGGTAGACCATGAAGTCGAAAGATCTCTGCTATAAATAATTTTGCCAACTGGGATGCTGATGGGAGATTAGCCAGAGGAACGATGTGTGCCATTTTAGAGAATCGGTCATCTATGACCCATACAGTGTTCCGTCCACCAGACGTAGGTAAATAAGTAATAAAGTCCATAGAAATATGCGTCCATGGTCTTAGTGGCACAGGTAACTGATGGAGTAACCTGGCTGGAGGACCTTTGGGACTCTTATGCTGGGCACATTTTGGACAGGCAGCCACGAATTCCTGAACGTCAGTCCTGAGATGAGGCCACCAGTAGGAACGCTGAATGAATTTGAGTGTTTTATGACTGCCTGCATGACCCATGAAGGAGGAGGAGTGAGCCCATGTAAGAAGTTTTTTGCAAAGATTTGGTGCAACGAAGATCTTTCCTGGAGGAGGAAGTGGAGAGGTATTAGTTGCTGAAAAAGAGGTGGATTCCAGGATGAATTGCTCTTTAGAATGGTCAGAGGGTTCTTCAGAACTTAGGGAGCGAGATAATGCATCTGCCTTTTTGTTGAGGGGACCTGGTTGGTAGCTAAGTTTAAAGTTAAAACGGGTAAAGAAGAGTGCCCATCTTGCTTGGCGTGGGTTCAGACATCGGGCTGACTGTAGATACAGGAGGTTCTTGTGATTCGTGGTTACCGAGATTGGATGCTGAGCTCCCTCCAACAAATACCTCCACTCCTCAAAGGCCAACTTAATTGCCAGTAATTCCTGTTCCCCAATAGCGTAATTCTGTTCAGCGGGGGAAAATCTTCGCGAGAAGAACGCACAAGGATGGACCTTTTTGTCCTCAAAGAGCTGGGATAATACTGCTCCTACTCCTACAGTAGAGGCATCAACCTCCACCAAGAACGGACGGCTGAGATCAGGTTGTTAAAGAACTGGAGCGGTCATGAAGGCCTCTTTCAAAGACGAAAAGACTTCCAAAGCCTCCGGAGACCACTTGGCAGGATCGGCTCCATTCCTAGTTAGTGCGGTTATGGGAGTTATGACAGAAGAATAATTTTGAATGAATCTTCGGTAGAAGTTAGCGAACCCCAGTAAACGTTGAATTCCTTTAAGGGTAGCTGGAAGTGCCCAATCCTGAATCGCCTGGACTTTAGCGGGATCCATCTGTAACCTCTGCCCCGAGAGGATGTAACCGAGAAATGGAATCGTGGGTACTTCGAAGGTGCACTTCTCTAATTTACAGAATAATTGATTCCTTCGTAACAGAGTTAGCACTTCTCTGACTTGTTCCCGATGGGTCTTCAGATCCCTAGGAAAAATGAGGATGTCATCCAGATACACTACCAAGCAGTCATAAAGGAGGTCTCTGAAGATTTAGTTGACGAACTCTTGAAAGACGGCTGGTGCGTTACATAGGCCAAAAGGCATTACCAGGTATTTGTAATGGCCATTGCGGGTATTAAATGCCATCTTCCATTCATCACCTGGACGAATACGTATAAGATTGTAGGCCCCCCGTAAGTCCAGCTTAGTAAATACAGTAGCTCCTTTAACACGGTCGAACAGTTCTGGAATCAAGGGTAACGGATATCTGTTCTTAATTGTTATGTCATTGAGACCTCTATAGTCAATACAGGGCCCATCCAACCCCCATCCTTCTTTTTGACGAAGAAAAACTCCGCCCCGGCCGGAGATGTGGAAGACCTGATGAACCCTTTATCCAAGTTCTCCCGGATATACTCCAAAATGGCCTGTGTCTCGGGAAGTGGAGGAGTCTTACCATAGGTGTGTGCAGGGGGGTTGCCTGGTGCGCACAGGCACCCCCTAATGTCTGGCACCCCGATCTCACATGCCTGATGCAGCGATCACCGAGCAGGCTGATTACTGTCCCCTCTGCGCTGCACCCTGTCAGGACTGCATTACTAAACGGACGCCTGGGTTAATCAAGGGTGCTACTGCCACCGGCTTTCAAACTCCCGGCTCCACTTCCATGTACAAAAACAGCGTGATGTGACGTGATGATATCATGCTGCTCGCACGCCCACCCGTCCCACGCCCACCTCTCTCCTTCTATGCTATGTCAACACCAGCCACTGATGAGGATCAGCATGCAGCCAGCGTTCCTCTTAGGAAGACAAATTCAATACTGGCAGGTGGCCGGCAGCAGCATTGACACGTCACTCATTTTTCCAGCAGCAGCAGCAGTACTAGTCTGCGACTGTCAGTGTCAGTGAGTGACTAACTTGTAAGTAAGCTGCTGCAGCTTGCAGGGGAAAGAGAGGGGGAGCCAGACCAGGCTGAGGAGGAGTAGTGTAATTGCAGTGAGTGCCATCAGTGGTGTTTGTTTGGTGCACATCACAACATCTGACAATGTAGCTGCATTATTAGGATTGCTACAAGGGTGGATATTTATATTGTGTTGACCATCAATAGATGGTGCTAGACATACCCAAAAGGCGGTGCTAGACACACCCCTCCAACGGTGCACCCCCTAATAAAATGTGCTGCACACGCCTATGAGTCTTACCAGGTACAAGCACAATGGGACAAGCCCAAGTACGATGCGGGGGCAAGATGTCCGCTCCATGCTTACTGAAAACATCTTGAAAGGCTTGGTATTCCACAGGAAGGCTGGAAGGACTGGAAGAACAGAGAAGTCTTACTGAAGGTAAACAGTTCTGGAAGCAGTCTTGTCCCCAAGAGAGAACATCCATAGTTTGCCAGTCTATGTGGGGATTGTGTCTGATTAACCATGGAAATCCTAGGATCAGTTCATGAGAGGCTTTAGGAATTACAAGGAAAGAGATTTTTTCTGAATGAAGAACTCCGACCTTCATCTTGAGAGGAATAGTACGAAAGGACATAATACCCTTTAGGGATATAACTTCCATCCACCGCAGTAACAGAAATTATACGATCCAAAGGAACCGTTTGTATTCCAGATAGTTTGACCAGAGCTGATGTAATGAAGCTTTCGGCGGCTCCGGAGTCGAGTAGTGCAGGGATGAGAAGAGAAGAAGAAGGGAGCTCCAATTGGGTTAACAAGACAGACTTTTTCTTGGTATGTAATTCTGAGAATTCTCCCAGCTTGACCTCTCCAGCACAAGCTAGGAGCGGGTGTTTCCCGGACGTAGATTGCAAGTTTTGACAAAGTGATCAGATGCGCCACAATACAAGCAGAGGTTCCCTTGACGCTGTCTCTGACATTCTTCGTTGGAGAGGCGGGAGCGATTGATCTGCATGGGTTCTTCCGCAGTTGGTGATGATGGTGTTGGTGGAAGAACAACTCTAGGCTTAGGGCGATCTGACTGCGACCTCTCCATACAGAGTTCTCTGTACCTCAGGTCTAATTTATTGCATAAAGAAATTAATTTATCCAACTTATCAGGTACGTCCAGAGTTGCGAGGTTATCTTTGATCTTTTCGGAGAGACCGCTCCAGAAAGCTGCAATGAGAGCGTCCTCATTCCAGTTCAGTTTTGAGGAGAGCACGAAACTGGATCACGTACTGACTGACCATACGCGTGCCCTGACGCAGGCGCAGGATCTCCAATGAGGCGGCAGAAGTCCTGCCCGGTTCGTCGAAGAGTCTTCGAGAGGTGGCCACGAATTCTGAAGAGTTAGATAGGATGGGATCCATCCTCTCCCACAAGGGTGAAGCCATTCCAACACTTGCCTGGTGAGTAAAGAAATTATATAAGCTACTTTGGTTCATGCTGATGGGAAGCTGGCCGACTGTAGTTCGAACTGGATTTCACACTGGTTAAGAAACCCGCGGCATTGTTTTGGATTCCCATCGAACTTACTGGGAGATGGCAAATGCAACCGTGGAAGTGCTACTGGTACAGAAGGAAGCGGGACCGTGGGTGCTAATGTGGGAGCAGCTGTAGATACTTGAGGGGCCGTCATGGCAACACAGAGAGAGTCGAGACGTTCGGACATATTCTGCATGAACTGCACAATTTGAGATTGTGTGGCCTCCTGCTTACTTAAGCGAGACCAGATATCTGCAGTTGAATCCCCTCCTGAGGCCTGATCACCCGTCGAATCCATTGGGCCAGTGCTTACTGTCACGTCTAGCAAAGTTTGAGGATCCGGCAGCTGAGACTGGCCCGAAGAGGTAGTTGGCTGTGGGTGATCAAGATGAGGGGGTTGGATATAGTTCCTTCACATGGGACACGGAGCAATGAAGAACGTAGGCGGGGTTGAGAGTCAATGAATAGTATTTATTATGTACAGGGCTGAGGTAGTGAACTGTGGCTGGAGCAAAGAACTGTGGACTGTGATTTGAAAGATGAGACTGTAGATAATGAACTGTGGAACTGTGGATGGTAGTTGAAGACGTGGCTGGAGACAAGGACTGTGGACTGTGGTTTGGAGGATGATGCTGAAGATAACAATCTGCAGGTTGTGGTCGGTGGTACAAAGACGTGGCTTGTGACGTAGATCTGTGGAGTGTGGCTTGAAAGATGAGGCAGAAGACCCGGGGCCGACTGTGCCCAAAGAGTCTTACTGGACCGGGTTTTCCAGGAGCGCTTCCACAGGCAGTAGCAGATTAGGAACGGCAGGACTGCAGCAGCAACAGAGAACCGACCAAGCAGGATCAGGAGTAACCAGAATACAAATAAAAGGACACCTACTGCCTTAATTTAAGCAGATTCATGGTATATATCTATGCTAGTGAACAAGCAATGACAGACAGTGTTGTGGATTAAACAAACATATGGTAATGTTACAATGTTTCACTTCTAATCCTTGAGGCCACCTGTTAGTCATGAGGAGACACTTATGATACAAATCTAACAAGTGCTAACAGACTAAATGTATCAGTGTTAACTTGAATCTGTGCTATTTGAGAATAACCAGCCCAGACAACTCAGTACGTTTATATTCTTGTAGGCAACAATAAAGCCAGTAAAGCACAGATTATAGTTTATAACAGTTTGGTTATCAATAATTAAAATAGGACATAATTTATTGTCATCATAAGGTGCTCTCCCCTAGTGGGATAACGACACTGAGAACTGAGGAAGGTATTGATTCTCACTACCTAAAACAGTGTGAGTTTTGCTACAGTCGCCCCATGCGACTACGGAGAGTCTCAATAGAGTCACAATTGTATTAAACACAATCTCTGAGACATAATAACACATTGCATTTTACTAGCACTATCTACAACCATAATCAGCACATAAGCACTATATGGTGTAAGTAATGTACCAACTTTAAGGCAGAAGAATTTAATCTACCTTGTTTATGAACGCCCCTTGGAAGGCTTAAGAAGGACGTACTTAAATACTGAATCACTGACAAATATATAGTAATTCATACTCTTTCCTAACAAAGCTCTTCTGCGTACAGAATAATATACAGACAGCGTTGATATTTATTTAATATATTATACTTGCTGTCTGAAGCATACTGTCAGCTGTCAATATAGAAATACGAGTGAAACAGCTCTGATACATTAAATGATCATATAAAGACATAATGACCAATTGCTGACAACTACCATCAGACTGGTATAAGATTGAGAGCAGTATTATATAGGACACAAGAATCAATACGCTGACACATTTTATAATCTTTAATCACATTTATTATTCCAATTGCACTTGTGGTATATGTTGTATATGTCTTGATTTTAACCTCTATGTTTCGTCTATACTCGTAGTTTGTGTGTTTGTCATTGTCACACTATTTTAATTTGACAACAATAAAAGTTAAATTTTAGGAAATTTTGAGAACGTGGTGATAATTAGGTCACCCTTATTCTTGTGCATCAACAATACAGCCTTTTCTTCTTTTTTCCTTGTCTAGTAACCAGAATACGACAAGGATCCTGGGAGCACAGGCTAAAGCACCTACAACAGGGTTGTAGCTTGCAGCACTGGCGTCTCTGTCCTAAACCAGCCCCCTTTTATAGGGAGAGCTTCCCCTGGATTGGCTGGAAGAAACAGGAAACAGGAACTATGCTTACAACTTGGTCTCCAACATGGCGGCGCCCAGTAATGCAGACCTTTCTGCAAAGCCACATTGCTCACTGCCTAGCAATGCTTCAGCAAGAGCGACCCGCCGTAGCGGCATCCCACCGCCACGAGCGGACCCCCTCACTGCCGCCACTGCTGCCCACAGACCCGGCGCAGCAGCCCACCTCCGCCGCTGACCACACACCGCCAGAGAAACCAGCCCCACGGCCCCAGCGTACCGGTAAGACTCCGGACGCTGACAGTACCCTCCCTTTGTGGGTGGACTCCGGACACCTATCTGGTTTAGTTGGGAACTTGGAATGAAATGTCCGAAGAAGTCTTGGAGCATGGACATCTTCTGATTCTACCCAAGATCTCTCCTCTGGTCCATATCCCTTCCAATCAACAAGGTACTGGAGGCGACCATAACGTCTGCGAGAATCGAGAATCTTGTGAATCTCAAATTCGTCTCCTTGTGCTGATTGGATCTTGGGTGATTTAGGCAAAGCAGCTCTGAATCGATTAAGTACCAAAGGTTTTAAGAGAGAAATATGAAATGCATTAGGGGTTCTTAACTGCGGAGGTAATTTCACTTTATAAGCCACAGGATTCAAAACTTTTTCGATTGGATAGGGCCCAATAAATCTGGGAGCAAACTTTTTCATAGGAACCTTTAATTTTAGGTTACGTGTGGAAACCCAAACCCGATCTCCTACCTTAAGGCTTTGTTACAGCTTTTCGCTTCAGATCTGCATAGGTCTTATACCTCTTAGATGTCTTGAGCAAGGCCTTGTGAATTTGTTGCCAGGTTTCAGTAAATTGTCGATGTGTTGACTCTGCGGCAGGAACCTCGAGTGTAGGCAGAAGTTGGAAGTCAGGAACTCTCGGATGGTAACCATAATTAATGAAGAATGGAGAACATTTTGTGGCCGAGTGATAGAGATTGTTATGGGCAAATTCTGCGAACGGGAGGAAGTCCAGCCAGTCGTCCTGTGAGGAGGACATGAATAAACGCAGAAAAGTCTCCAGATCCAGGTTCACTCTCTCTGTTTGACCATCCGTTTGGGGATGATATCCGGAGGAGAAGTTCAATTTCACACCAAGAGCAGAACATAGGGATCTCCAAAACTTGGCCACAAACTGAGGACCTCTATCAGTCACGATTTCCTGCGGTAGACCATGAAGTCGAAAGATCTCTGCTATAAATAATTTTGCCAACTGGGATGCTGATGGGAGATTAGCCAGAGGAACGATGTGTGCCATTTTAGAGAATCGGTCATCTATGACCCATACAGTGTTCCGTCCACCAGACGTAGGTAAATAAGTAATAAAGTCCATAGAAATATGCGTCCATGGTCTTAGTGGCACAGGTAACTGATGGAGTAACCTGGCTGGAGGACCTTTGGGACTCTTATGCTGGGCACATTTTGGACAGGCAGCCACGAATTCCTGAACGTCAGTCCTGAGATGAGGCCACCAGTAGGAACGCTGAATGAATTTGAGTGTTTTATGACTGCCTGCATGACCATGAAGGAGGAGGAGTGAGCCCATGTAAGAAGTTTTTTGCAAAGATTTGGTGCAACGAAGATCTTTCCTGGAGGAGGAAGTGGAGAGGTATTAGTTGCTGAAAAAGAGGTGGATTCCAGGATGAATTGCTCTTTAGAATGGTCAGAGGGTTCTTCAGAACTTAGGGAGCGAGATAATGCATCTGCCTTTTTGTTGAGGGGACCTGGTTGGTAGCTAAGTTTAAAGTTAAAACGGGTAAAGAAGAGTGCCCATCTTGCTTGGCGTGGGTTCAGACATCGGGCTGACTGTAGATACAGGAGGTTCTTGTGATTCGTGGTTACCGAGATTGGATGCTGAGCTCCCTCCAACAAATACCTCCACTCCTCAAAGGCCAACTTAATTGCCAGTAATTCCTGTTCCCCAATAGCGTAATTCTGTTCAGCGGGGGAAAATCTTCGCGAGAAGAACGCACAAGGATGGACCTTTTTGTCCTCAAAGAGCTGGGATAATACTGCTCCTACTCCTACAGTAGAGGCATCAACCTCCACCAAGAACGGACGGCTGAGATCAGGTTGTTAAAGAACTGGAGCGGTCATGAAGGCCTCTTTCAAAGACGAAAAGACTTCCAAAGCCTCCGGAGACCACTTGGCAGGATCGGCTCCATTCCTAGTTAGTGCGGTTATGGGAGTTATGACAGAAGAATAATTTTGAATGAATCTTCGGTAGAAGTTAGCGAACCCCAGTAAACGTTGAATTCCTTTAAGGGTAGCTGGAAGTGCCCAATCCTGAATCGCCTGGACTTTAGCGGGATCCATCTGTAACCTCTGCCCCGAGAGGATGTAACCGAGAAATGGAATCGTGGGTACTTCGAAGGTGCACTTCTCTAATTTACAGAATAATTGATTCCTTCGTAACAGAGTTAGCACTTCTCTGACTTGTTCCGATGGGTCTTCAGATCCCTAGGAAAAATGAGGATGTCATCCAGATACACTACCAAGCAGTCATAAAGGAGGTCTCTGAAGATTTAGTTGACGAACTCTTGAAAGACGGCTGGTGCGTTACATAGGCCAAAAGGCATTACCAGGTATTTGTAATGGCCATTGCGGGTATTAAATGCCATCTTCCATTCATCACCTGGACGAATACGTATAAGATTGTAGGCCCCCCGTAAGTCCAGCTTAGTAAATACAGTAGCTCCTTTAACACGGTCGAACAGTTCTGGAATCAAGGGTAACGGATATCTGTTCTTAATTGTTATGTCATTGAGACCTCTATAGTCAATACAGGGCCCATCCAACCCCCATCCTTCTTTTTGACGAAGAAAAACTCCGCCCCGGCCGGAGATGTGGAAGACCTGATGAACCCTTTATCCAAGTTCTCCGGATATACTCCAAAATGGCCTGTGTCTCGGGAAGTGGAGGAGTCTTACCATAGGTGTGTGCAGGGGGGGTTGCCTGGTGCGCACAGGCACCCCCTAATGTCTGCACCCCGATCTCACATGCCTGATGCAGCGATCACCGAGCAGGCTGATTACTGTCCCCTCTGCGCTGCACCCTGTCAGGACTGCATTACTAAACGGACGCCTGGGTTAATCAAGGGTGCTACTGCCACCGGCTTTCAAACTCCCGGCTCCACTTCCATGTACAAAAACAGCGTGATGTGACGTGATGATATCATGCTGCTCGCACGCCCACCCGTCCCACGCCCACCTCTCTCCTTCTATGCTATGTCAACACCAGCCACTGATGAGGATCAGCATGCAGCCAGCGTTCTCTTAGGAAGACAAATTCAATACTGGCAGGTGGCCGGCAGCAGCATTGACACGTCACTCATTTTTCCAGCAGCAGCAGCAGTACTAGTCTGCGACTGTCAGTGTCAGTGAGTGACTAACTTGTAAGTAAGCTGCTGCAGCTTGCAGGGGAAAGAGAGGGGGAGCCAGACCAGGCTGAGGAGGAGTAGTGTAATTGCAGTGAGTGCCATCAGTGGTGTTTGTTTGGTGCACACCACAACATCTGACAATGTAGCTGCATTATTAGGATTGCTACAAGGGTGGATATTTATATTGTGTTGACCATCAATAGATGGTGCTAGACATACCCAAAAGGCGGTGCTAGACACACCCCTCCAACGGTGCACCCCCTAATAAAATGTGCTGCACACGCCTATGAGTCTTACCAGGTACAAGCACAATGGGACAAGCCCAAGTACGATGCGGGGGCAAGATGTCCGCTCCATGCTTACTGAAAACATCTTGAAAGGCTTGGTATTCCACAGGAAGGCTGGAAGGACTGGAAGAACAGAGAAGTCTTACTGAAGGTAAACAGTTCTGGAAGCAGTCTTGTCCCCAAGAGAGAACATCCATAGTTTGCCAGTCTATGTGGGGATTGTGTCTGATTAACCATGGAAATCCTAGGATCAGTTCATGAGAGGCTTTAGGAATTACAAGGAAAGAGATTTTTTCTGAATGAAGAACTCCGACCTTCATCTTGAGAGGAATAGTACGAAAGGACATAATACCCTTTAGGGATATAACTTCCATCCACCGCAGTAACAGAAATTATACGATCCAAAGGAACCGTTTGTATTCCAGATAGTTTGACCAGAGCTGATGTAATGAAGCTTTCGGCGGCTCCGGAGTCGAGTAGTGCAGGGATGAGAAGAGAAGAAGAAGGGAGCTCCAATTGGGTTAACAAGACAGACTTTTTCTTGGTATGTAATTCTGAGAATTCTCCCAGCTTGACCTCTCCAGCACAAGCTAGGAGCGGGTGTTTCCCGGACGTAGATTGCAAGTTTTGACAAAGTGATCAGATGCGCCACAATACAAGCAGAGGTTCCCTTGACGCTGTCTCTGACATTCTTCGTTGGAGAGGCGGGAGCGATTGATCTGCATGGGTTCTTCCGCAGTTGGTGATGATGGTGTTGGTGGAAGAACAACTCTAGGCTTAGGGCGATCTGACTGCGACCTCTCCATACAGAGTTCTCTGTACCTCAGGTCTAATTTATTGCATAAAGAAATTAATTTATCCAACTTATCAGGTACGTCCAGAGTTGCGAGGTTATCTTTGATCTTTTCGGAGAGACCGCTCCAGAAAGCTGCAATGAGAGCGTCCTCATTCCAGTTCAGTTTTGAGGAGAGCACGAAACTGGATCACGTACTGACTGACCATACGCGTGCACTGACGCAGGCGCAGGATCTCCAATGAGGCGGCAGAAGTCCTGCCCGGTTCGTCGAAGAGTCTTCGAAAGGTGGCCACGAATTCTGAATAGTTAGATAGGATGGGATCCATCCTCTCCCACAAGGGTGAAGCCATTCCAACGCTTGCCTGGTGAGTAAAGAAATTATATAAGCTACTTTGGTTCGTGCTGATGGGAAGCTGGCCGACTGTAGTTCGAACTGGATTTCACACTGGTTAAGAAACCCGCGGCATTGTTTTGGATTCCCATCGAACTTACTGGGAGATGGCAAATGCAACCGTGGAAGTGCTACTGGTACAGAAGGAAGCGGGACCGTGGGTGCTAATGTGGGAGCAGCTGTAGATACTTGAGGGGCCGTCATGGCAACACAGAGAGAGTCGAGACGTTCGGACATATTCTGCATGAACTGCACAATTTGAGATTGTGTGGCCTCCTGCTTACTTAAGCGAGACCAGATATCTGCAGTTGAATCCCCTCCTGAGGCCTGATCACCCGTCGAATCCATTGGGCCAGTGCTTACTGTCACGTCTAGCAAAGTTTGAGGATCCGGCAGCTGAGACTGGCCCGAAGAGGTAGTTGGCTGTGGGTGATCAAGATGAGGGGGTTGGATATAGTTCCTTCACATGGGACACGGAGCAATGAAGAACGTAGGCGGGGTTGAGAGTCAATGAATAGTATTTATTATGTACAGGGCTGAGGTAGTGAACTGTGGCTGGAGCAAAGAACTGTGGACTGTGATTTGAAAGATGAGACTGTAGATAATGAACTGTGGAACTGTGGATGGTAGTTGAAGACGTGGCTGGAGACAAGGACTGTGGACTGTGGTTTGGAGGATGAGGCTGAAGATAACAATCTGCAGGTTGTGGTCGGTGGTACAAAGACGTGGCTGGTGACGTAGATTTGTGGAGTGTGGCTTGAAAGACGAGGCAGAAGACCCGGGGCCGACTGTGCCCAAAGAGTCTTACTGGACCGGGTTTTCCAGGAGCGCTTCCACAGGCAGTAGCAGGTTAGGAACGGCAGGACTGCAGCAGCAACAGAGAACCGACCAAGCAGGATCAGGAGTAACCAGAATACGACAAGGATCCTGGGATCACAGGTTAAAGCAGCACCTACAACAGGGTTGTAACTTGAAGCACTGGCGTACCTGTCCTAAACCAGCCCCCTTTTTTAGGGAGAGCTTCCCCTGGATTGGCTGGAAGAAACAGGAAACAGGAACTATGCTCACAACTTGGTCTCCAACATGGCGGCGCCCAGTAATGCAGACCTTTCTGCAAAGCCACATTGCTCACTGCCTAGCAATGGCTCTGGTCTCCTAGCGGACCCCCTCACTGCCGCCACTGCTGCCCACGGACCCGGCGCAGCAGCCCACCTCCTCCGCTGCCCGCACACCGCCAGAGAAGCCAGCCCCGCGGCCCCAGCATACCAATAAGACTCCAGACGCTGACACATATAACACAAACAGAGCCTCTGATTTCCTAATTTGGGCCGTTCTGGCGACATAAATTTTCAAAGCTCTGACTACATCGAAAGATTTTGAAACAGCCAAGGCATCCGTAGCCACAGGTACCACAATAGGTTGGTTTATGTGAAACAAAGAAAACACTTTTGGCAGAAATTGTTGACGAGTCCTCAATTCCGCTCTATCTACATGGAAAATCAAATAGGGGCTCTTGTGAGACAAAGCCGCCAATTCCAACATCCGTCTTGCAGACGCCAAGGACAAAAGCATGACCACCTTCCAAGTGAGAAATTTCAACTCAACCTTTCGCAAAGGTTCAAACCAGTGAGACATAAGAAATTACAACACCACGTCAAGATCCCAAGGTGCCACGGGTGGCACAAATGGAGGATGGATGTGCAGTACTCCCTTCACGAAAGTTTGAACCTCTGGAAGGGCGGCCAATTCTTTTTGAAAGAAAATAGATAAAGCCGAAATCTGCACTTTAATGGAACCTAATTTCAGGCCTGCATCCACACCTGCCTGCAAAAAATGGAGGAAACGACCCAGCTGAATCTCCTCTGTAGGAGCCTTCTTGGCTTCACACCAAGACACATACTTTCTCCAAATATGGTGATAATGCTTCCCTGTGACCTCCTTTCTAGCCTTAAGGAGAGTGGGGATGACTTCCCCGGGAATACCCTTTCGAGCTAGGATTTGGCGTTCAACCTCAATGCCGTCAAACGCAACCGCGGTAAGTCCTGGAAGACGCACAGCCCCTGCAGTAACAGATCCTCTCTGAGAGGAAGAGGCCAGGGATCTTCTATGAGCAATTCCTGAAGATCCGGATACCAGGCCCTCCGTGGCCAATCTGGAACAATGAGTACCGCCTGAACCCTTGTTCTTCTTATGATCCTTATCACTTTTGGAATGAGTGGAAGTGGATGGAACACATATACCGACTGAAACACCCACGGAGTCACCAGGGCGTCCACTGCACTGGCTTGAGGGTCCCTCGACCTGGAACAATATCTCTGAAGTTTCTTGTTGAGGCGAGACGCCATGATGTCTATTTGAGGAATTCCCCAACGACATTTCACTTCTGCAAAAACCATGAAGACCCAACTCTCCTGGATGGAGATCGTGTCTGCTGAGGAAATCTGCTTCCCAGTTGTCCACGCCCGGAAGGAAGACCGCTGACAGAGCACTTACATGTTTTTCCGCCCAGCGAAGAACTTTTGTGGCCTCCGCCATCGCCACTCTGCTCTTTGTTCCGCCCTGGCGGTTTATGTACGCCACCGCTGTTATGTTGTCCGACTGAATCAGGACAGGTAGACCTCGAAGAAAGTGTTCCGCTTGCAGAAGGCCATTGAAGATGGCTCTTAATTCAAGAACGTTTATGTGCAGACCAGCTTCCTGGCTTGACCATTTTCCCTGGAAATTTTTTCCCTGTGTGACTGCTCCCCAGCTTCGGAGACTTGCATCCGTGGTCACCAGGACCCAATCCTGGATCCCGAACCTGCGTCCCTCTAGGAGGTGAGAACTTTGAAGCCACCACAGGAGAGATATTCTGGTCCTGGAAGACAGAGCCGGCCCTAGCCAATTTGATGCCCTAGGCAAAATTGTGTCTGGTGCCCCCTAGCACTGCCGCTAGTTCTGCATCTGACCCAGCAACACTTAGGCAGTGGGGCCCACCGGGGGGTTAATCTGTGGTCCAGTTCAACCCTGCATAATGGCACACAGTAATGTCCATAATACACATAATTCCACACAGTAATGCACCTTACACATATACCCCACATTAGTAATGCCCATATTACACATAATTCCACACAGTGATGCACCTGACACATATGAACCACATTAGTAATGCCAATAATACACATAATGCCACACAGTAATGCACCTTACACATATGCCCCACATTAGTAATGCTAGTTGCTTTTTTTATAAAACTTACTTTTGCTTGCTGGCGTGCTTGCAGTCAATGTGTGCGCCTATGCAGCTCCCTGGATCCGTGACTGCGTTTTGTGAGATGGGGGTGGCAGGATGGGTGGGTGGGTGGGTGGGTGCGTGCCTGCGCTGGCACCCGTACAAGGGATGTGGCCTCACAGGGTATGCCATCCTGGCAGGGGAATTTTATGGCATGGACTGACTAGGAAATAAAGTGTGAGGAGAACACTGCCCATGTTATGTCCCTGCAGACACCTGGGGTTTGCACAGGGATAAGGGATACACACAGGATACCAGGGTCCCCATCCCCATGTGCACAAGCAGTATAGGTGATGTCAGATTTATGTGAAGCAGTCCTCCAAATACACATGTGGTATCATAAGGAGCCATCCAGTAATAACCTTATATAGTCAGTGAAAATGTCACAGGTCCAGGAATTGCAGTTACTGGGCTTCTGCTGTCTGTCTGAGGTCTCACAAGTCAGGGGCATTCAAGCATGTCGGAGGGAGTTTAAAGAACTTTAAGGGAGAGTGTGCATTTTATTTGACAAATGTAAACAGCAGTGTATACCAGTACTGATTGAATACATTTGGAAAGTAACAGTTAGTTTGCAGACTGTCCTTCCCAGCATGAGATACTGCAGGGACATGCTTGGATACCCCTAGACATGCTTGGATGCCCTAGGCAAATGCCTAGCCTGCCTATAGCTAAGGCCGGCTCTGCTGGAAGATAGAGTTATTTTCCGGTGCATGTGCAGGTGAAACCCGGACCACTTGTCCAACAGGTCCCACTGAAACACCCGGGCATGAAACCTGCCAAACGGAATTGCTTCGTAAGCTGCAACCATCTTCCCCAGCACCCGAGTGCATTGATGGATCGACACTGTTGCCGGTTTCAGAATCTCCTTGACCATGGTCTGGATTTTCAGAGCTTTTTCCGCTGGGAGAAATACTCTCTGCAGTTCCGTGTCCAGGATCATGCCCAAGAAAGACAGCCGAATTGCCAGAATCAACTGTGACTTTGGCAAATTTAGAATCCAACCATGTTGTTGCAGAACTGTTAGGGAGAGTGCCACGTTTCTTAGCAACTGCTCCTTTGATCTCGCCTTTATCAGGAGATCATCCAAGTACGTGATAATCGTGACACACTGCTTGCGTAGGAGTACCATCATTTCCGCCATTACTTTGGTGAAGACCCTCGGGGCCGTGGAAAGACCAAACGGCAACGTCTGAAATTGGTAATGACTAGAGAGGAGCGGGTTCGGTTCCTCGGGATCCGAACCCCCCCAAACTTCACCTATTTTACACAGTTTCGAGGAAGCCTCGGATCTCCCCGCCTTGCTCGGTTAACCAGAATGTGCCCGAACGTCATCATCCCGCTGTCGGATTCTCGCGAGATTCATATTCTATATAAGGAGCCGCGCGTCGCCGCCATTTTCACTCGTGCATTGGAGATTGAACGGAGAGGACGTGGCAGTGTTCTCTCCCTGAAAAGCTCCGTAATCTGTGCTCAGTGTGCTGCAAATATCTGTGCTCAGTGTGCTGCAAATAATCTGTGCTTAGTGTGCTGAAAATATCTACGTTCTCTGCCTGAAAAGGCTCCATATCTGTGCTTAGTGTACTGTAAGTAAATATCTGATCAGTGTGCTGCATTGTAGGGACTGGGGACCACCAGTATATAATAATTATAGTAGTACAGTACAGTAGGCCATTGCTGTATCTTGCAGCTCTGTGTCACTGCAAGTATCCATTCCATATCTGTGCAGCATTTTTGTGAGCAGTATATATAGTATTACAGTGCAGCATTTTGGTGACTAATAGTATATAGCTGTACTGTAGGCCATTGCTGTATCTTGCAGCTCTGCGTCACTGCAAGTATCCATTCCATATATGTGCTGCATTTTTGTGAGCAGTATATATAGTATTACAGTGCAGCATTTAGGTGACTAACAGTATATAGTTGTACAGTAGACCATTGCTGTATTTTGCAGCTCTGTGTCACTGCAAGTATCCATTCCATATCTGTGCGGCATTTTTGTGAGCAGTATATATAGTATTACAGTGCAGCATTTTGGTGACTAACCGTATATAGTTGCACAGTAGACCATTGCTGTATCTTGCAGCTTTGTGTCACTGCAAGTATCCATTCCATATCTGTGCGGCATTTTTGTGAGCAGTATATATAGTATTACTATATGCAACTACTCAAATTTATGTCTATAGCTTACCAAAACCATCTGAATTCTCACCTGTACCAATGTTATCTGTCTTTTACACTATGAAAAGACATCCCCAAACTGCTCACTACAGCTCTCTCTTATGCAAACTCATGTATGTTTTTTGATGTAATGATTGGCTTGTAATTGGCATTGCATGTGTGGGGAAGTTGCACAGTGAAACATAGTTTATTATTGCATGCTCTCTGGTGTTTACCTCCTTTGATCATTTGCCCATTGTGGTCAGGTGAACTATATCTTAACATTTAGGGAGGTGTATTCATGGTGTAAAGGACACAGTGTGATTCCTGATTAGTAAAATATATATATATATAGAAAAAAATTGGAGCACTCACCAGTCTCAATATTCAAATATGCACCAGATTTATTTGTATTGACAGCATAATTCAGCTGTGCCTCACAGCCTATGTGGTATCAAATGTACCTTCCAGTATACAGGGTATCTCAAACGTTTTCGGTCATTGCAGACCATCATCAGGAGATATTCAATAATGTTCAAGGAAAGCTGTCTTAACCATCCATTCATCCATCTGCAGCATATCTGGCCATGCCTCACCGGCTCCTTAAATACCCTAAATTCAAAAATTCGCGCCAATACGGCGTCATAGTGACCTCATCGTGTGGGCGGAGCCACCCAAGCCACACTAAACTTTCACCACTATGCTTACATCAAAACACATTAGATCTTACCCTTTATGCCCTACAGTTAGCGTTTTCGCCAACATCTAATCACATCACAATCAGAACACATATTGCCCATTGTATTTACCTTTATCTCCGGGTGGATTTAACCCACCCTCGGAGACCGCATTGCTGTTTCCTGGGTTCCATGAACCGCAACACGTGACAACAGGTCACGTGATAGCGGAAATGACGTTCCGCTCTTGGTTACTAAGTAACCGGAGGACGCTGTACTATTACAAAAAGGCCTGTAAATCGCTATGTATCACAGCATCAAAACGATATACCTGTCAGAGCTTAGGGTATACAAACACTATTGGTCACTTAGCAACCATACTAGTAGATGCATTCTAGCAGCCTTAAAAAAGGATACTATCAAATTGTACGTATATCTTATTCATTTATTAAACGGGCAAAAACATAATTATTCAATAATTAAAGGGGCATATATTTAATTCATTTATTAAAGGGGCAAGGACATGATTATTTAATAATTAAATGTCAGATGAATCCTATTTCAGGCATTAAAAGGAAGGTTGATACTGTAATTGACACAGCGGTACGGAGTGGGTGGTTGACTGAGCAAATCTCATCTTTTCTCAAGACCGAACATCCTATCTGCCCTCTAATTTATACCCTACCCAAAGTGCATAAGTCCCTTAAGGACCCCCCTGGCAGACCTATCATCTCCGCCAGGGGTTCTCTGTTGCAGCCCTTAGCTATTTTTGTGGATAGTTTTCTGCAGGAATTGATTCCTTTCATACCAAGTTATCTTAGAGACACAAGTAACTTCTTGGAGAATATCTTTGAGTTAGGGGAGATTGATGAGAATGTTCTTTTTGCAACTTTGGACGTCTCATCATTATATACTATAATCCCCCACTCAGCAGGTATTGATGCTGTCAGGAAACTTATGGTAAAACGTAGGTCTCTAAATCCCCCCTGTGAATGTATCCTTGAATTATTGGAATTGATATTAGTTCATAATCATTTTTCTTATCAAGGTGACTATTATATCCAGCGCTCGGGGACCGCTATGGGTTCAAATGTGGCCCCGATGTACGCGGGTATATTTATGCATGACTATGAGACAATGAATATTCTTCCTAAGTTTGGCTGTAAAATACAATATTATAAAAGATATATAGATGACATATTCCTTTTATGGAAAGGCACCAAGGGGGAGTTTCTTCTAATGTTAGATGAGTTAAATAACTTAGAATCCACAGTACGTTTCACTGGGGTATGTGATTCCGAATCTATTAACTTTCTGGATGTGACAGTTTTTCGTATGGGAAAGAAATTGGGTACGACCCTATTTCGAAAGGAGACGGACAGAAACACGTTTTTATATGCAACCAGTAATCATCCACCCGCCCTTAAAGCAAGCCTCCCGATATCCCAGTTTATGAGGGTACTCCGCAATAATACGGATTCTGCAATGGCTGAGTTGCAGATTACACAGATGAAAGAGCGGTTCCTCGAGAGGGGATATAAGAAGACTGTCATAGAAGGCTGTCTAAATAAAGCACGGATGAGACTGACTCAGAAACGAGATCGTCAACAAGGACGGATGATCTTTGTAACGCAATATGACGATAGGTCTCCCGTGATTGCTAAAACCATCAAAAAACACTGGCCGATTATTCAGTCTGAGCCAAAGTTTAAGGGTACTATGAATAAATTACCAATGATGGCCTACCGGCGTGGTAGGAACCTAAAGCAGATTCTGATGCAGCCGGGACGATCCTTCGTTCCACGTGAAGACAGCACTTGGCTAAATTCTAGAAAACCTGGATAGAAAAAGAACAAACGGCTGCGCTGAATATCAGGAACGAAACATAATGTACAGAGAGCCAACGTAAAAAATAACAATGTTTATTAATAAAACATATAAAAAGATTAATTATCAAATAACCGGTGAATAATATATATAAATATATATAAGAACAATCACTAGATGTGAACTAGTGGTATATTGTAATAACTCAGCTTATTGGGGTGAAAAGTTCCGTGATTCACTTGTTAGATAGTTGATAAATACCAGGTGTGTTGGTAGGATCCTAATGAATTAAAAGTCCCTCAGTTGAAATTGATATTCAATACCTTTCCAAAATGGGCTGGTAAGAGCCGAGCGTCCTCGGCTTCAATGTCCTGCAATGCCCATATACGCTGTGCAGCGGAAAGGAATGGACCGTCTCTCTCACAACCCGGTCGTGGCGGCGTGTGCGCTGAAGCCGCTGATGTCGGATGCTGTAGACGGAGGGTGCAGCGGGGACCAAGGAACACCTGGAAGATTTCACCTGAGCTGAGTGTGGATAGTGGCGGGTCCTGACGCGTTTCGTCACGTTCACGTGACTTTCTCAAAGACTTTGAGAAAGTCACGTGAACGTGACGAAACGCGTCAGGACCCGCCACTATCCACACTCAGCTCAGGTGAAATCTTCCAGGTGTTCCTTGGTCCCCGCTGCACCCTCCGTCTACAGCATCCGACATCAGCGGCTTCAGCGCACACGCCGCCACGACCGGGTTGTGAGAGAGACGGTCCATTCCTTTCCGCTGCACAGCGTATATGGGCATTGCAGGACATTGAAGCCGAGGACGCTCGGCTCTTACCAGCCCATTTTGGAAAGGTATTGAATATCAATTTCAACTGAGGGACTTTTAATTCATTAGGATCCTACCAACACACCTGGTATTTATCAACTATCTAACAAGTGAATCACGGAACTTTTCACCCCAATAAGCTGAGTTATTACAATATACCACTAGTTCACATCTAGTGATTGTTCTTATATATATTTATATATATTATTCACCGGTTATTTGATAATTAATCTTTTTATATGTTTTATTAATAAACATTGTTATTTTTTACGTTGGCTCTCTGTACATTATGTTTCGTTCCTGATATTCAGCGCAGCCGTTTGTTCTTTTTCTATGCTATCACCACAATACTACACATAGTATTCCGGCAAGCGCAGACTATCGGGAACATAAAATTGTGATTATTTAATTCTATGAAACACGTATTGGTTTTCACTTTTTATTTTGATGATTAGGCGCTCGTTTGTTGCAGTTTTTTGTTTTAGAAAACCTGGATGCTTTAAATGTGCGGGATGTGTAACGTGTCGATCATTACTACCTGGGAGTACATTTCCACATCCACATACTGGAAGCCCAATCAAGATCCGCTATAAATTGCACTGCAGAATGAGTTTTGTAGTTTACATGCTCTTATGCCCTTGTGGCTTAGCCTACGTTGGAATGACCACCTGCAGTTTTAGAGAACGAATGGCGAACCACAGGAGCTCTATTCATCAGGCAGTGATCTCAGGACGGACGGATAAACCTGTGGCCCAACATTTCTTGACAGCAGGCCATCAAGTTTCCGCACTTAGATGCAGATTGATCGATTGGGTACCAGACCCTATACGAGGTGGTGATCGAGCTATGATCCTAAAGAAACTGGAAGCCAGATGGATTTTTAGGCTGGGGACACTGGCCCCGCATGGACTTAACGAAAACAACCCATTAGGGGTATTTTTGAGATAATTTTTATAGGACCAATGCACCTCTAAACAATAATTTTAAATAACACTCTTTGAGAACATAGAAAAAAAGTAAAAAAGAAAAAAAAGGGAAAAAAAAGTAATAAAATGAAAAAATATTAATGTTATTTCTATAGTATTAAACTAAAGATATATATTAGGCTTTGGATAAGCCGCAGGTGGATAGATATAGTCTTTCATCTGATGATATAAATCTTTAGCTTAAGATTCTGTTTAGTGGTTAAGTATTTGTATGTCATGTTGTCCGCGATGCTTCACCGGCTCCTTTCCCCTTTTAATTATTAAATAATCATGTCCTTGCCCCTTTAATAAATGAATTAAATATATGCCCCTTTAATTATTGAATAATTATGTTTTTGCCCGTTTAATAAATGAATAAGATATACGTACAATTTGATAGTATCCTTTTTTAAGGCTGCTAGAATGCATCTACTAGTATGGTTGCTAAGTGACCAATAGTGTTTGTATACCCTAAGCTCTGACAGGTATATCGTTTTGATGCTGTGATACATAGCGATTTACAGGCCTTTTTGTAATAGTACAGCGTCCTCCGGTTACTTAGTAACCAAGAGCGGAACGTCATTTCCGCTATCACGTGACCTGTTGTCACGTGTTGCGGTTCATGGAACCCAGGAAACAGCAATGCGGTATCCGAGGGTGGGTTAAATCCACCCGGAGATAAAGGTAAATACAATGGGCAATATGTGTTCTGATTGTGATGTGATTAGATGTTGGCGAAAACGCTAACTGTAGGGCATAAAGGGTAAGATCTAATGTGTTTTGATGTAAGCATAGTGGTGAAAGTTTAGTGTGGCTTGGGTGGCTCCGCCCACACGATGAGGTCACTATGACGCCGTATTGGCGCGAATTTTTGAATTTAGGGTATTTAAGGAGCCGGTGAGGCATGGCCAGATATGCTGCAGATGGATGAATGGATGGTTAAGACAGCTTTCCTTGAACATTATTGAATATCTCCTGATGATGGTCTGCAATGACCAAAAACGTTTGAGATACCCTGTATACTGGAAGGTACATTTGATACCACATAGGCTGTGAGGCACAGCTGAATTATGCTGTCAATACAAATAAATCTGGTGCATATTTGAATATTGAGACTGGTGAGTGCTCCAATTTTTTTCTATATACAATTGGATGTTCGTGAGAACTTCTTTGGATGACACCCCAGCGGATGGACTATGATCAAAACGTGAGTGCGACCCATATACCTATATATATATATATATTGTGACAAGAACACTGGGTTAGTGTTTGAGGGCAGGTATGTTTGTCCCAGGTTCTTGTCTTGCATGTTTTAGAAAATGAAAACTTCTAGGAAAATGCTTTTGTTTTGTTAGAACCTTTTCAGTTTGCTGGAAAAGCTGGATAAGGGCCCTGAGAGAGAGATAGGGCGAGTTCCAGACATTGGGCCCAGTTCGGATCTTTGGCCTCACAGAGGGCTAATCAGGGCTTTCAGCTGTGCAAGAGTCTTATAGGGCTTCTAGCCTGATTAATGTGTGCAGACTGCCTGGGAAGACTGCAGGATCTCTGTGAGAGAAACACGCTTCCTGATACAAGTGAGCTATACAGTGTTTACTGGAGAACTCTTTGTTTTTGTTTAGTGATAGTTAGGAACATCTTGTGTTTAGTTAGTGCCGGACAGGCAAGGTATTTTCTTTTGGTGTTTCTTTTATTTTCTGTATAATAAAATTGGCTGGGGCCAGTTGTACCAGAAACTGGACTTGTGTGGTTCCTCAGCTGCGTGCTGTCATTTACCCCAGGAAACGGCACTTTGTACCCTTACAGTGTTACAACTTGATGGAGAATGCGAGCAAGCCGTTCTGCGCATAAGTGAAAGCAGCAGCTTTGTGAGGCCTGCAGAAAACGGTGGTTTATGCAGATACAGCCCAGTGTGAAGTTACTGAGACTCGCCCTGAGGATTTGATATATGTCCTGGGTGAAAGCAGCTACAAAGCCGCCTGAAAAGTCTGTCGACATGGAGGAACTGCTCAAAGCCTTGCTGCAAGCTACAGCGGCTCAGCAGGAGGCCAACAGACAGCAGCAGGTGGCAATGGAGGAAAATTGGAGACTACAGCAGGAGGCCAACAGACAACAGCGTCAGGATAGAGAGGCCTTAACAGAAGTGGTGCAGAGCCTTGCAGCCCGGATTGGAGATATGGCCGTCAGTGCTCCGACCAGCTCTAGTTCTATACGGGCCAGTCACTTCCTGCAGAAAATGACAGAGGCTGATGATGTGGAGGCCTACTTGACCACGTTTGAAAGGACTGCCGAGCGTGAGAACTGGCCGAAAGCACAGTGGGCCAGTCTGCTGGCACCTTTTCTGTCAGGCGAGCCCCAAAAAGCGTACTTTGATTTAAGCCCTGCTGAGACTCTGGACTATGATAAACTAAAGACTGGGATCCTGACCCGCCTGGGAGTCACGCTGTCAGTACGAGCACAACAGGTGCACCGTTGGGTGTACGCAATGGAGAAGCCTACTCGCTCCCAGATGCACGATCTTATTCAGCTAACAAAAAAATGGTTGCAGCCAGAGACATTAACTGGTCCCCAGATGGTTGAAAGAGTCGTCATGGACCGCTACTTGAGATCTTTGCCCATGGTCCTGCGCAAGTGGGTGAGCCATGGAAACCGGGTACTGCTGACCAATTAGTGGACATGGTAGAGAGGTATTTGGCAGCAGAGGAACTACTGATGACCACCCAGCAGCCCATAGATCCTCGACAGCGCCCTTCAATAAAGACTGGTAAGACTGTTCCGTGGGAAAACGTTGCTGGGCGGTTAAGAGAACGCAAGGCTGGAGAGACTGTAAACACTGGCCCTGGAGACAGGCCAATGGGGCTAGAACGGTCTATGCTGCCCAAACGGGTTGATAATTGTGTGGTTAAATGTTTTAGGTGTGGTATGCCAGGTCATGTTATTGCCAATTGCCCAGTCACGCAAGAACCCATGCAATGTGATGCTGCCTTTGAATGTCGCAGAATGTCTTTCTTTGCTAGGTTAGCCTGTACTGTGGTACCTTCACCTGAGCTGGAAAAACAAATGTGTGATGTGTTCTTAGAGGGTAACCGGGTAGAGGCCTTGCTAGATTCAGGAAGTTTAGTTACCCTCGTGAAAGCTGGGTTAGTGAACCCCTTAAAGGTCCAGCAAATACCTATTGGGGTAACTTGCATACATGGGGATACCGAACATTATGTCACTGCTGAAGTGAATATAGAAACATGTTGTGGGTCAGCAATTGTTAAAGTAGGACTGGACCCCACCTTGGTGCATGAGGCCATAATAGGGAGGGATTTTCCTCATTTTTGGAAACTGTGGGAATCACGGTTATTAACAGATGTGAGAAGTAAAGAGCCAGTTGATAATACCGGTGATTTTATGGATGTACGTGTGTCTTCGGAACTTTCTGACCCTTTGCCTTTTGCTAGTTTGGCTGGGGAAGTGACAGATGGGGAGTCCAGTGAGGACCCTCTTGCTGGGAACAGAGACATAGTAGTTAGAACTGAAAGCGTGCCTGACCTGGAGTTAAAGAAGGATCTGTTTGCGTCTGAATAGTTAAAGGATTCTACCTTAATAAAGGCTAGAGAGAATGTTAAGGTTGTTAATGGGGAACCTGTGGTACCAGGTGACAGGGTTACGTATCCCCACATGGCCATCTGTAATGAGCTCTTGTACCACATTGTCAAAAGGGGTGAGGATGTGGTGGAACAGCTGGTAGTTCCCCAGCCTTATCGGAGAACGGTACTAGATTTAGCTCATAGTCACGTTACCGCAGGACATTTAGGGGCAGAAAAAACCACTGAAAGAGTTTTACAAAGGTTCTTTTGGCCAGGGGTTTATAAAGAAGTGTCTGAATATTGTTCTTCCTTTCCTGAATGCCAGTATCATGCCCCTAGACCCCATTTCAGGAGCCCACTAGTTCCCATGCCTATTATAGAGGTTCCGTTTGACAGAATAGCCATGGATCTCGTGGGGCCCTTGTTAAAGTCTGCTCGGGGCCATCAGTATATCCTGGTAATTATGGACTATGCCACTCGATATCCTGAGCCTGTCCCTTTACGCACTATCACAACCAAGGCGATAGCTAGGGAGCTGGTGCAGGTTTTTAGTAGAGTGGGAATACCAAAAGAAATTTTGACTGACCAAGGTACTCCATTTATGTCAAGGATCATGAAAGAATTGTGCAAATTATTTAAGGTCACTCACCTCAGGACGTCCATCTACCATCCCCAAACTGACGGGTTGGTGGAAAGGTTTAATAAAACATTAAAAAGTATGTTAAAAAAGGTTGTTGAGAGAGATGGGAAAAACTGGGATTGTTTGTTGCCCTACTTGTTAATGGCCATCAGAGAAGTTCCTCAGTCCTCTACAGGGTTTTCTCCATTTGATTTGTTGTATAGTAGACACCCCAGAGGGCTGTTGGACATTGCCAAAGAGATGTGGGAAGGACAGCCCACTCCTTATAGAAGCGTTATTGAACATGTAACACAAATGCAGGATAGGATTGCGACCGTGGTACCTATTGTCAGAGAGCACATGGAACAGGCCCAAAGTGCTCAACAGAGGGTCTATAACCGGAGTGCCAAGATACGGGAATTTGCTCCTGGAGATAGAGTTCTTGTTTTGGTACCCACTGTGGTAAGCAAATTCGTAGCTAAATGGCAGGGTCCATTTGAGATTAGGGAAAAAGTGAATGAGGTTAATTACAAAGTATACCAGCCGGGAAAGAGAAAACTCGAACAAATCTACCATGTTAACTTAATCAAACCCTGGAAAGATAGGTTGTCTCTGTCAGCGGAGCCTTGCCCTTTGGTGTCTTCACCTCAGTTGCTTCCCGCAGTAAAGGTGTCAGAGACATTATCAGCTGATCAGAACAATCAGGTTAAAGAATTTCTCATCCAAAATAGGGAGATATTTTCAGAGCTGCCTGGCCGAACGACCATAATAAAACATGACATTGTCACAGAACCAGGGGTCAGGGTTCATTTAAAGCCATATAGGATTCCTGAAGCTCAGCGAGAAGCTGTTTCTAAAGAAGTAAAAATCATGTTAGAACTTGGAGTCATAGAGGAATCTAACAGTGAGTGGTCCAGTCCCATAGTTCTCATCCCGAAGCCCGACGGTAGCATACGCTTCTGTAATGACTTTCGTAAGTTAAATGAGGTGTCCAAGTTTGACGCATACCCCATGCCCCGTGTGGATGAGCTTAAAGAAAGGCTGGGAACAGCCAGGTTTCTCACCACATTGGACCTGAGCAAAGGTTACTGGCAAATACCTTTATCTGATAGCGCAAAAGAAAAAACAGCCTTTTTGGTTCTGGAGGGGCTGTACCAGTATAACATGTTACCCTTTGGGTTGCATGGGGCTCCAGCAACCTTTCAACGGGCGATGGATAAAATTTTGAGGCCCCATAGAAAATATGCAGCTGCCTATTTGGATGATGTGGTAATTCACAGTACAGACTGGGGGTCCCATTTGGTTAAAGTACAAGCAGTACTGGACTCAATCAGAGAGGCAGGGTTAACTGCTAACCCAAAGAAGTGCTGCCTCGCAATGGAGGAGGTCAAATACTTGGGCTTCACCGTAGGCAGAGGTCTGATTAGGCCCTAATTGAATAAAATTGATGCTATTCAAAACTGGCCTCGTCCAGTGAATAAGAAACAGGTAAGGGCTTTTTTGGGAATAACTGGGTACTATAGACGGTTTATTCCCAATTTTGCGGCCACAGCGGTGCCATTGTCAGACCTTACCAAAGGGAAGCAGTCAAATATGGTGAAATGGAACCCTGATGCAGAAAAAGCGTTCCAAGCGTTAAAAGTGGCTTTGTGTTCACAACCGGTATTGATAACACCAGATTTTTCAAAAGAATTTGTGGTACAGACAGATGCCTCAGAGGGGCTGTGTTGTCCCAAACCAGAGATGGGGATGAACACCCTATCATTTATTTGAGTAGGAAACTCAATGAGCATGAAAAAAGGTATGCCATTGTGGAAAAGGAGGCTTTGGCCATTAAGTGGGCACTAGATACCTTGAGATAAATCCACATCAGCAGAGTTAGTTACTTCCGCTGTAACTAACTCTGCTGATGTGGATTTCTTATGGGCATATTATTATGAAAAGCTTGATAAAGGTCCGGAGGGACATAAACGTCGCTGCTATTTCACTGCCATGCAACTAAATATGCCTTGCATCTCTATGTTGTGAGTATTGGATTAAAAATACCTTAAAAAGCTTGCTAAAGTCTGGAGAGTGCCTATGTTTGGACTATATTCATTGGAAATTCCCTCTAAGTAAGTGGCTTTTCTGTGTAGTGCACCCCGCTGATGCCGTCTAGAAGATGAGAGTGCTGGACTTTCTCTACTATATATATATATATATATATATATATATATATATATCTATATATCTATCAAACACTGAGCAACATCCCCAAACAGGTAATTTCTACTTTAAACTTGTCATTTATTTTTTACAGTCAAGACATGGCTACTAATAACAAATGCACAGACAAAAATCTTAAAGCTAAGTGTGCAAATGCTAGGAGCTTAGGAGACAAAATTCCAGAGCTAATTGCGATAATGACAAGGGATAACCTGGATTTTGTGGCAATTACAGAGTCATGGTGCAATGAAAATCATGACTGGGACATAGCTATACCAGGATACAATTTATATAGGAAGGATAGAATAGGAAGAATAGGAGGAGGGGTAGCAATGTATGTGAAAAAAAGCATAAATGCTACTTTAATACAAAATTTTGAAGACAAAACTGAGGCCCTTTGGGTCACCATAGAAACCGGGGAGAAGGATGTTATTCGCATTGGGGTGATCTATAGACCACCAGGCCAGGGGCAGGATTTGGACAGGAACCTATTGTTGGACATCACTAAAATGGCTTTAAAGGGAGAAGTCATAATCATGGGAGACTTTAATTTACCTGATGTAAATTGGGAGGGGTCTTTTGCAAGTTCAGCTACAAGTGGCAAATTTCTACATTCCTTACAGGGAGCATCTCTCAAGCAATTGGCGACGGAGCCCACTCGCAAAGATTCAATATTAGATTTAATTCTTACAAATGGTGATAGGATATCCGACATATATGTGGGTGAGCATCTGGGATCCAGTGATCATCAAGCAGTATGGTTTAGTATAAAGACAGGATCCAACTCCTGTCACACAAAAACAAAGGTGTTGGATTTTAGAAATGCTGATTTTGCAAAACTCGGGAGATGTTTAAGTGATTCATTGGCAGACTGGTGGAACTTGGAAGGAGTGCAGGAGAGGTGGGAAAAACTGAAAAGTGCAATACTAAGTGCAACTGATCTTTGTATCAAAAGGGTTAGGAAAAGCACCAGGAAAAGGAAGCCAGTGTGGTTCACAAAAGAAGTATCAACTAGTGTGAAAGCAAAAAAGATGGCTTTTAGGAAATACAAACAGACTCAAAATAATAATGACAAAGAGGTGTATCTTGACAGACGGAAGGATGCTAAGAAAGTGATCAGACGTGCAAAGGCAGAAGCTGAGGAAAAAATGGCCCAGTCAGTAGATAAAGGGGGCACAACTTTTTTAAAGTATATTAGTGAAAGGAGAAAATCAAATGGAGGAATAATAAGACTTAAGACAGAGAGTGAGCATTTGGTGGAGGGTGACAAGGCAATAGCAGATCACCTAAATAATTATTTTTGCTCAGTATTTACTACAGAAGAAGGGATGGGGCCACAGTTAAGTTGCAAGGACATTCATAAAAATAAGGTAGATGAAAGTACATTTACAGAGGAGAAGGTCCTAACAGAACTTTCACAACTAAAAGTTGATAGATCAATGGGACCAGATGGGATATACCCAAGGATACTCAAAGAGCTAAAAGATGTGCTGGTTACACCATTAACATAATTATTTAACCAGTCACTAAATACAGGTGCTATTCCAGAGGACTGGAAAAGAGCAAATGTAGTTCCACTGCACAAAAGTGGAAGCAAGTAACTACAGACCAGTAAGCCTTACATCAGGAGTGGGGAAAGTAATGGAAAAACTATTAAAAGAAAGAGTTGTGGAATATCTTAAATCAAACCACTTACAGGATCCAAAACAGCATGGATTTACTGGTGGTAGATCATGCCAAACAAATCTTATTGACTTTTTTGACTCTGTGACGAAAATAATAGATCAAGGGGGAGCTGTAGATGTCTAGAGTCTAGATGTATCTAGACTTTAGTAAGGCATTTGACACTGTCCCACATCGCAGACTGCTAAATAAACTTGAAAGCGTGGGGGTGGATTATAAAACAGTTAAATGGATAAGAGCCTGGTTGCAGGATAGGAAACAGACAGTTGTAGTTAATGGAGTGCAATCTATGGAGGGAAATGTTACCAGTGGAGTACCCCAGGGATCTGTACTTGGTCCAGTTTTCTTTAATATCTTTGTTGGTGACATTGCAAATGGTATTGAAGGGAAGGTATGCCTTTTTGCAGATGATACAAAGATATGCAACAAGGTAGACACACCGGGAGGGGTAAAACAAATGATTGATGACCTAGGTAGGCTTGAGAAATGGTCAAGAATGTGGTAACTACAGTTTAATGCTAAAAAATGCAAAATCATGCACTTAGGTCTAAAAAACCCAAAGGCTAAATATAGTATCAAGGGTACTATAATGGAAACTACTGAGGAGGAAAGGGATTTAGGAGCCACTATTTCAAGTGACTTGAAGGCAGGAAAGCAATACAACAAAGCAATGAGAAAGGCAAGTCAGATGCTTGATTGCATAGGGAGAGGATTCAGTAGTAGGAAAAAAGAAGTGATAATGCCACTGTATAGGTCATTGGTGCGGCCCCATCTGGAATACTGTGTCCAGTTCTGGAGACCATATCTCCAGAAGGATATAAATACATTAGAGAGTGTACAAAGAAGGGCAACTAAAATGGTGCATGGCCTACATCACAAAACGTACCCGGAAAGGCTAAAAGATCTTACCAGAGGAGAGAAGAGAAAGGGGGGACATGATAGAAACTTTCAAATATATCAAGGGTCTTAACAAAGTTCAGGAGGGAAACATTCTTCAAAGGAAGAGAAATATTAGAACTCTAGGACATACACTGAGACTGGAGGGGGGGAGGTTCAGGGGAAATTTAAGGAAAAATTACTTCACAGAAAAGGTAGTGGATAAGTGGAATAGTCTCCCATTAGAGGTGGTAGAGGCTAAGACTGTAGAGCAATTTAAACATGCTTGGGATAGGCATATGAATATCCTTACAAAGAATTAGGGTTCAAAAAGGGTTGAGATTACATAAAGGATAAAAAAAAAAAGGGGCAGACTAGATGGGCCAAGTGGTTCTTATCTGCCGTCAAATTCTATGTTTCTATGTTTCTATGTTATTACAGTGCAGCATTTTGGTGACTAACAGTATATAGTTGCACAGTAGGCCAATAATACCATTGTTTAGAACGAATAATTCCAGTGATTTTGTCATTTTCTTCCAGTGATTTGGACCAATAATACCATTGATTGGAAGAACTAATAATTCCTGTGATATTGAGGTGTTTGTGTTGCTTAGCTTAGCCGTCCAGCGACCACAGTGCACCTCTTTTTCTCTTTTCTTTGCATCATGTGCTGTTTGGGGCCAATTTTTTTTAAGTGCCACCCTGTCTGACACTGCAGTGCAACTCCTAGATGGGCCAGGTGTTTGTGCCGCCCTCTTGGGTCGCTTAGCTTAGTCATCCAGTGACCTCGGTGCAAATTTTAGGACTAAAAATAGTATTGTGAGGTGTGAGGTGTTCAGAATAGACTGGAAATGAGTGGAAATTGTGGTTATTGATGTTAATAATACTATAGGATCAAAATTACCCCAACATTCTATGATTTAAGCTGTTTTTGAGGGTTTTTTTGAAAAAAAACACCCGAATCCGACAACATTTTTTCAGGGAGGCTTTGCCAAAACGCGTCCGAATCCAAAACACGGCCGTGGAACCGAATCCAAAACCAAAACACAAAACCCGAAAAATGTCCGGTGCACATCTCTAGTAATGACAATCCTGAACCGCAAACCTCAGGAAAGCTTGATGTGGAGGATATATTGGGACATGTAAGTAGGCATTTTTTATGTCGACTGACGCCATAAAATCCCCCCCTTCCAGACTGGAGATCACTGCTCGAAGAGATTCCATCTTGAACTTGAAAGTTTTCAAATACAGATTGAGGGATTTTAGGTTCAGGATCGGTCTGACCGAGCCAACTGGCTTTGGTACGACAAATAGGCTCGAATAAAACCCTTCTCCCCGTTGAGACGGGGTTTCCGTGACAATGACACACTGTTGACACAGCTTTTGTATCGCAGCATGCACTACTTCCCTTTCTGGGATAGAAACTGGCAAGGCTGATTTGAAAAATCGGTGGGGGGGCACTTCTTGAAACTCCAGTTTGTACCCTTGGGACACTATGTCTAACACCCAAGGATCCAGGCCCGAGTGAAACCAGACCTGACTGAAGAGTCGGAGACGCTCCCCCACCGGTACGGACTCCCGTAGAGGAGCTCCAGCATCATGCGGTGGACTTGGCAGTAGCCGGGGAGGACTTCTGCTCCTGGGAGCCTGGCACAGCAGGTGACCTTTTCCCCTTCCTCTACCTTTAGAGGCAAGGAAGGACGACCCTCTTCCTTTTTTGTATTTATTAGGCCGAAAGGACTGCATCTGATAATGCGGCGTCTTTTTCTGTTGTGCAGGAACATAAGGAAGAAAGGATGACTTACCTGCTGTAGCTGTAGACACCAGATCAGCGAGGCCGTCACCAAACAAGACCCTACCTTTATAAGGGAGAGCTTCCATTGCTTTCTTAGAGTCGGCATCAGCATTCCATTGATGAATCCACAGCGCTCTCCTGGCCGAGACTGCCATGGCATTGGCCCTTGATCCCAAGAGGCCAATATCCCTTGCCGCATCCTTTAGGTAAGCTGCAGCGTCCCTGATATAACCGAGAGTCAAAAGAATGCTATCCCTATCCAGGGTATCCATGTCAGGTGCCAAATTATCTGCCCACTTGCCAATAGCACTACTCACCCATGCCGACGCCACGGCAGGTCTGAGCAGTGCACCCGTAGTGACATAATTGGATTTTAAGGTCGTTTCCTGCTTACGATCCGCAGGGTCCTTTATGGCAGCAGTGTCAGGAGACGGAAGCGCCACCTTCTTGGACAGTCGTGATAGAGCCTTGTCCACATTGGGAGATGATTCCCACTTTTCCCTGTCGTCAGAGGGGAAAGGATATGCCATTAGAATTCTCTTGGGAATCTGCCACCTTTTGTCAGGAGATTCCCATACTTTTTCACAAAGAGTGTTCAGCTCATGAGAAGGGGGTAACGTCACCTCAGGCTTTTTTCCCTTATACAAACAAACCCTTGTATCAGGAACAGTAGGTACTTCTGAAATATGTAAAACGTCTTTAATTGCCACAATCATGTACTGAATACTCTTAACCAGTTTCGGATTTAAACTGGCCTCACTATAGCCGACACTGGAATCAGAGTCCGTCGCGGTATCAGTATCCGCCATCTGGGTAAATGAACGCTTTTGTGACCTTGAGGGGGCCTGTACCTGAGACAAGGCGTCCTCCATGGATTTTCACCACGTTTGTGTCTGAGAATCAGATTTATCCAGCCTTTTAGTCAAAATTTGCCTTCAATGTATTCAACATATCCACCCAATCAGCAGTCGGCGGTGCCGACAGTCACTCCCAGCACCTTATCTACCCCCACTGCAACTTTCTCCACGGAGGAGCACTCAGCCTCAGACATGTCGACACACACGTACCGACGCGCACAAACACACTGGCTATAGGGGACAGACCCACAGGAAAGCCTGTTAGAGAAACACAGGGAGAGTTTAACAGCTCACACCCCAGCGCCTATCCTGGTACTGAGAGCAAATACACACTGCCTCAGACCTGTTTGCGCCGTTATTATTAATGGGTTAATCGCACCAAATTACTGTGCCCCCCCCCCCCTGTTTTGCTCCCTGTTACTTGTGCAGGAGAGTGGAGGTCCGGCCAGCGTCTCTGCATCCTGTGAAGAGAAAATGGCGCTGGTAAGCTGTGAGGGCTAAGTCACGCCCCCTCACTGGCGTGCTGTAGTCCCGCTCAAATTTAAAATATTTATACTGGCGGGGGCTATATCTAGTGCCTAGGTACTTCTGACATATATACTTTGGCCAGATTTATTGTTAAACTCCAGTAATCATGCTGCCCAGGGCACCCCCCCTGAGCCCTGCACCCTGCAAGTGCCGCCATAAGTATGTGTGGGAGCATGGCGCGCAGCGCGACCGCTGCCCGGTACCTCATTACTTCTGCCATCACTAAAGTCTTCTGATCTTCTTTACACTCACCCGGCTTCTTTCTTCTGGCTCTGTGAGGGGGTTGATGGAGCGGCTCCGGGAACAAGCAGCTAGGCGCACCAAGTGATCGAACCCTCTGGAGCTAATGGTGTCCAGTAGCCTAAGTAGCAAAGCCTTTGAAATCAGAAGAAGTAGGTCTGCTTCTCTCCCCTCAGTCCCATGAAGCAGGGAGCCTGTAGCCAGCAGGTCTCCCTGAAAATAAAAAACCTAACATAAAATCTTTTCAGGGAAACTCAGGAGAGCTCCCCTAGTGTGTGTCCAGTCTCTCTGGGCACAAAATCTAACTGAGGTCTGGAGGAGGGGCATAGAGGGAGGAGCCAGTTCACACCCATTCAAATTCTTATAGTGTGACCATGTCTCCTGCGGATCCCGTCTATGCCCCATGGTCCTTTTGGTGTCCCCAGCATCCTCTAGGACGTAAGAGAAATGGAATTGTATCCACCCTTATGTTGGATAATAAAAAGGACATGTACAGTTTAAGAAACCAAGCACTTCAGCAACAGGGACTGACACTTTTGTAGCTGAAGTGCTTGCTTTATTTGGGCATCCACAAGACAATTTTTTGGGAGGACTACCTTTGACCACTAATGAGGAGGTTGATGATGAGGGTGTTGATGACATTATAATCTTGTACAGGCAAGAACTGCAACCACTGGTAGCTGACTTACACAAACATCATCATCAACATCCTCATCTTCAGTATCTATTAGTAGCAGCATACACACATCCTCCTCATCCTGTTACACTTCCACACATGAATCTTCAATTCTGCCCTCATCACCAACTTTACTTGTACTGCTCCCCACATGAGCAGATGGTGCAGAAATGTAAGAGGCTTATCTATGAGGACAGTGTGAGAAATGTCAGACTCACATGTAGCTAACGTGGACACCCCTAAATGTTTCGCAGGAAAGCACAGTTTATTCTACTGCCTTAGTGGTTTTAAATTTTTTGGCACCTCTTCTAGTCTCTGAGTGAAAAGTTCTTGTATTGTCATGATAGGCAGTAGTAGATGCCTCACTGACAGCTGTAGAACCATGACCTGAGTCTTTCCTTGCCACTGTGTGTGGTGAATGTCATGTTAGCAATTTTATGTTTTTCTTCACCAAACCTTCCCTTGTATCTGTTTAGCCACCTCCATGTCACCACTCTGGAACATTTGCACTTTTCCAAGACATTTCTGATACCAATTGCTACTGCTCCGTGGTAAGTACACTCTATACCATACACATTCTATGCTTGCACCATACATATGTCATGCATGTGAATTAGCAGAGAATTGCTCAAGGCTGTGAACATTGGCATTGAGTGCAACTCAGAATCAGGCCCTTTAACTGGTTTACGAGCCACCTTCCAAATTGATGGAAAGAAAAAAGGAAATGCGTAGCGATGTATGGGACATGCTTTGTAAATTCCCCCAAAACAAAAAAAATAAAAAATACTAATCGATGTGGACATATGACCAAATTGTGTTGAAATGTGACCAGTACAAAAAGTCTCAGGAATGAAAAAAAAAGAAAAGCTTAGCAGCGAAGGTGACTCAGCGCCTTCAGGCGTAATATTTCTCTGTTATATAATTAGAACTGAAGTCACAAGAATGTAAAGAATTTCTGACCCCTTAAATACACACGCACGAACACCTGCTGGGAATTTCCTTGTGTATCATCTGCTACTAGCTACTCATTGTACCTTTTTATTACTAGTTAAAAGCTAATTTCTCTGTTAGCCAAGGGTGTGGCATAGAAAATCTACACTATCTAGATAGACAATCAATAGGTCAACACCATATGGACTACATGCATTGGGTGGACAGGGTCAAAAGGTCAACATATCAAAGGTTGACAGGTACAACAGGTCGACAGGTTCAAAAGGTCGACATGACAATGATTGACACAAATTTGCTTCAAACACATTTTTTTTCTGGCCACATCTTATATATTTATGACCGCCTTCAGTACAAATGTAGACCCTTGTGGCCCCGCTCACCATGGACAAGCGGTGAGCTAAATTGCTCAGAAGGCACTGCCTAGCACCAGAGCCAGATTTACAAGCAATATATGAGCCAAAGGGTACATGTGGGCATTATACACAGGTGCAGCAGTATAAACTCCTGGAAATTTGGTGAGTTTTGATCAGAGATGTGCAGAAAAGTTAGCCAGGTGGGGCACTGCCTCACCTGCCATAGACTTTTTACTCCAGAGTTTTGGCTATAAAAGTGAATTGAATAATGCAAAGAAGATATTTCAAACATATTCTTTGTATTTTTCATATACTTTATAGAGTCAAAACTCTGGTACAAACGTTAGTATGACAGGAAAGGCTCTGCCTCACCTACATCACCCCACCACACGTCACTGCCGCTCACCATACTTAGGGCAAGAGGGCTTGCTCCGCTACCCCTCACTCACTATTGGTTACTATTCCCTATCATAATCCACATGGACAGTAAATCAAGCAAATGTTGAAAAAATGTGAAAAACCCAAACAAAATGTGTCGACCTTTTGAACCCGTGTACCTTTAAGCACTGTTGACCTTCCATCTCTCAACCTTTTGTACCTTTTAAACTTTTGCACTTGTCAACCTAATGCATATCGACCATATGGTATCAACCTATTGTCTGTCTAACTAGACAGTGTAGATCTATCATCCGAATTCCGATAGCTAAACACTGCCTTTTTACATTAAACCATCTTAGTAAATCAGCTTCTGTGCAGCGAGTTGAGAATATTTATATTATCTAATGTTTGATTTCATTATCTTTATAAGTATGAATTACATCCTGCTTCAAATGGTTATTTCTATAAAAAATACAGTATAAGAATAATAAGTAAAATATAATCTCAATCCACACTTCCTTTGATTTATTATGTACTAGCTGGAATACCCGGCGTTGCCTGTTTTTAAGAATGTTTGTTTACAAAAATTAATTTAAATATTAAACACACAGTATAAATAACAATACGCTCGTATGTAAAATTTCGCGATCTTCGCTTGTAAACTGTGGATTTGTATAAAAAGACAGAAGGACAGAAGGGCAGAAGCACAATTTTTTGCTTTTATATATTAGATAAGTACCTAGATACATCCTCCTCCCCCAAACACTCCACAGTTTCTTATATAGCACAGCACATTATTTATCTCCTGATACTCTGTGCTGCTGGTGGACCGTGCTACTTCCACTATATAACTCTCAGTGTGTGGGTTCGTGCTACCTCCATTCCCCTCCTCACATCATGTCACTGGCCCTGTCACATGCAGCCCTGTCATCACTGACATATTATGCATGTCCTGAAATAGTCTGTGCTGCCTTCCCACCCCTAGGGGTGCTAGCGGTGTGTTACCCCCAAAGTGTTTGTTCACAGAGTGTAAGTCATATGTTTTGCAAGTTTGGTGTAAATTGGTTCAGGCATTCCAGAGTTATGCTGTCTGCTAAAAACACTATATGCTTCTGCCTCAACCCTAGGGGTGCTAGGGGGTATCTTACCCCCACAGTGTTTGTTCCCAGCCTGTAAGTCATATGTGAACCGAGTTCGTTGTAAATTGGTGTAGGCATTCTGGAGTTATGCTGACTCCTGTAATACTCTGTGCTGCTGTCCCACCCCTAGTGGTGCTAGGGGTGTCTAACCCCCACAGAGTTTCTTCCCAGATTGTAAGTCAGATGTGTACCAAGTTTGGTGTAAATTGCTACAGGCCTTCCACAGTTGTGCTGTCTGCTGACAGACTTTGTGCTGCTGTCCCAACCCTAGGGGTGCTATGGGTGTCTGACCCCCACAGTGTTTGTTTCCCTAGTGTAAGTCATATGTGTACCCAGTTTGTTGTAAATTGGTCTAGCCATTTGGGAGTTATGCTGACTCTTGAAATACTCTGTGCTGCTGATCCACCCCTAGGGGTGCTAGGGGTGTCTAACCCCCACAGAGTTTGTTCCCAGATTGTAAGTGAGATGTGTACCAAGTTTGGTGTAAATTGCTGCAGACATTCCAGAGTTATGCTGTCTGCTGAAATACTAAGTGCTGCTGCCCCAACCCTAAAGGATCATATAGACGGGCCGATGCGGGGAGAGATGTGTGCTGAGCGAACCGCTCAGCACACATCTCTCTTGCCACTCAGCACAGCGCGATCTGTGCTGAGCGTACGGGGGGAGACGGGGGGGCACTCACTCACCCAGCGGGTGAAGTGAGCGACCTGCTAGATTGGCCTGCACAGCAGGCCAATCTAGCAGCAGCGATAGCGATGAGCGGGGCTGCGCATCGCTATCCCTGTAAGGGCTACACACGGAGCGATCAGGCTTATATTCTAAGCAATCTAGTCAGATTGCTTAGAACATCGCTCAGTGAGTACCCCCTTAAGGGTGCTAGGGGTTCCTTCCCCCCACAGTGTTTGTTGCCAGATTGTAAGGCATATGTGTACCAATATTTGAGTACATTGCTTGTGCAATTCCGGAGTTATGTTGTGTCCTGATATACTCTGTGCTGCTGTCTGCCCCCATAGGGGTGCTAGGGATTTCAAATTGTTTTAGTTGCCTCCGCCATGTTTTAATACGCTTGTATGTAAAATTTCACGATCTTCGCTTGTAAACTGTGGATTTGTATAGAAATACAATACAGAAGGACAGAATGACAGGACAAATTTTCATTTTTATTATTTATTTATTATTATATTATTATATAGCGCAGCAAATTCCGTTGCGCTATTAGATGAAGGTGGGTATGTGATTAGCTGAGGATAAAGGTGGGTCTTAGTCTTACTACTTTTACATTGAAGAAAGCAGCAGTGATAGCAACTCCAACCACATCTGAATCAGGCCCTGTGTCCCCTGGACCACCTTTAGCAGATGCTGAAGTACTATCATCTGCATGTACAGCAGCACCTGTGTGACTGCTGCTCTTCCAACAGAGCTTTGCTTAGCAGGGTTAATTGGCTCTGTCCTAGGAGCCCTGCTAACCCTGGCAATAGGGGACAGGATGGCTCCTGCCTGGTACCGCTCAGCCTGCGCTGCAGCAAACAATGGTGCACCCACCACTGCTGCTGGACTGTGAGATGGACCCAGAGGCGGATTGGCCATAGGGCTTACAGGGAAGATCCCCGGTGGGCCGACGCACCCGCGGGGCCTGTTTTGTTTGAGGACATGTGGTCCTATTTATAGACATAATGAATAAGATGCAAAATAATTTGCATATATGAAAATGTCTTTGCCACTTAGCCTGTGATTGCAGATGATCTAGTGTATGCTCTGTCTGCCTGCCTGGCTGATATATAAGATTGAGTGAATAGTGATTGGGATACTCGGTTGGTGTAATAAGTAGTGATGTGCACCGGACATTTTTCGGGTTTTGTGTTTTGGTTTTGGATTTGGTTCCGCAGCCGTGTTTTGGATTCGGACGCGTTTTGGCAAAACCTCACCGAATTTTTTTTGTCGGATTCGGGTGTGTTATGGATTCGGGTGTTTTTTACAAAAAACCCTAAAAACAGCTTAAATCATAGAATTTGGGGGTCATTTTGATCCCATAGTTTTATTAACCTTAATAACCATAATTTCCACTCATTTCCAGTCTATTCTGAACACCTCACACCTCACAATATTATTTTTAGTCCTAAAATTTGCACCGAGGTCGCTGGATGGCTAAGCTAAGCGACACAAGTGGCCGACACAAACACTTGGCCCATCTAGGAGTGGCACTGCAGTGTCAGGCAGGATGGCACTTCATAAAATAGTCCCCAAACAGCACATGATGCAAAGAAAAAAAGAGGCGCACCAAGGTCGCTGTGTGACTAAGCTAAGCGACACAAGTGGCCGACACAAACACCTGGCCCATCTAGGAGTGGCACTGCAGTGTCAGGCAGGATGGCACTTCAAAAAAATTGTCCCCAAACAGCACATGATGCACAGAAAAATGAAAGAAAAAAGAGGTGCAAGATGGAATTGTCCTTGGGCCCTCCCACCCTCCCTTATGTTGTATAAACAGGACATGCACACTTTAGCGAACCCATCATTTCAGCGACAGGGTCTGCCACACGACTGTGACTGAAATGACTGGTTGGTTTGGGCCCCCACCAAAAAAAGAAGCAATCAATCTCTCCTTGCACAAACTGGCTCTACAGAGGCAAGATGTCCACCTCATCATCCTCTGATTCCTCACCCCTTTCACTGTGTACATCCCCCTCCTCACAGATTATTAATCCGTCCCCACTGGAATCCACCATCTCAGGTCCCTGTGTACTTTCTGGAGGCAATTGCTGCTGGTGAATGTCTCCACGGAGGAATTGATTATAATTCATTTTGATGAACATCATCTTCTCCACATTTTCTGGAAGTAACCTCGTACGTCGATTGCTGACAAGGTGAGCGGCTGCACTAAACACTCTTTCGGAGTACACACTGGAGGGAGGGCAACTTAGGTAGAATAAAGCCAGTTTGTGCAAGGGCCTCCAAATTGCCTCTATTTTCCTGCCAGTATACGTACGGACTGTCTGACGTGCCTACTTGGATGCGGTCACTCATATAATCCTCCACCATTCTTTCAATGGTGAGAGAATCATATGAAGTGACAGTAGACGACATGTCAGTAATCGTTGGCAGGTCCTTCAGTCCGGACCAGATGTCAGCACTCGCTCCAGACTGCCCTGCATCACCGCCAGCAGGTGGGCTCAGAATTCTTAGCCTTTTCCTCGCACCCCCAGTTGCGGGAGAATGTGAAGGAGTAGATGTTGACGGGTCACGTTTACGCTTGACTTAACAATTTTCTCACCAGCAGGTCTTTGAACCTCTGCAGACTTGTGTCTGCCGGAAAGAGAGATACAACGTAGGTTTTAAATCTAGGATCGAGCACGGTGGCCAAAATGTAGTGCTCTGATTTCAACAGATTGACCACCCGTGAATCCTGGTTAAGCGAATTAAGGGCTCCATCCACAAGTCCCACATGCCTAGCGGAATCGCTCTGTTTTAGCTCCTCCTTCAATGTCTCCAGCTTCTTCTGCAAAAGCCTGATGAGGGGAATGACATGATTCAGGCTGGCAGTGTCTGAACTGACTTCACGTGTGGCAAGTTCAAAGGGTTGCAGAACCTTGCACAACGTTGAAATCATTCTCCACTGCGCTTGAGTCAGGTGCATTCCCCCTCCTTTGCCTATATCGTGGGCAGATGTATAGGCTTGAATGGCCTTTTGCTGCTCCTCCATCCTCTGAAGCATATAGAGGGTTGAATTCCACCTCGTTACCACCTCTTGCTTCAGATGATGGCAGCGCAGGTTCAGGAATGTTTGGTGGTGCTCCAGTCTTCTGTACGCAGTGGCTGAATGCAGACAGTGGCCCGCAATTCTTCGGGCCACCGACAGCATCTCCTGCACGCCCCTGTCGTTTTTTAAATAATTCTGCACCACCAAATTCAATGTATGTGCAAAACATGGGACGTGCTGGAATTTGCCCAGATGTAATGCACGCACAATATTGCTGGCATTGTCCGATGTCACAAATCCCCAGGAGAGTCCAATTGGGGTAAGCCATTCTGCGATGATCTTCCTCAGTTTCCGTAAGAGGTTGTCAGCTGTGTGCCTCTTCTGGAAAGCGGTGATACAAAGCGTAGCCTGCCTAGAAACGAGTTGGCGTTTGCGAGATGCTGCTACTGGTGCCGCCGCTGCTGTTCTTGCTGCGGGATGCAATACATCTACCCAGTGGGCTGTCACAGTCATATAGTCCTGAGTCTGCCCTGCTCCACTTGTCCACATGTCCGTGGTTAAGTGGACATTGGGTACAACTGCATTTTTTAGTACACTGGTGACTCTTTTTCTGAGGTCTGTGTACATTTTCGGTATCGCCTGCCTAGAGAAATGGAACCTAGATGGTATTTGGTACCGGGGACACAGTACCTCAATCAAGTCTCTAGTTGCCTCTGAATTAACGGTGGATACCGGAACCACGTTTCTCACAGCCCAGGCTGCCAAGGCCTGAGTTATCTGCTTTGCAGCAGGATGACTGCTGTGATATTTCATCTTCCTCGCAAAGGACTGTTGGACAGTCAATTGCTTACTGGAAGTAGTACAAGTGGTCTTCCGACTTCCCCTCTGGGATGACGATCGACTCCCAGCAGCTACAACAGCAGCGCCAGCAGCAGTAGGCGTTACACTCAAGGATGCATCGGAGGAATCCCAGGCAGGAGAGGACTCGTCAGACTTGCCAGTGACATGGCCTGCAGGACTATTGGCTTTCCTGGGTAAGGAGGAAATTGACATTAAGGGAGTTGGTGGTGTGGTTTGTAGGAGCTTGGTTACAAGAGGAAGGGATTTAGTGGTCAGTGGACTGCTTCCGCTGTCACCCAAAGTTTCTGAACTTGTCACTGACTTATGATGAATGCGCTTCAGGTGACGTATAAGGGAGGATGTTCCGAGGTGGTTAACGTCCTTACCCCTACTTATCACAGCTTGACAAAGGCAACACACGGCTTGACACCTGTTGTCCGCATTTGTGTTGAAATTATTCCACACCGAAGAGCTGATTTTTTTTGGATTTTGACCAGGCATGTTAATGGCCATATTCGTCCCACGGACAACAGGTGTCTCCCCGGGTGCCTGACTTAAACAAACCACCTCACCATCAGAATCCTCCTTGTCAATTTCCACCCCAGCGCCAGCAACACCCATATCCTCATCCTGGTGTACTTCAACAGTGACATCTTCAATTTGACTATCAGGAACTGGACTGCGGGTGCTCCTTCCAGCACTTGCAGGGGGCGTGCAAATGGTGGAAGGCGCAAGCTCTTCCCGTCCAGTGTTGGGAAGGTCAGGCATCGCAACCGACACAATTGTACTCTCCTTGGGTATTTGTGATTTAGAAGAACGCACAGTTCTTTGCCGTGCTTTTGCCAGCTTAAGTCTTTTCATTTTTCTAGCAAGAGGATGAGTGCTTCCATCCTCATGTGAAGCTGAACCACTAGCCATGAACATAGGCCAGGGCCTCAGCCGTTCCTTGCCACTCCGTGTCGTAAATGGCATATTGGCAAGTTTACGCTTCTCCTCAGACTATTTTAATTTTGATTTTTGGGTCATTTTACTGAACTTTTGTTTTTTGGATTTTACATGCTCTCTACTATGACATTGGGCATCCGCCTTGGCAGACGACGTTGATGGCATTTCATCGTCTCGGCCATGACTAGTGGCAGCAGCTTCAGCACGAGGTGGAAGTGGATCTTGATCTTTCCCTATTTTAACCTCTACATTTTTGTTCTCCATTTTTTAATGTGTAGAATTATATGCCAGTAACTATCAATAGCAATGGCCTACTGCTATATATACTGCGCACAACTGAAATGCACCACAGGTATGGATGGATAGTATACTTGACGACACAGAGGTAGGTAGAGCAGTGGCCTTCCGTACCGTACTGCTATATATACTGGTGGTCACTGTCAGCAATCTGCAAAGCTAAAATGCACCACAGGTATAGAATGTAGATGGATAGTATACTTAATGACGACACAGAGGTAGGTACAGCAGTGGCCTTCCATACCGTACTGCTATATATAGTATACTGGTGGTCACTGTGTCAGCAAACTGCAAAACTAAAATGCACAGGTATAGAATGTAGATGGATAGTATACTTAATGACGACACAGAGGTAGGTACAGCAGTGGCCTACCGTACCATACTGCTATATATAGTATACTGGTGGTCACTGTGTCAGCAAACTGCAAAACTAAAATGCACCACAGGTGTAGAATGTAGATGGATAGTATACTTAATGACGACACAGAGGTAGGTACAGCAGTGGCCTTCCGTACTGCTATATATAGTATACTGGTGGTCACTGTGTCAGCAAACTGCAAAACTAAAATGCACCACAGGTATAGAATGTAGATGGATAGTATACTTAATGACGACACAGAGGTAGGTACAGCAGTGGCCTTCCGTACCGTACTGCTATATATAGTATACTGGTGGTCACTGTGTCAGCAAACTGCAAAACTAAAATGCACCACAGGTATAGAATGTAGATGGATAGTATACTTAATGATGACACAGAGGTAGGTACAGCAGTGGCCTTTCCGTACCGTACTGCTATATATACTATACTGGTGGTCACTGTGTCAGCAAACTGCAAAACTAAAATGCACCACAGGTATAGAATGTAGATGGATAGTATACTTAATGACGACACAGAGGTAGGTACAGCAGTGGCCTTCCGTACTGCTATATATAGTATACTGGTGGTCACTGTGTCAGCAAACTGCAAAACTAAAATGCACCACAGGTATAGAATGTAGATGGATAGTATACTTAATGACGACACAGAGGTAGGTACAGCAGTGGCCTTTCCGTACCGTACTGCTATATATAGTATACTGGTGGTCACTGTGTCAGCAAACTGCAAAACTAAAATGCACCACAGGTGTAGAATGTAGATGGATAGTATACTTAATGACGACACAGAGGTAGGTACAGCAGTGGCCTTCCGTACTGCTATATATAGTATACTGGTGGTCACTGTGTCAGCAAACTGCAAAACTAAAATGCACCACAGGTATAGAATGTAGATGGATAGTATAGTTAATGATGACACAGAGGTAGGTACAGCAGTGGCCTTCCGTACCGTACTGCTATATATAATATACTGGTGGTCACTGTGTCAGCAAACTGCAAAACTAAAATGCACCACAGGTATAGAATGTAGATGGATAGTATACTTAATGACGACACAGAGGTAGGTACAGCAGTGGCCTTCCGTACCGTACTGCTATATATACTATACTGGTGGTCACTGTGTCAGCAAACTGCAAAACTAAAATGCACCACAGGTATAGAATGTAGATGGATAGTATACTTAATGATGACACAGAGGTAGGTACAGCAGTGGCCTTTCCGTACCGTACTGCTATATATAGTATACTGGTGATCATTGTGTCAGCAAACTGCAAAACTAAAATGCACCACAGGTATAGAATGTAGATGGATAGTATACTTAATGACGACACAGAGGTAGGTACAGCAGTGGCCTTCCGTACTGCTATATATAGTATACTGGTGGTCACTGTGTCAGCAAACTGCAAAACTAAAATGCACCACAGGTATAGAATGTAGATGGATAGTATACTTAATGACGACACAGAGGTAGGTACAGCAGTGGCCTTTCCATACCGTACTGCTATATATAGTATACTGGTGGTCACTGTGTCAGCAAACTGCAAAACTAAAATGCACCACAGGTATAGAATGTAGATGGATAGTATACTTAATGACGACACAGAGGTAGGTACAGCAGTATCCTTCCGTACCGTACTGCTATAGATACTGGTGGTCACTGTGTCAGCAAACTGCACAACTGAAATGCACCACAGGTTTAGAATCTAGATGGATAGTATACTTAATGACGACACAGTGGTAGGTACAGCAGTGGCCTACTGTACCGTAATGCTATATATTATATACTGGTGGTCACTGGTCAGCAAAACTCTGCACTGTACTCCTCCTATATAATATTATACTGGTGGTCCCCAGTCCCCACAATAAAGCAGCACACTGAGCACAGATATGGAGTGTTTTTCAGGCAGACAACGTATACTGGTGGTCACTGTCAGCAAAACTCTGCACTGTGCTCCTGCTATATAATACAGCTGCTCCCCAGTCCCCACAATTAAGCAGTGTGAGCACAGATATATGCAGCACACTGAGCACAGATATGGAGCATTTTTTTTCAGGCAGAGAACGGATAACTGGTGGTCACTGATCAGCAAAACTCTGCACTGCACTCCTCCTATATTATACAGCTGCTCCCTAGCCCTCCCCACAATTAAGCAATAGTGCAATAGTGCACAATCAAGTTCAACAATAACGGAGAGGACGCCAGCCACGTCCTCTCCCTAACATTTCCAATGCACGAGTGAAAATGGCGGCGACACGTGGCTGCTTATATAGAATCCGAATCTCGCGAGAATCCGACAGCGGGATGATGACGTTCGGGCGCGCTCGGGTTAACCGAGCCATACAGGAGAATCCGAGTATGCCTCGGACCCGTGTAAAATGGGTGAAGTTCGGGGGGGTTCGGTTTCCGAGAAACCGAACCCGCTCATCACTAGTAATAAGCAAGAAAATATATCTTTCTAAAGAATTATATAGTTTCCTAAATTCTGAAGGTGTTTCATATAATGTGCTCATAATATGTAATTTTATTTCCTTTTAACTTCCCACTTAATGCTGGACATGCCCACTATCTGGAAAGTCTTGGGGGGAGGGTGCTGCTGCCATGGCCCATGGCCAGACCCTACACCTCTGGTGCTGCCCATGTGGGCCCACTAGTACAAATTTTTTGTGGGACGCTTTTTGTTCCCAATCCGCCCCTGGATGGACCCGCCGGTGAATGCTGATGCTGAATCGTGTGAGTCTGACCCTGACCCACTAGCCATCGTCACACAGTGTAGCTGGAGCCCTGCAAATTCACTGCAGACTCCGGTCCCTGTAGACCGGCTGAGGGCGCTATCTATATAATTATATACACGCACACACACAGACACACACACACACACACACACACACACACACACACACTTGCCTCTGAGCGAATAGGCTGAACTTACGCCCCTGGTTCTGCACACTATCAGGTTTGCATGCAACTCTGAATCAGGCCCTAACTTTTACTAACTGAATGGTAATAATAGCATGTTCACTACCCTTTGCATCATATGTGCATGCTATTTTGAAACTAACAAAAATAAGTTATTATGCATATATCACATTGATTAGAAATAAAAAAATCACTGATAATAGAGTGGTATTCTGCTTCTAGCATAATAGGAATGCACTGAACAGTGATAACACATTCCAGCATACAAAACACATCAGACCTTTTCATGCTCTTGCCAAATGAAGCAAGTCCTCCTCACTAGGATTACCAAAAGCAGAACCATGCCCTAATTGTTTGCACCTATTGCAGCTAAAAACTGGAACTGAGGACCTCATTCCTAACTAAGAAAAAACTAGTGATGTGCACCGGACATTTTTCGGGTTTTGTGTTTTGATTTTGGATTCGGTTCTGCGGCCGTGTTTTGGATTAGGACGCGTTTTGGCAAAACCTCCCTGAAATTTTTTTTGTCGGATTCGGGTGTGTTTTGGATTCTGGTGTTTTTTACAAAAAACCCTAAAAAACAGCTTAAATCATAGAATTTGGGGGTCATTTTGATCCCATAGTATTATTAACCTCAATAACTATAATTTCCACTCATTTCCAGTCTATTCTGAACACCTCACACCTCACAATATTATTTTAGTCCTAAAATTTGCACCAAGGTCGTTGGATGACTAAGCTAAGCGACCCAAGTGGCCGACACAAACACCTGGCCCATATAGGAGTGGCACTGCAGTGTCAGACAGGGTGGCACTTCATAAAATAGTCCCCAAACAGCACATGATGCAAAGAAAAAAAGAGGTGCACCAAGGTCGCTGGATTGTAAGCTAAGCGACACAAGTGGCCGACACAAACACCTGGCCCATCTAGGAGTGGTACATGTAGGGAAAATGGGGGATAAGGATGTCCTCTGCACTAGAAAAATACTGATATTTTTAATTTTACTGAAAAATTCCCCAAATTTTATGATTACAAGAAGTTTTATTATCATTCATCATAGGGGGTGCTGCCTTAGACAATAAATTACAGAACAACACAGGACAGAAAAAGATTGTCTCTTTTGTTGGCGCACTTAGAAAAGAAGAGAAGATTTTACATTTATTTTTACTGTAAGTATGACATGTTAAAATCTAACTTTTATTGATACTACCTTAAAAACTTGCAATTGAGAAACATAAATGTGAAAAAATGTGTATATTTGTGTAAATATTTGTGAATAAATTCAATAGAGTAAACAAAATAAAAACTGATTCACTGTGCCTGAATTTTCTGCTCCTTTAATTGTATCATAAATTTTCAATTAGAGAGTAATGGGTATTGTACAACAACTGTATGTAGGGTTGGGTAGCATGAACTTCTCACATAGGCGGCAAGAAAAGGTGTCTAGGGTCACAGAACAGTAAATGATATAAAAATAAATATTTTATTTCTTAAAGGACACACTGGGATAGTCCCACAACCATCTTTTATTTAGTTTCCATTATTTACTGCAAATTCTGCCAATGGTATTGTGGTTATCTGGACCAGTTGCTATTGACTGCTGACATTGTTTTACCATAGTTTGGTTATTGATATATAATGGGGCCGCAGGTGATTATCAGAGTCTGCTTGATATTGGTCCCTGAATAATATGTTGTTTCAGCTATATCACATTAATTTTGCAAAAAGGTCCTATACGCCCCTTCCCATATCAGGTAGACGTTTATGCTCATAGATATTTAAATATAAATGGCTACTGCTGTTCCCCACATCCAGATTCCCCGTGAGTACTATAATAGCTATTGTATCTAGAGTGCGGTCTGGGAACGTAATGGCTATATTGCCTGTCCCCTGATATGGTCGGCAGCTATATCCCAAAGATTGTTGGTATTAAGGGTTAAAAAAGGTCGCTGTGTGACTAAGCTAAGCGACACAAGTGGCCGACACAAACACCTGGCGCATCTAGAAGTGGCACTGCAGTGTCGGGCAGGATGGCACTTCAAAAAAATAGTCCCCAAACAGCACATGACGCAAAGAAAAAAAGAGGCGCAATGAGGTAGCTGTGTGACTAAGCTAAGCGACCCAAGTGGCCGACACAAACACCTGGCCCATCTAGGAGTGGCACTGCAGTGTCAGACAGGATGGCACTTCCAAAAAATAGTCCCCAAACAGCACATGATGCAAAGAAAAAAAGAGGCACACCAAGGTCGCTGTGTGACTAAGCTAAGCAACACAAGTGGCCGACACAAACACCTGGCCCATCTAGGAGTGGCACTGCAGTGTCAGGCAGGATGGCACTTCAAACAAATAGTCCCCAAACAGCACATGATGCAAAGAAAAATGAAAGAAAAAAGAGGTGCAAGATGGAATTGTCCTTGGGCCCTCCCACCCACCCTTATGTTGTATAAACAGGACATGCACACTTTAACAAACCCATCATTTCAGCGACAGGGTCTGCCACACGACTGTGACTGAAATGACTGGTTGGTTTGGGCCCCCACCAAAAAAGAAGCAGTCAATCTCTCCTTGCACAAACTGGCTCTACAGAGGCAAGATGTCCACCTCCTCCTCATCGTCCGATTCCTCACCCCTTTCACTGTGTACATCCCCCTCCTCACAGATTATTAATTCGTCCCCACTGGTATCCACCATCTCAGGTCCCTGTGTACTTTCTGGAGGCAATTGCTGGTGAATGTCTCCACGGAGGAATTGATTATAATTCATTTTGATGAACATCATCTTCTCCACATTTTCTGGAAGTAACCTCGTACGCCAATTGCTGACAAGGTGAGCGGCTGCACTAAACACTCTTTCGGAGTACACACTGGAGGGGGGGCAACTTAGGTAAAATAAAGCCAGTTTCTGCAAGGGCCTCCAAATTGCCTCTTTTTCCTGCCAGTATACGTACGGACTGTCTGACGTGCCTACTTGGATGCGGTCACTCATATAATCCTCCACCATTCTTTCAATGGTGAGAGAATCATATGCAGTGACAGTAGACGACATGTCAGTAATCGTTGGCAGGTCCTTCAGTCCGGACCAGATGTCAGCACTCGCTCTCGACTGCCCTGCATCACCACCATCGGGTGGGCTCGGAATACTTAGCCTTTTCCTCACACCCCCAGTTGCGGGAGAATGTGAAGGAGCAGCTGTTGACGGGTCACGTTCCGCTTGACTTGACAATTTTCTCACCAGCAGGTCTTTGAACCTCTGCAGACTTGTGTCTGCCGGAAAGAGAGATACAACGTAGGTTTTAAATCTAGGATCGAGCACGGTGGCCAAAATGTAGTGCTCTGATTTCAACAGATTGACCACCCGTGAATACTGGTTAAGCGAATTAAGGGCTCCATCCACAAGTCCCACATGCCTAGCGGAATCGCTCTGTTTTAGCTCCTCCTTCAATGTCTCCAGTTTCTTCTGCAAAAACCTGATGAGGGGAATGACCTGACTCAGGCTGGCAGTGTCTGAACTGACTTCACGTGTTGCAAGTTCAAAGGGTTGCAGAACCTTGCACAACGTTGAAATCATTCTCCACTGCGCTTGAGTCAGGTGCATTCCCCCTCCTTTGCCTATATCGTGGGCAGATGTATAGGCTTGAATGGCCTTTTGCTGCTCCTCCATCCTCTGAAGCATATAGAAGGTTGAATTCCACCTCGTTACCACCTCTTGCTTCAGATGATGACAGGGCAGGTTCAGGACTGTTTGCTGGTGCTCCAGTCTTCAGCACGCGGTGGCTGAATGCCGAAAGTGGCCCGCAATTCTTCGGGCCACCGACAGCATCTCTTGCACGCCCCTGTCGTTTTTTAAATAATTCTGCACCACCAAATTCAATGTATGTGCAAAACATGGGACGTGCTGGAATTTGCCCAGATGTAACGCACGCACAATATTGCTGGCATTGTCCGATGTCACAAATCCCCAGGAGAGTCCATTTGGGGTAAGCCATTCTGTGATGATGTTCCTCAGTTTCCGTAAGAGGTTGTCAGCTGTGTGCATCTTCTGGAAAGCGGTGATACAAAGTGTAGCCTGCCTAGGAACGAGTTGGCATTTGCGAGATGCTGCTACTGGTGCCACCGCTGCTGTTCTTGCTGCGGGAGGCAATACATCTACCCAGTGGGCTGTCACAGTCATATAGTCCTGAGTCTGCCCTGCTCCACTTGTCCACATGTCCGTGGTTAAGTGGACATTGGGTACAACTGCATTTTTTAGGACACTGGTGACTCTTTTTCTGAGGTCTGTGTACATTTTCGGTATCGCCTGCCTAGAGAAATGGAACCTAGATGGTATTTGGTACCGGGGACACAGTACCTCAATCAAGTCTGTAGTTGCCTGTGAATTAACGGTGGATAACGGAAACACGTTTCTCACCGCCCAGGCTGCCAAGGCCTGAGTTATCCGCTTTGCAGCAGGATGACTGCTGTGATATTTCATCTTCCTCGCAAAGGACTGTTGGACAGTCAATTGCTTACTGAAAGTAGTACAAGTGGTCTTCCGACTTCCCCTCTGGGATGACGATCGACTCCCAGCAGCAGCAACAGCAGCGCCAGCAGCAGTAGGCGTTACACTCAAGGATGCATCGGAGGAATCCCAGGCAGGAGAGGACTCGTCAGACTTGCCAGTGACATGGCCTGCAGGACTATTGGCTTTCCTGTGTAAGGCGGAAATTGACACTGAGGGAGTTGGTGGTGTGGTTTGCAGGACCTTGGTTACAAGAGGAAGGGATTTAGTGGTCAGTGGACTGCTTCCGCTGTCATCCAAAGTTTTTGAACTTGTCACTGACTTATGATGAATGCGCTGCAGGTGACGTATAAGGGAGGATGTTCCGAGGTGGTTAACGTCCTTACCCCTACTTATTACAGCTTGACAAAGGCAACACACGGCTTGACACCTGTTGTCCGTATTTGTTTTACAATAATTCCACACCGAAGAGGTGATTTTTTTTGTAATTTGACCAGGCATGTTAATGGCCATATTCGTCCCACGGACAACAGGTGTCTCCCCGGGTGCCTGACTTAAACAAACCACCTCACCATCAGAATCCTCCTTGTCAATTTCCTCCTCAGCACCAGCAACACCCATATCCTCATGCTGGTGTACTTCAACAGTGACATCTTCAATTTGACTATCAGGAACTGGACTGCGGGTGCTCCTTCCAGCACTTGCAGGGGGCGTGCAAATGGTGGAAGGCGCCACCTCTTCCCGTCCAGTGTTGGGAAGGTCAGGCATCGCAGCCGACACAATTGGACTCTCCTTGGGGATTTGTGATTTAGAAGAACGCACAGTTCTTTGCTGTGCTTTTGCCAGCTTAAGTCTTTTCATTTTTCTAGCGAGAGGATGAGTGCTTCCATCCTCATGTGAAGCTGAACCACTAGCCATGAACATAGAAACATAGAAACATAGAAACATAGAATTTGACGGCAGATAAGAACCACTTGGCCCATCTAGTCTGCCCCTTTTTTATTTTATCCTTTAGGCAATCTCAACCCTTTTTTAACCTTAATTCTTTGTAAGGATATTCATATGCCTGTCCCAAGCATGTTTAAATTGCCCTACAGTCTTAGCCTCTACCACCTCTGATGGGAGGTTATTCCACTTATCCACTACCCTTTCTGTGAAGTAATTTTTCCTTAAATTTCCCCTGAACCTCCCCCCCTCCAGTCTCAATGTATGCCCTCGAGTTCTAATACTTCTTTTCCTTTGAAGAATGTTTCCCTCCTGAACTTTGTTAAGACCCTTGATATATTTGAAAGTTTCTATCATGTCCCCCCTTTCCCTTCTCTCCTCCAAACTATACATGTTAAGATCTTTTAGCCTTCCGGGTAAGTTTTGTGATGTAGGCCATGCACCATTTTAGTTGCCCTTCTTTGTACACTCTCTAATGTATTTATATCCTTCTGGAGATAGGGTCTCCAGAACTGGACACGGTATTCCAGATGGGGCCGTACCAATGACCTATACAGTGGCATTATCACTTCTTTTTTCCTGCTACTGATTCCTCTCCCTATGCAACCAAGCATCTGACTTGCCTTTCTCATTGCTTTGTTGCATTGCTTTCCTGCCTTCAAGTCACTTGAAATAGTGACTCCTAAATCTCTTTCCTCCTCAGTAGTTTCCATTATAGTACCCTTGATACTATACTTAGCCTTTGGGTTTTTGAGACCCAAGTGCATGATTTTGCATTTTTTAGCATTAAACTGTAGTTGCCACGTTCTTCACCATTTCTCAAGCCTACCTAGGTCACTAATCATTTGTTTGACCCCTCCCGGTGTGTCTACCCTGTTGCATATCTTTGTATCATCTGCAAAAAGGCATATCTTCCCTTCAATACCATCTGCAATGTCACCAACAAAGATATTAAAGAGAACTGGACCAAGTACAGATCCCTGGGGTACTCCACTGGTAACATTTCCCTCCATAGATTGCACTCCATTAACTACGACTGTCTGTTTCCTATCCTGCAACCAGGTTCTTATTCATTTAACTGATTTATAATCCACAGAGCCGGCCCTAACCAATATGATGCCCTAGGCAAGATTTTGGCTGGTGCCCCCCAGCACCACCGCTGGTTCCGCCTCTGACCTTGCACCTCTTTCCCAGCACCATCACCCCTCACCCATAGCAGTCCTTATTTTGGTGTTTGTACCCCCTATATTTTAAATAGGAACAGTTTGCACATTTGGCGCACAGCCCAAAAAGGGGTGTGTTTTTGCTGGCAAGGGGCATGGCTGCACAACCCCAATTCCAATTACACCACACAGTACTGCAACTTCATTCACATTTGATCATGCGATAGTGTTCATAAATCCCACAGTAGTATCACTTTACCTTATAAACATTACTACTCACAGTAGAGCCCCTTATTCACATTACATCACACCCTATTGCTCTTTATTCACATTAGACACAGTAGTGCCCTTTCTATACGCAACGCCACATAGTAGATCACCTTATACACATAATGCCACACATTAGTAATGCATTTATACACATAATTCCACACAGTAATGCCCCTTACACATATGAGACACATTATTAATGTCCTTATAAACATAATGCGCCTTACACATTATGACAACCTTTATTAATGCCCTTTTACACATAATGCCCCCTGCACATAAGCCACACATTATTAATGCCCTTATACACATAATGACACACATAGTGCCCCCTACTCATTATTAGTGCCCCTATACACATAATAACACACATACAGTAGTCCCCTTTTACACATATGCCGCACATTATTCATGCCCTTATACACATAATGACACGCATAGTGCCCCTTACACATATGTTGCACATTATTAATGCATTTTTACATGACACACGTAATGCTCCTTACACATATTCCGAACACTACTGCACAACCAACCCACTCACATGCACACAGCAATCACACTGCCACTAACACTGTGACCTCTGCCTCTGCTTGGATACAGATGTGTCCTCATAAATATTGCCTCAATGCTAACATCTGGCACCTTTTTTAATGAAAATGCATCTTATTTGCATTGCTATGTGGCTAGGATGCACAAGCAGCTTCTACTGATTAAAATGATATGCAGCATGCCTATATACTGTGTGAGACTGTGGCTGTATCTGTATATGAAATGCTACACACAGAATATAGGCATGCCTCATATCATTTTAATCAGCAGAAGCTGCTGATGCCCCTAGGCATATCAAATGCCCTAGGCAATTGCCTAGTTTGCCTATGCCTATGGCCGGCTCTGATAATCCACCCCCAGGCTTTCAAGTTTATTTAGCAGTCTGCGATGTGGGACAGTGTCAAATGCCTTACTAAAGTCTAGATATGCTACATCTACAGCTCCCCCTTGATCTATTATTTTCATCACAGAGTCAAAAAAGTCAATAAGATTTGTTTGGCATGATCTCCCACCAGTAAATCCATGCTGTTTTGGATCCTGTAAGTTGTTTGATTTAAGATATTCCACTACTCTTTCTTTTAATATTTTTTTCCATTACTTTCCCTACTACTGATGTAAGGCTTACTGGTCTATAGTTACTTGCTTCTTCCTTGCTTCCACTTTTGTGCAGTGGAACTACATTTGCTCTTTTCCAGTCCTCTGGAATAGCACCTGTATTTAGTGACTGGTTAAATAATTCTGTTAAAGGTGTAACCAGCACATCTTTTAGCTCTTTGAGTATCCTTGGGTGTATCCCATCTGGTCCCATTGATTTATCCACTTTTAGTTTTGAAAGTTCTGTTAGGACCTTCTCCTCTGTAAATGTATTTTCATCTACCTTATTTTTATGAATGTCCTTGCAACTTAATTGTGGCCCCATCCCTTCTTCTGTAGCAAATACTGAGCAAAAATAATTATTTAGGTGATCTGCTATTGCCTTGTCTCCCTCCACCAAATGCCCACTCTCTGTCTTAAGTCTTATTATTCCTCCATTTGATTTTCTCCTTTCACTTATATACTTAAAAAAAGTTTTGCCCCCTTTATCTACTGACTGGGCCATTTTCTCCTCAGCTTCTGCCTTTGCACGTCTGATCACTTTCTTAGCATCCTTCCGTCTGTCCAGATACACCTCTTTGTCATTATTTTGAGTCTGTTTGTATTTCCTAAAAGCCATCTTTTTTGCTTTCACACTAGTTGATACTTATTTTGTGAACCACACTGGCTTCCTTTTCCTGGTGCTTTTCCTAACCATTTTGATACAAAGGTCTGTTGCACTTAGTATTGCACTTTTCAGTTTTTTCCACCTCTCCTGCACTCCTTCCAAGTTCCTCCAGTCTGCCAATGAATCACTTAAACATCTCCTCATTTTTGCAAAGTCAGTATTTCTAAAATCCAACACCTTTGTTTTTGTGTGACAGGAGTTGGATCCTGTCTTTATACTAAACCATACTGCTTGATGATCACTGGATCCCAGGTGCTCACCCACATATATATCAGATATCCTATCACCATTTGTAAGAATTAGATCTAATATTGAGTCTTTGCGAGTGGGCTCCCTCACCAATTGCTTGAGAGATGCTCCCTGTAAGGAATGTAGAAATTTGCCACTTGTAGCTGAACTTGCAAAAGACCCCATCCCAATTTACATCAGGTAAATTAAAGTCTCCCATGATTATGACTTCTCCCTTAAAAGCCATTTTAGAGATGTCCAACAATAGGTTCCTGTCCAAATCCTGCCCCTGGCCTGGTGGTCTATAGATCACCCCAATGCGAATAATGTCCTTCTTCCCAGTTTCTATGGTGACCCAAAGGGGCTCAGTTTTGGCTTCAATATTTTGTATTAAAGTAGCATTTATGCTTTTTTTCACATACATTGCTACCCCTCCTCCTATTCTTCCTAGTCTATCTTTCCTAAATAAATTGTATCCTTGTATAGCTAAGTCCCAGTGCACCAAGACTCTGTAATTGCCACAAAATCCAGGTTATCCCTTGTCATTATCGCAATTAGCTCTGGAATTTTGTCTCCTAAGCTCCTAGCATTTGCACACATAGCTTTAAGAATTTTGTCTGTGCATTTGTTATTAGTAGCCATGTCCAGAGCGTACAAAATAAATGACAAGTTTAAAGTTGAAATTACCTGTTTGGGGATGTTGCTCAGTATTTGTTTTCTTTTACTAATCAGTAATCATACTCTGTTCTTTACACCATGACTACACCTTACTAAATATAAAGATATAGTACACCTGACCACAATGGGTAAATGTTCAAAGGAGGTAAACACCAGTCAGTATGCAATAATAAACTGTTTCACCGAGCAACTTCCCCACACATGCAATGACATTTACAAGAAATCATTACATCAAGAAACATACATAAGTTTGCATAAGAGAGAACTGTAGTGAGCAGATTGGGGATGCCTTTTCATAGGTTTTTAAAAACAGATAATATGCATAAGATGAATTACATACTTTTGAGGCATTAAGGCAGTCCTTTTGTGGTAGTGTTGGTGTGTTGATGTTTCCCTTCTGTTTTCCTTCGGTTTAACGCAGGTATAACACTATTTTTATAATAACACTTCTATGTAAGCACTACCAGCCGATGGCTATCCAGCCGTATACTAGACTTCAAATAGGAACAATATCCATGTGAATGCAATGATTGCAAACTCCACCCAATACAATCCCCCTTTAAGCTAAGGCCATAAATTAGCTTAGAAAACAGACATTACATACCAATAAGGCAGCCAACTATATCTTTACAAAGAGATAAACATACAAAAAAAAAACGCTTTTTCAATATACCTAGACTATTCAATCATGATATTCATTTGACATAATCAGCAAATGCAGTACAACTTGCTGGGATGTGTAGTTCCACGAATCATACCTAGACTATTCAATCATGATATTCATTTGACATAATCAGCAAATGCAGTACAACTTGCTGGGATGTGTAGTTCCACGAATCATACCTAGACTATTCAATCATGATATTCATTTGACATAATCAGCAAATGCAGTACAACTTGCTGGGATGTGTAGTTCCACGAATCATAGGCCAAGGCCTCAGCCGTTCCTTGCCACTCCGTGTCGTAAATGGCATATTGGCAAGTTTACGCTTCTCATCAGATGCTTTTAATTTTGATTTTTGGGTCATTTTACTGAACTTTTGATTTTTGGATTTTACATGCTCTCTACTATGACATTGGGCATCGGCCTTGGCAGACGACGTTGATGGCATTTCATCGTCTCGGCCATGACTAGTGGCAGCAGCTTCAGCACGAGGTGAAAGTGGATCTTGATCTTTCCCTATTTTACCCTCCACATTTTTGTTCTCCATTTTTTAATGTGTGGAATTATATGCAAGTATCAATAGCAATGGCCTACTACTATATATACTGCGCACAACTGAAATGCACCACAGGTATGGATGGATAGTATACTTGACGGCACAGAGGTAGGTAGAGCAGTGGCCTACTGTACCGTACTGCTATATATTATATACTGGTGGTCAGCAAACTGTGCAAAATTGAAATGCACCACAGGTATGGATGGATAGTATACTTGACGACATAGAGGTAGGTAGAGCAGTGGCCTACTGTACCGTACTGCTATATATTATATACTGGTGGTCAGCAAACTGTGCAAAAGTGAAATGCACCACAGGTATGGATGGATAGTATACTTGACGACACAGAGGTAGGTAGAGCAGTGGCCTACTGTACCCGTACTGCTATATATTATATACTGGTGGTCAGCAAACTGTGCAAAACTGAAATGCCCCACAGGTATGGATGGATAGTATACTTGACGACACAGAGGTAGGTAGAGCAGTGGCCTACTGTACCATACTGCTATATATTATATACTGGTGGTCAGCAAACTGTGCAAAACTGAAATGCACCACAGGTATGGATGGATAGTATACTTGACGACACAGAGGTAGGTAGAGCAGTGGCCTACTGTACCGTACTGCTATATGTTATATACTGGTGGTCAGCAAACTGTGCAAAACTGAAATGCACCACATGTATGGATGGATAGTATACTTGACGACACAGAGGTAGGTAGAGCAGTAGCCTACTGTACCGTAATGCTATATATTATATACTGGTGGTCAGCAAACTATGCAAAACTGAAATGCACCACAGGTATGGATGGATAGTATACTTGACGACACAGAGGTAGGTAGAGCAGTGGCCTACTGTACCATACTGCTATATATTATATACTGGTGGTCAGCAAACTGTGCAAAACTGAAATGCACCACAGGTATGGATGGATAGTGTACTTGACGACACAGAGGTAGGTAGAGCAGTGGCCTTCTGTACCGTACTCCTATATATTATATACTGGTGGTCAGCAAAATTCTGCACTGTACTCCTACTATATACTACAATGCAGCACAGATATGGAGCGTTTTTCAGGCAGAGAACGTATAATACTGGTGGTCACTGGTCAGCAAAACTCTGCACTGTACTCCTCCTATATAATACTGCTGGTCCCCAGTCCCCACAATAAAGCAGTGTGAGCACAGATATATGCAGCACACTGAGCACAGATATGGAGCGTTTTTTAGGCAGACAACGTATAATACTGGTGGTCACTGGTCAGCAAAACTCTGCACTGTACTCCTCCTATGATACTGCTGGTCCCCAGAATAAAGATATGCAGCCCCCTGAAACAAAGTGAGAGGACGCCAGCCACGTCCTCTCACTATCATTTCCAATGCACGAGTGAAAAATGGCGGCTACGCGCGGCTCCTTATATAGAATCCGAATCTCGCGAGAATCCGACAGCGGGATGATGACGTTCGGGCGCGCTTGGGTTAACCGAGCCATACAGGAGAATCCGAGTTTGCCTCGGACCCGTGTAAAATGGGTGAAGTTCGGGGGGGTTTGGATTCCGAGGAACCGAACCCGCTCATCTCTAGAAAAAATAGGACATGTCCTGTAAAAAAGCATGTCTATGAAGCTATAATTTATGAGTATTACAAGTACAAATTTGCACCTTTGGATCTGTATCTCCTTTGAGTTGTGAATCTGTATTGGTTTTGCTCCAACCGCCCTTGTGGGTTTCGGTTTTGGATCTGTATTTGTTTAGGAAAAATCACAACATTTTGGCCTGTGTTTGTTCCTATAGTATTATTAACCTCAGTGACATTTATTTCCACTTATTGTTATGAGCCACGGCAGTGGCTCATTCCTGTTTTGCATTTTGGTTATGTATTTTATGTTATACTTCTGTTTCTGTTCCCCGTGGGTGTCATGGGGTGTTCGGAGCCCACCCTTAAGGAGAGGGTACTGTTATGAACCACAGGTAGTGGTTCATTCCTGTTTTCCGTTTATGTATTTTATAGTTCTCTTGCAGGCCAGGATTTCCCGTTGCTCTGGTTTAGAAGACTCTTGTTTGCTGCCGGTGGTGAGTCTGTGTAATTGCAGCTTGTACCCATGTGTTTGGCCTCACCTGTCTGTTAATTGCATCTTGTCAGTTTGGAGTCATGCAACAGGGCAGCTGCACGACATAATTAATTAGGGCTCCCTGTTATATTCTGGCTCAGTGCAATGCACAGACGCCGGTGATAGTTCCTGAGTTCTGAGCTAGTTCCTGCCAGTTCCTGAGTTTCTGAGCTTCTGTCTAGCAGCTTCTGTCTAGCTGCTTCAGCCTTGTTCCGGTGTCTGTTCCAGTGTCTGTTCCAGTGTCTGATCCAGTGTCTGATCCAGTGTCTGATTCAGTTTCCTGCCGTGAAGCGTTCCTATCCAGAAGTCCTGTGGCTTTGTCTGTGCCTGATCGAGTATCTGGCTTCCTGGTGTCCACCGGTCTGTCGTTTGGGATTCTGCCTGTCCTCCGGTTCTGTGAGCCTGTGTCTGCTACATTGGGGGTTCCTGTCCGTTTGCCAGTATTTGTACCAGTTCCGTGAGTAGCGGCTTTGCCGCGTCCGTCGGCCTAGGCCGCTGTATTCTTTGGTTATATCTGTTACTGGTGTTTTGCAGAGGGTTCTGCATATGCTGTCACCGCCGGTACACAATAGTATAGTGTCGGCATGTGGACAGCATTTCCTTTGTTGTTCTTTTCCTTTGGCGGCGTGCCGCACATGTATTTAGTTTTAGGGTTGTTAGTAGCCCCTAGCCTTCTGTTTGCTTTAGTTAGAGGTCCCCTTGTTATTATCCTGTCTCAGTTCACGCCTTGTCTCACTCTAAGACCTGGGGGCATCGGAGTTGGGCAGACCTAATCCGCCCTTCAAACGCGGCTGCCGTGGGCCCAAGAAACCATAGTCACGCAGGCGTGAACTGACCACACGGGTGAAACAATGGAGGTAGGCTGCTAGGGGCTATTTCCATACCACACCTTATTTCAGCGTCACGTTCTGGTGCTCTGGACTCACTACGCAACATCTCTCTTGTTCTGAGCACCAGGAACGTAACACTTATGTCCAGTCAAGTTTGACTACCTCACAGCTCACAACATTGTTTTCATCCATTTTAGGACAAAGGCTGCAGCGAGCTGGCTGGTTACTAACCGACAGAGCAGCGGCACAAACATACTGCAGTTTATAGCACATCTATGGAACACTGTCACACAGCAGTGCAGAAATGAAAAATGGGGCAAGATGGAATTGCCCTTGGGCCCTCCCTCCCACCCTTTTGTTGGATATTAAAAAGGACATGCACAGTGTAACAAACCAAGCACTTCAGTGACAGGGACTGACACTTTTGTGGCTGAAGTGCTTGCTTTGTTTGGGCCCCAGCAAAACAATTTTTTGGAAGGACTACCACCTATCACTAATAAGGTTGATGATGAGGGCGTTAATTATATTAAAATCTTGTCAAATAAATTGCATGAATTCACTGCGAATGACGTAAGATGGGGAAGGTGCCTAGATGGCTAACATCCCTACCTCTACTAACTTTGGCCTCACAAATGCAGCAGATGCCCTCACAATCATTGCCAGGATTTGTGGAAAAATAATTTCACACTTAAGAGGTGGCTTTTTTGGTCTTATGTCCAGGCATCACAATGGCTTTCTTTTTATCACGGGCAAGAACTGCAGCCACTGGTGGCTGGCTGACTTACACACACAACATCATCAACATCCTCAATGTCAGATAGTAGTAGTATACCATCAGTGTGAGAAATGTCAGACTCACAAATGCGTACAGCCCTAAACGCTCCCCAAAAATATGTGATGGTTCTGAACACTTTAGTTGTAGTTGTTTTTGTTTTTTGACACCACTTCTAGACTCTAGTGAAAAGTTCTTGCATCGTCCTGAGAGGCAGAAGAAGATGCCTCACTGACAGTTGCAGAACCACCACTTATAAAGGCCAAGGCCTGAGTCTTTCCTTGCTGTGTGGTGAATGGCATATTGCAAATTTTATCTTTATCTGTAGCTAACTTTATTTTGATGTTTTTTCTTAGCCATGTAAAATTATATTGCTTCTTTGATTTTACATGCCCTGACTTAAGCTGTCTATGCCCTTTGGCATAGGCCTTAGTAGATTAAATTGATGGACTTGTATAGTCATGACTGGTGGCAGCACCTTCAGCACTATTATGTGCTTCCTGCTCTCCTCTCAATTGTTCGTCCTCCATATCTACAGTATCCAAAACATGAACAAAGTGGGGTACAGCACATACCATAATTTGTACAAAGAATGTACCACCTATAGTGTCACAATATGTGTATGAGTCAGAAATAGTAATCAAACACTTCAATTTAATTTCACCAACAGTGTCACACAATACATGTATGAGTACTGGCAATGTCACAGTACTGAAAATAAAATGAAAATGGTATAATACACTGGGGCTTAGCACAAACAAAAAATATTTCTTTTTTACAATTATATTTCAGGCTTTTTAACTTTTATTATTTTATTTTACACTGGGGCAGAGCCCCTGGATGGATGGACAGATCATCCCTAAGTGGACAGAGCAACCCTTGTCAGATATACCAGACGACAGAGCATCCCTGGACTGATACTGATAGGACACACCAGCCCCTGGATACTGGGTTTTTAATTAACACTGGGGCAGAGCACCTGGATGTATTGACAGATCACCCCTAGGTGAACAGGGCACCCCTTGTCAGATACACCGGACAACAGACAGAGCACCTCTTGTCGGCTACAGCAGACGACAGACAGAGCATCCCTGGACTGAAGCTGATAAGACATACCAGCCCCTGGATGTACACACAGTATACAAGGTTCTTAATTAACACTGGGGCAGAGTCCCCTGGATTTATGGACATATCACCCCTAGGTGGACAGAGCACCCCTTGTCAGATACAACAGATAACAGACAGAGCACCCATGCACTGATACTGATAAGACACACCAGCCCTTGGATGTACACACAGTATACTGGATTTTAACACTGGAGCAGAGCCCCTGTATGTATATGAACAGATCACCCCTTGCCAAATACAGCAGACAACAGGCAGAGCACCCCTGGACTGATACACCAGCCCTACAGCAGCCACCAGTCCCATGCCCACACCCCACTCCCCATAACCGTGCATTGAGGCTGACACGTCCATTCAGTGCACTCTCCACAGCCAAAGTGAAAATGGCACCAATCACAGGGACCTTTATAGAATCCAAAATCCTGTGAGAATCCAACAGCGGGATGATGATGCTGTGCCCCATATTAGGATCTGAGTCTGGCAGGAAACCCCAAGCTTGACTCTGATCCGGACTCGTTTCGGGAAGTTCAGTGGGTTTGGTTCTTGGAGAACCGGACCGCTCATCTCTAGTTACAAGCTGCCTTTTCATAATGGGTTAGTTGGTATTACAGTACTCCTGTCAGTAGGTGCCAAACAGAACCCTTTCATTTTTTTCTTTATTAGAGCTTGGATGCAGACACAACCACTCAATGGTTGCTCCTTAGGGCGGGATGTATTAAGCATCACTTCCGCGACACAGTACATCCCGCCACTTACAGCTTAGATACTAATCGCATATGTACTAACAGGACAGCTCCCCCTATAAGATATGTCCTTTGTGATTTCTGGATTTCCAGGTTTCAGCTTCAGCTTCAGGGGTCCCTCTGCACATGCAAGATAGGGCGATAATGGCAAAAATCATGGGTCTGTATTGAGGGGCAGGTCTGACTCTAAAATGATGTGAATCACCATAATGTTAGCCCCGTCCATTCCTCACAGACCTGGGATTTACTATGACACGGGTGGGGCCTAATTATCAACCCCGCCCCTCCAAAGTACCAAGCAGCTTTTACTGTCTGGGCTTCTCCCATAGAGGTTAATAAAAAAGTCGGCAACTATGGAGTGGATGGGTTGGTATCGAAATACAGATGCCCGTCATCCCGGCATGGTCAGAATCCCGACTGCGGCATGCTGGCAGCGGGGTTAGCGCAAAAGAGCCCCTTGCAAGCTCGCTGCACTTGCCATGCTGCGGGCACTTTGCTATTTATTCTACCTCCAGGGGTGTCGTGGACTCCCCAAGTGGGAGAATAGGTGTCGGTATCCCAGCGGTCAGGATCCCGGCACCAGTATGCTAAACGCTGGGATCCCGACAGCCGAAATACTGAATGCATCCCAGAGTGGACATCTCCTTTCATTCAACATACAGGGCCGGATGGAATGAAGCCTGAGATCACTGGAGGTGCGAGATGCCAGCCGATCTGTTTTTTAAAGGGGCAATCACTTGCAAGGTATGGTTTTGCCTTGTAAGTGTTTGCCCCTTTAAAAAAAGGTCAGAGATCGGGCAGGAATCTCGCACCTCCGGAAATCTCGGGTATCAGTACAATCGGCCCAGTTTTTTTTGGCAAAAAATATGAAATGACTTTCAATTGATGTATTCACTCTACTTCTTCAGTCATGTCTCCACTTGTAAATGTCATGTTGTTGCTTTGGCAAGCAAAGCTGACATTAAATAAATGACTTGAAAATGTAATAGCATGTGTACGCAGTAAAGTTCAACTGCTATCAAATTGTAGTTGTGTAAATAGCATGTACACACTGAAACAGCACTACAGTAGCTAATGTACTTTTTTAGAATACAGTTTCATTGTCTAGAAAAAAAAGGAGGATATAGGCTGTCTACTTATCTACTTTACTCATAAAGGAAGTCCTGCTGCTAATAAATCAAGCATTTCATTAATTAAGCAGAATTTCCTTTTAAGATGACCCACCATTTTGTTATGTAATGCCCACTTATATGGGTATGAAGGTTAAGGGACTCAGGGTCGACACCCATTAGGTTGACACATACTGGTCGACAGTGAGTATGTCGACACAGGAAATAGGTCGACATGGCTATTAAGTCGACATGAACAAGCTCAACATGGAAAAAGGTCGACATTCGTTTTTTATGACTTTTTGGTGTTGTTTTCTTCGTAAAGTGACCGGGAACCCCAATTAGTGCACCGTGTCACCTTGCATGGCGAGCGAAGGTGCCTCGGTCCGCTACCGCTGTGCTCGGCACAGGCTACCATTCCCAATGGATCGTAAAGTATGAAAAAGCTTAAAAAAGTGAAAAACTCATGTCGACCTTCTTCACGTCGACCTAATGGACATGTCAACCTATTTCTGGTGTCGACCTAGTCTATGTCGACCAATAGGCGTCAACCTAAGGTTTATCGACCTAAGTGCTGTGATCGACAGAGTCCGAATACCGGGTATGAATGATGCCCAGGACAGAACTGGAATTAAAAATTGTTCATGACATTTAAAGCAGACTGGCTCATCAGCTGGGGGCTCCAGTCCATGCACAATATTGTGCCCCCCCCCACACCTCCTGGGAGAAGGCAGCCAACTGGGCACAGCAGGGGGTGGGGTATACATCATGCGACATAGGGGGCGGGTGTGGGCATGGCTCAGGATTAGGAGGCTGCACAGGGGGCGTGGCACTAGCGGTCACATCATTGTGGCCACGGCCCTGCTATACAATGCCGATATTACAGGCATTGAATAGCAGGGGGCAGGGCTACAATGACGGGAACGTCCAATTTTGCTCGGTAGGTGGGCAGCGAAGATTTTCAGGAGCCTCACGGCTGTTCCAGTAGTGTAGGCAAGTATGGTACAATGGCATACAACAGCACTCAAAGATCACATATAGTTTATGTATATCTTGTGGTTCTGACAAAGTGGTGGATGCCCTGAAATGTTGCTTTGAATATACAAGCCTTTTCAACTATAGCCGTCTCTGAGTACCATTTTACTGGTGAATTGCAGCAACATCTGCAGCTGTCAAAATGTATGTATCATATATTGCCCAGCATATTGGCATGCTATCTTGTAGAGTCACTGAGCATATACCACCGCAGTCTTACATAGGAGAGAAGCGGTATCAGCGCACATAATAGCACTGATACCGCTTCTCCCCCACAACTACCTGTCTTACATCTAATCCTGCCTAATACTGTAGCTTGCATTCTTTTATTAGAGATTTATTTTATTTGGAGAGAGTGACTTTGTTTTGCTGGAACTAACTAAGGGGGTAATTCAGACCTGATTGCTGCTGTGCGTTTTCGCACAGCTGGCGATCAGATCCAAACTGCACATGCGTATGCACCACAATGCGCAGGCGCGATGGACAGCTGCAAAGCGGATCGTCGGTCAGTGACGAGATTGTGCGAAGGATCCATTCATACGGGCGTTCGCAAGGAGGTTGACAGGAAGAGGGCGTTTGTGGGGGTCAACTGACTGTTTTCAGGCAGTGTTTGGAAAAACGCAGGCGTGTCCAAGCTTTTGAAAGGAGGGTTCCTGGCGTCAAATCCGATTCCAAACAGGCTGATGTGATCGTAGCGGCTGAGTAAATTCTGGGCTGCGCAGAGACTGCACAAAATCAGTTTGTGCAGCTCTGCTACACATGCGATTACCCACTTGCAGGCGGCGACTATCTGATTGCAGGGCTGCAAAAATCGCTGCCCAGTAATCAGGTCTGAATTACCCCCTAAGTTATTACTAATGTGCTTTCAAACCGTCTAACAACTGAAACAGCTGACCTTTTAATATAGCACTAACAACTGAGATATAGATGTAGCCATGCTTAATTTTGTCGCTGTGCATCCTATTCGCTGCAAAGCTGGCGCGGTAAGTGTGCCCACGTCTGTGATGCGCACATGCTTGCGCATGTCCTTAGGATCGCATGGGGCTGCGAATAGTTGCAGCCCGGCCTAGTAAGTCACACCCGCGGCACATGTGCCCGCGCAGCCGTGCAGCAGGATAGACGACGGCGGCTACATCTGTACAGCTATTATATGATTGTTTGAATTCAGCTGTGACAGAAGTCAGATCAATTTACCAGTGCATTATCAGATTGTCTAGGTTCTTTATATTTAAGTTATACACTAGCGATCAGTATGTATATATATATATATATATATATATATTTAAAAAAAAAATCCCTGCAGGTTTATGAGAATAAGCAGATAGGGGTATTTTTATTTTTAAAGATATAAAATCTATTTTATGCAATTTTATTACATTAATTGTACTAAACTTTATGATACAGTTATTGGACAGCGCTTTTTCTTTCTACCTTGCGACAATGATGTCACCAATAGACCACAGTGCAGGTTATTTCCCTAGGGGGCGTGTCCAAATAGCTTAATATATTATTATACTATTTATGGCACCACTTTAGGCGCTCTACAGGTGGGCACCATTGTGCACCCCAGGCAGGAGTAGATCAGGATCAGTGCGATCGCTACCTCACCCCTGCCAACAGTGATGGTTGTTTTCCTATTGATGCTAGTCTCACTTACTGATCACAGTGGAGGTTATCTCCCTTGTGATGCTGATGCATACCTCCCAATTGTCCCGATTTTCACAGGACTGTCCCACCCAAGGGCCGCAGTGTCCCGAGGTGGAGGGAGGGCAGTTGGGAGGCTCCCAGCTCCTTGTCACTCACTGCTCTGTTAAGTGAGTAGCGGTGAATAGATGCTGTGCACATGCACACAGTGTCTATTAGCAGGAGACAGGGGAGCTGGGTAGATGCCAGCAGCTCATAGAGCGCCGGGCATGCTCTCACAATGACGAAAATGGGAGGCATGGCTCACTGTGGAATCATTTCCACGAAACCATGCCCCTTTCCCCGATGCCATGCCACTTATTTGGGCATCGGCGTGCACGAAGTTGGGAGGTTTGCTTATGTCACAGAGTAAAGTTAGGATATCTTCCTAGTGACACTGATGTCACAGACTGAGCACAATGTTGCTTGTGACACTTGTAATACTGATGTCACAGATCGATTACAGTGATGCTGTGATGCTGAAGTCTCAGAATGAACACTGTGCATGTTATCGCTTAGTGACACTGATGTCACAGACTAAGCACTGTGTTAGATGACTTCTTAGTGACGGTGATATCATATACGAAGCACTCTGAAGGTTGTCTCACTAGTGATACGGGTGTCACAGATTGTTTACAATGGACGTTGTCTCTCTAGGGATGCTGATGTCAAATACTGAACATAGTGGTGGTTGTCTTCCTAGTGACAGTAATGCCTCAGACAGAGCTCAATGTATTGATGCTGATATCAGACAGAGCACAATGGTGGTTGTCTCGATAGTGATCCCGATGTCATAGACTGATTAAAGTGGAGGTTATATCCATAGTGACACTGATATCATGTATAAGTAGAGTGGTGATTGTCTCCATACTGACACCAAAATCATAGACAGCGCAATGGAAGTTGGCACCCTAGTGATGCTGATGTCACAGACTGAGCATACTGTGAGTGACTAGAGATGTGCACCGGAAATTTTTCGGGTTTTGTGTTTTGGTTTTGGGTTCGGTTCCGCGGCCGTGTTTTGGGTTCGAACGCGTTTTGGCAAAACCTCACCGAATTTTTTTTGTCGGATTCGGGTGTGTTTTGGATTCGGGTGTTTTTTTTCAAAAAACCCTAAAAAACAGCTTAAATCATAGAATTTGGGGGTCATTTTGACCCCAAAGTATTATTAACCTCAATAACCATAATTTCCACTCATTTTCAGTCTATTCTGAACACCTCACACCTCACAATATTATTTTTAGTCCTAAAATTTGCACCGAGGTCGCTGGATGGCTAAGCTAAGCGACCCAAGTGGCCGACACAAACGCCTGGCCCATCTAGGAGTGGCACTGCAGTGTCACGCAGGATGGCCCTTCCAAAAAATACTCCCCAAACAGCACATGACGCAAAGAAGAAAAAAAAGAGGCGCAATGAGGTAGCTGTGTGAGTAAGCTAAGCGACCCTAGTGGCCGACACAAACACCTGGCCCATCTAGGAGTGGCACTGCAGTGTCACGCAGGATGGCCCTTCCAAAAAATACTCCCCAAACAGCACATGACGCAAAGAAGAAAAAAAAGAGGCGCAATGAGGTAGCTGTGTGAGTAAGCTAAGCGACCCTAGTGGCCGACACAAACACCTGGCCGATCTAGGAGTGGCACTGCAGTGTCACGCAGGATGGCCCTTCCAAAAAACACTCCCCAAACAGCACATGACGCAAAGAAGAAAAAAAAGAGGCGCAATGAGATAGCTGTGTGACTAAGCTCAGCGACCCAAGTGGCCGACACAAACGCCTGGCCCATCTAGGAGTGGCACTGCAGTGTCACGCAGGATGGCCCTTCCAAAAAATACTCCCCAAACAGCACATGACGCAAAGAAGAAAAAAAAGAGGCGCAATGAGGTAGCTGTGTGAGTAAGCTAAGCGACCCTAGTGGCCGACACAAACACCTGGCCCATCTAGGAGTGGCACTGCAGTGTCACGCAGGATGGCCCTTCCAAAAAACACTCCCCAAACAGCACATGACGCAAAGAAAAATTAAAGAAAAAAGAGGTGCAAGATGGAATTGTCCTTGGGCCCTCCCACCCACCCTTATGTTGTATAAACAGGACATGCACACTTTAACCAACCCATCATTTCAGTGACAGGGTCTGCCACACGACTGTGACTGAAATGACGGGTTGGTTTGGATCCCCACCAATAAAGAAGCAATTAATCTCTCCTTGCACAAACTGGCTCTACAGAGGCAAGATGTCCACCTCATCATCATCCTCCGATTCATCACCGTGTACATCCCCCTCCTCACAGATTATCAATTCGTCCCCACTGGAATCCACCATCTCAGCTCCCTGTGTACTTTGTGGAGGCAATTGCTGCTGGTCAATGTCTCCACGGAGGAATTGATTATAATTCATTTTAATGAACATCATCTTCTCCACATTTTCTGGAAGTAACCTCGTACGCCGATTGCTGACAAGGTGAGCGGCGGCACTAAACACTCTTTCGGAGTACACACTTGTGGGAGGGCAACTTAGGTAGAATAAAGCCAGTTTCTGCAAGGGCCTTCAAATTGCCTCTTTTTCCTGCCAGTATACTTACGGACTGTCTGACGTGCCTACTTGGATGCGGTCACTTATATAATCCTCCACCATTCTTTCAATGGAGAGAGAATCATATGCAGTGCCAGTAGACGACATGTCCGTAATCGTTGGCAGGTCCTTCAGTCCGGACCAGATGTCAGCATCAGCAGTCGCTCCAGACTGCCCTGCATCACCGCCAGCGGGTGGGCTCGGAATTCTGAGCCTTTTCCTCGCACCCCCAATTGCGGGAGAATGTGAAGGAGGAGCTGTTGACTGATCAAGTTCCACTTGACTTGATAATTTTCCCACCAGCAGGTCTTTGAACCCCTGCAGACTTGTGTCTGCCGGAAAGAGAGATCCAACGTAGGTTTTAAATCTAGGATCGAGCACGGTGGCCAAAATGTAGTGCTCTGATTTCAACAGATTGACCACCCGTGAATCCTGGTTAAGCGAATGAAGGGCTCCATCCACACGTCCCACATGCCTAGCGGAATCGCTATGTCTTAGCTCCTCCTTCAATGTCTCCAGCTTCTTCTGCAAAAGCCTGATGAGGGGAATGACCTGACTCAGGCTGGCAGTGTCTGAACTGATTTCACGTGTGGCAAGTTCAAAAGGTTGCAAAACCTTGCACAACGTTGAAATCATTCTCCACTGCGCTTGAGACAGGTGCATTCCACCACCTTTGCCTATATCGTGGCCAGATGTATAGGCTTGAATGGCCTTTTGCTGCTCCTCCATCCTCTGAAGCATATAGAGGGTTGAATTCCACCTCGTTACCACTTCTTGCTTCAGATGATGGCAGGGCAGGTTCTGGCGTTTTTGGTTTTGCTCCAGTCTTCTGTACGTGGTGCCTGTACGCCGAAAGTGGCCCGCAATTCTTCTGGCCACCGACAGCATCTCTTGCATGCCCCTCTCGTTTTTTAAATAATTCTGCACCACCAAATTCAAGGTATGTGCAAAACATGGGACGTGCTGGAATTTGCCCAGATATAATGCACGCACAATATTGCTGGTGTTGTCCGATGCCACAAATCCACAGGAGAGTCCAATTGGGGTAAGCCATTCTGCGATGATCTTCCTCAGTTGCCGTAAGAGGTTTTCAGCTGTGTGCGTATTCTGGAAAGCGGTGATACAAAGCGTAGCCTGCCTAGGAAAGAGTTGACATTTGCGAGATGCTGCTACTGGTGCCGCCGCTGCTGTTCTTGTGGCGGGAGTCAATACATCTACCCAGTGGGCTGTCACAGTCATATAGTCCTGAGTCTGCCCTGCTCCACTTGTCCACATGTCCGTGGTTAAGTGGACATTGGGTACAACTGCTTTTTTTAGGACACTGGTGACTCTTTTTCTGAGGTCTGTGTACATTTTCGGTATCGCCTGCCTAGAGAAATGGAACCTAGATGGCATTTGGTACCTGGGACACAGTACCTCAATCAAGTCTATAGTTGGCTCTGAAGTAATGATGGATACCGGAACCACGTTTCTCACCGCCCAGGATGCCAAGGCCTCAGTTATCCGCTTTGCAGCAGGATGACTGCTGTGATATTTCATCTTCCTCGCAAAGGACTGTTGGACAGTCAATTGCTTGTTGGAAGTAGTAAAAGTGGTCTTACGACTTCCCCTCTGGGATGACCATCGACTCCCAGCAGCAACAACAGCAGCGCCAGCAGCAGTAGGCGTTACACTCAAGGATGCATCGGAGGAATCCCAGGCAGGAGAGGACTCGTCAGAATTGCCAGTGACATGGCCTGCAGGACTATTGGCATTCCTGGGGAAGGAGGAAATTGACACTGAGGGAGTTGGTGGGGTGGTTTGCGTGAGCTTGGTTACAAGAGGAAGGGATTTACTGGTCAGTGGACTGCTTCCGCTGTCGCCCAAAGTTTTTGAACTTGTCACTGACTTATGATGAATGCGCTGCAGGTGACGTATAAGGGAGGATGTTCCGAGGTGGTTAACGTCCTTACCCCTACTTATTACAGCTTGACAAAGGCAACACACGGCTTGACAAATGTTGTCCGCATTTCTGTTGAAATACTTCCACACCGAAGAGCTGATTTTTTGGGTATTTTCACCATGCATGTCAATGGCCATATTCCTCCCACGGACAACAGGTGTCTCCCCGGGTGCCTGACTTAAACAAACCACCTCACCATCAGAATCCTCCTTGTCAATTTCCTCCCCAGCGCCAGCAACACCCATATCCTCCTCATCCTGGTGTACTTCAACACTGACATCTTCAATCTGACTATCAGGAACTGGACTGCGGGTGCTCCTTCCAGCACTTGCAGGGGGCGTGCAAATGGTGGAAGGCACATGCTCTTCACGTCCTGTGTTGGGAAGGTCAGGCATCGCAACCGACACAATTGGACTCTCCTTGTGGATTTGTGATTTCGAAGAACGCACAGTTCTTTGCTGTGCTTTTGCCAGCTTAAGTCTTTTCATTTTTCTAGCGAGAGGCTGAGTGCTTCCATCCTCATGTGAAGCTGAACCACTAGCCATGAACATAGGCCAGGGCCTCAGCCGTTCCTTGCCACTCCGTGTGGTAAATGGCATATTGGCAAGTTTACGCTTCTCCTCCGACGATTTTAATTTAGATTTTTGAGTCCTTTTTTTACTGATCTTTTGTGTTTTGGATTTTACATGCTCTGTACTATGACATTGGGCATCGGCCTTGGCAGACGACGTTGATGGAATTTCATCGTCTCGGCCATGACTAGTGGCAGCAGCTTCAGCACGAGGTGGAAGTGGATCTTGATCTTTCCCTATTTTTGGAACCTCAACATTTTTGTTCTCCATATTTTAATAGGCACAACTAAAAGGCACCTCAGGTAAACAATGGAGATGGATGGATACTAGTATACTTATGGATGACGAGTGACTGACGACACAGAGGTAGCTACAGCCGTGGACTACCGTACTGCGTCTGCTAGTATAGAGATGATAATTAATGATATAAAAAAAAAATATATATAACTACTGTAGGTATATATAATATAATGACGGACCTGGTGGAGACTGTCAGCAGACTGCTAAACTACTAGTATGAAGAAGATAGAAAAAAAAACCCCACCACAGGTAGGTAGGTATACAATTATGGACGAGTGACGACACAGAGGTAGGTACAGCCGTGGCCTACCGTACTGCGTCTGCTAGTATAGATAATATACTAAATATATTACTACTGTAGGTATATAATATAATGACGGACCTGCTGGACACTGTCAGCAGACTCCTAAACTACTAGTATGAAGAAGATAGAAAAAAAAAACCCACCACAGGTAGGTATACAATTATGGACGAGCACTGACGACACAGAGATAGCCACAGCCGTGGACTACCGTACTGCGTCTGCTAGTATAGATAATATACTAAATATATTACTACTGTAGGATTATAATGATGGACCTGGTGGACACTGTCAGCAGACTCCTAAACTACTAGTATGAAGAAGATAGAAAAAAAACCCCCACCACAGGTAGGTAGGTATACAATTATGGACGAGCACTGATGACACAGAGATAGCCACAGCCGTGGACTACCGTACTGCGTCTGCTAGTATAGATAATATACTAAATATATTACTACTGTAGGATTATAATGACGGACCTGGTGGACACTGTCAGCAGACTCCTAAACTACTAGTATGAAGAAGATAGAAAAAAAAACCCCACCACAGGTAGGTAGGTATACAATTATGGACGAGCACTGATGACACAGAGATAGCCACAGCCGTGGACTACCGTACTGCGTCTGCTAATATAGAGATGATAAAGATGATAGAGATGAACAAAAAAATATATAACACTGCTGTAGGTAAATATTTATATAATATAATGAATGACGGACCTGCTGAACACTGTCAGGAGAATGCGTTTATACTATAGAATAAAAAAAAAAAAACACCACAGGAGTGTTTAACTTTTTCAGGCAGACAATATACTGATGGTCACTGATAGCAAAAGTGTGCACTGTACTCCTGCTATAACTGCACCCCAGTCTCCCCCACAATTCAGCTGTGTGAGCAGTGAGCACTCAGCACAGTCAGATATACATAGATGATATATCATGCAGCACACTGAGGCTGAGCACAGATATGGTATGTGACTGTGTATCGTTTTTTTTCAGGCAGAGAACGGATTATAAATAAAACTGGTGGTCACTATCAGCAAAACTCTGCACTGTACTGAGTACTCCTAATGCTCCCCAAAATTAGTAAATCAAGTGTCTCTCTAATCTATTCTAAACGGAGAGGACGCCAGCCACGTCCTCTCCCTATCAATCTCAATGCTCGTGTGAAAATGGCGGCGACGCGCGGCTCCTTATATAGAATCCGAGTCTCGCGAGAATCCGACAGCGGGATGATGACGTTCGGGCGCGCTCGGGTTAACCGAGCAAGGCGGGAGGATCCGAGTCTGCTCGGACCCGTGCAAAAAAGGCTGAAGTTCGGGCGGGTTCGGATTCCGAGGAACCGAACCCGCTCATCTCTATGAGTGACTACAGCATCTCTGTAGTGTCACAGACTGATGGACGTGGTTCTTACCTCCCTAGTGACATTGAGTTCACAAATAAATCACTGCAGTTGTTGTCTCCCTAGTGATGATGATGCCACAGACAGAGCACAGTGGTGTTTTTTTTTCTTCATGGTGCTCATGTCACTGTGTAATTAGCAGGGCTGCCATCAGAAATTGTGGGGCTCGTTACCGACTAAATGGGCAGGAACTTTGGGCGAGACAGAGGTGAGCGGTGATGTGGGTGGAGCTATCAAAGGGGCGGGGCATCAATTGGTACATAAACTTTTTATTTAGCACATAATGCCCCAAGTGCTGCCATATATATACATAATGCCCCCAGTAGTGCCAGATACATATAATGCCCCCATTAGTGCCAGTTACACAGTGCCTCCAGCAGTGCCAGTTACACAATGCCCCAGCAATGCTAGATACACAATGCCCCCAGCAGTGCCAGTTATGCAATGCCCCCAGCAGTGCCAGATACACAATTCCCCCAGCAGTGCCAGAGGGTGTGCTATGGCTGACTGACGGTCAGGAGACCGGCGGTCAGCATACCAATGCCGGGATCATGGCAGCATACCAATGCCAGGATCCCGGTGGGGGGGGGGGGGGGGGGGGGGCGGGCGAGTGCAGCAAGCCCCTTGCGGGCTTGCTGTGCTCGTCACGCTGCGGGCTCGGTGGTGACCTGCAATCGCCACGGGTTCTATTCCCACTCTATGGGTGTTGTGGACACCCACGAGTGGAAATAGTCCCTGTTGGTCGGCATGCCGACCGTCGGGATAGTGAGGGGGCGGGATGTTGGGGGAGGTCATGTTACTGTCAGTCACATGAATACTACCCTTGCCAGATACGCCCTCAGCAATGCCAGTTACACCAGTACTATTTTTTTTCCCAATAGGTTTAGGAACTATAGGTCTGGGGGCGGAGCTATAAAAAAAGTTATAGATAGATTATAGATCGTTTTTAGAAAAGAAGGCACTCAAAATGGACTTTAAAATAAAACAATATATACATAGTTTATAGAAAAGAAGGCACTCAAAATGAAAAATAAATTTTGGCCCAGGACAGATTCAGGAACCCAGTTCCTGATGATGTCATATTTAATGAGAGGTATACATATATTTGATATATATATATATTTGATATATATATATATATATATATATATATATATTAGAGATGTGCACCGGAAATTTTTCGGGTTTTGTGTTTTGGTGTTGGATTCGGTTCCGCGGCCGTGTTTTGGATTCGGACGCGTTTTGGCAAAACCTCCCTGAAAATTTTTGGCCGGGTTCGGGTGTGTTTTGGATTCGGGTGTTTTTTTTCAAAAAACCCTCAAAAACAGCTTAAATCATAGAATTTGGGGGTAATTTTGATCCTATAGTATTATTAACCTCAATAACCATAATTTCCACTCATTTCCAGGTTATTCTGAACACCTCACACCTCACAATATTATTTTAGTCCTAAAATTTGCACCGAGGTCGCTGGATGACTAAGCTAAGCGACCCAAGTGGGCGGCACAAACACCTGGCCCATCTAAGAGTGGCACTGCAGTGTCAGACAGGATGGCACTTAAAAAAATTGCCCCCAAACAGCACATGATGCAAAGAAAAGAGAAAAAGAGGTGCACTGTGGTCGCTGGACGGCTAAGCTAAGCGTCACAAACACCTCAATATCACAGGAATTATTCGTTCTAATCAATGGTATTATTGGTCCAAATCACTGGAAGAAAATGACAAAATCACAGGAATTATTTGTTCTAATCAATGGTATTATTGGTCCAACTCACTGGAAGAAAATGACAAAATCACAGGAATTATTCGTTCTAATCAATGGTATTATTGGTCCAAATCACTGGAAGAAAATGACAAAATCACTGGAATTATTCATTCTAATCAATGGTATTATTGGTCCAAATCACTGGAAGAAAATGACAAAATCACAGGAATTATTCGTTCTAATCAATGGTATTATTGGTCCAAATCACTGCAAAAAAATGACAAAATCACTGGAATCATTTGGCAAGATCACTGTAATTAATAATTAATTATAAATCACTGATATTAATTGGTAAAATCTCGCTATCGCCTGCCTAGAGAAGTGGAACCTAGATGGTATTTGGTACCGGGGACACACTACCTCAAGAAATTCTCTAAGTCCCTGTGAACTAACGCCGGATACCGGACGCATGTCTAACACCAACACAGCTGCCAAGGCCTGAGTTATCCGCTTTGCAGCAGGATAACTGCTGTGATATTTCATCTTCCTTGCAAAGGACTGTTGGACAGTCAATTGCTTACTGGAAGTAGTACAAGTGGTCTTCCGACTTCCCCTCTGGGATGATGATCGACTCCCAGCAACAACAACAGCAGCGCCAGCAGCAGTAGATGTTACACTCAAGGATCCATCGGAGTAATCCCAGTCAGGAGAGGACTCGTCAGACTTGCCAGTGACATGGCCTGCAGGACTATTGGCTTTCCTGTCTAAGGTGGAAATTGACATTGAGGGAGTTAGTGGTGTGGTTTGCAGGAGCTTGGGTACAAGAGGAAGAAGGGATTTAGTTGTCAGTGGACTCCTTCCGCTGTCACCCAAAGTTTTTGAACTTGTCAATGACTTCTGATGAATGCGCTCCAGGTGACGTATAAGGGAGGATGTTCTTAGGTGGTTAACGTCCTTACCCCTACTTATTAAAGCTTGTCAAAGGCAACACGGCTTGACACCTGTTGTCCGCATTTCTGTTAAAATAATTCCACACGGAAGAGGTGATTTTTTTTGTAATTTGACCAGGCATGTCAATGGTCATATTCGTCCCATGGACAACAGGTGTCTCCCCGGGTGCCTGACTTACCACCTGTCAAAGTCGAAAAATATAGCGACCTATGATGCCTTGTACTAACCCCAATGCACGTGCCCGCTGCTCACGCACCGACTCCCCCGTGCGTACGCATCCCCTCAGGTTGCGTAGGGGACGCTCTGACGTCGCCTGCGCATGGAGATGGGTATTTATGGCGGTGTTTGTGTGCGACTAGCGAGCGACTCGATCGCTACATATTTAACCAATATAATGCGTTTTATAGTTAATATCCCCCTTCATAATGTCAGCAAGTATGGTAAGTTTAAAACCTCTTAGACAGAGAGATTCCTCTTTGCATGCTGGGAGGGCTCAGACAAAGGTTGGAGGGCAGTGTATGGTGTCCAGCTGTGGGGTATTGAAGAAGTGTTGTGTCTATGACAGTTGGGAGGGATTCGCATAGTTCCTGCTCATGGTTATGCACAGAAGTAGAACATAAGATTAATTGCATTCAGAATAAATTACACATAAATGCAGGGTGGGGGACTGGAATTCAGTCACCTCTTTCACACAGACCGAAAACAAATAGCCTTACTTACACTAAGCTTTGAGATTCTATGAAGAGGGCTTATACCTTTGTTTATGAATAGGTCCAGGTTTCTCTCCAGAATAATGAGTGCTGAGATGTCATTGTCTCAACTGAAAGAGGTGACCAGAGGGTAAACAAAGCACAGAGACAGAGTTTGTTTGGAAGATCCAAACAAAAGGTTTCCCCAATACAACCAAGAGAGGAATTTAGAATACTGACAAGTCCTAGCCATCGCCCATTTCTTGAACTAACCAATGATCCCAGGTGCAATACATGTCCCACCCCCTAACCAATGAAAAGAGGACACATAGTATCTATTGAAGTATGTCTTGAGCTAGTACATAAATATAGTTTGAAATAGGCTTGGGGACACAAGACTCTTCTCTCCACAACGGTTTTCATCACTGATTAACTGGGAGCTGGATATCCAGATAGCGCAGGCGATTCATTCCCATGTGTGTAAGTACTCTCTGTGACCAACTTATTCTCTGTATTTGCCATACTTTCTCTCTCTCTGTTATTGTTAAACTGTTGTATATTGTATATGTGTAGTTATTATGTTTAGATATTGATGTTAGCCTGTAGTGTATCAACTGTTAACTGTTTTAACTTTTTCATAGCTAGATATTGTTAGTAAAGGTGTTGGAACCTTAGCAAGGTATTGTGTGTTTATTACATTGCTGAGAGTATTCAGAGTGTCTCAATCGCTCAAGAGGCTTTCATACAATAGAGGTTAATTAGCATTGCATTGTGCTCACATTACAAAACCAAGGGTTACAGTACAAACTCAATCTTTCACTGTGTTGCATACAAGGTTTACTGAGTGTCATCTCGTGAGCGTCTGCGCCGCTCGTGTTCTCCTCGTGGTCACGAGCGTACGCTACGCTAGTAGCGCAGTATTACGGTAGTCGGCCGCCTATAGCGTGCTCGACACCACGCGTTAAGTTGCGAGCGAGCGTGTCGCATGTGCATCTCGACCATGGCTAAGCATCTGCTACGCTAAGTGCGTACCCTTACGGTACCCCATACGCCAATTGCGTACTGAGTCTCTTACCCATTTTATAGTGAATGTAATAAGAAAAATAGTTAGCTTTATCAATTGGGGCCTCGTCCTCCCTCCACATATCCACACTAGTGCAAACAGACTTTATCTGTCAGCAAAGGGCGGAAAAGCAGTGTCCTTTCGTATCCGTATTGGTGGTGAGGGATACAGTGGTGCTGACTAGATAAGCGTCTGTTACGCTACGCTGTAGGAGTGCTGGGGTGGAATCCGGAACCGGAAGGTAGGAAGGTAAGAACAATACGCTATTATCTTTTAAAACTGTTTATTTCTGTTTTGCGTACGCACACACGCACGCACGCACACACCTGTATTTCTTTTCAATTGTGTAGTTTCACATCTCACTCTCCTGTTTGCCATTTATAATTGATAACGTGCTGAGAAAGAGTGGTTGCTATTGGTAAGTTAAAAGTAAAAATAATACGTTAAGGAGTAATTTGTAAAACACGCACACGGCTTGCCTAAGATACAAGGAAGTTCTGTGTGGTGTTCAGTAGATGATTACAGTTAAAGATCATTTACATTGATATAAACGTGTTAATTGTATTTCTGTGGACATATCTGGCCTGCGTACACGTGTCTCTAACAAGAGACAGGGCAAACGTACGCGACGCAAGGGTCGACGCACGGAGCGTATATTACGCAACGGAAGCGTACGGATACGCCCACGTAATACAAATCACACGATAGTATTGTTTTAGTAGGCAATAAGGAGGAAACGCGATAATAGCGCAAATCAGTCTCAGTGTCCAAAATTTTAAGCTATCAGATCCTTCTCTAGTTGCAACTCCTCTGGACTAGACTGCGATACTGAATGAAAGGGATTTCTGCGCAGAAACGAAAGTAAAGAGTACATGAGGTGAAAGTGTGTGTATACATATATAAGTTTCTAATTTTTGGGGTTGAACCACAGGAAATCATCGAGTTCTCGTGAGGTACATACGTGTAAGTGACTGCACGGTGGCTTGGGAGGCATCCCTTGTTAAACATATTAATAAGAGCATTAGAGTATAGCAGACCAGGAGGTCTACTGCAGCACAGACCAGGAGGTCCAGACAGACCAGGAGGTCTAGGTACAGCAGACTAAGAAGTCTGCTATAGATAAAGAGTAAAGGAGCACAACACCAGGAAGGGTTGGTGCGGTACCCATATAGGCCATTAAGCTCTGGCTGAAGGAATTCGCAGCCACAATTTTCGATTCCACTGGTCGCTCCGCACATAAGATTAGTTGCTTATGTGCAGAACGATTGTACCGCACGTAATTGTGTGCATTAGTTAGTAACTTGACCCAGTACCATTTGCGTACGCTAGAGGGGTCATAAACGCTATTTGTACATTCTAACGTGATTTGTGTAATTTTTTTTATTTTAAGGGAGGTTCGCTGGTCACTCGGGAATTCTCTAACAACCAATAGTTACTGGGAAGGGTTAAGTGCTCTTCGGATCACACCCACATGTTCCAGTAAATAGAGGTTCAGGTTGCAGGGGCCCTAGGTCGAGTACGCCAGCGCTAGGGCAGCGTGTGGGCGTATTGGTCGACGTGGGCGAGTGAGTGGAGGTACTCTGTAAACTTCCACCGCCGGCCTACCCCGGACATCTTGGTTTTTGTAAGGGTTCGCTGAAGACCCTGATTTGAAGGTCAGAGGTAGTGAAAGCAACACCTGCAAAGATGGGGGCCAGTTGTTCAGGTAGGGGGCGATCAACCTCGGTTCGGGTTGACTTAGTAAACCGGCCAATAGAGTCGGCAAGGATAACGTGTGATACAGACAGGGAAGTCCGAAATGGATCACACGCAAAGGTCAATGAATGGGAAAGAATGACTGTGCATGATGGGGAAAAGTTCCCACAAGTAGGCAGTTTTGGTCCCGAGGTGTTACAAAATCTAAGGAGAAGGATATGTCTCATTAAATCTGCAAAGAGACGGATCAAACATTATGATTATTTACAGTTATGGCAACAGGAAGGTGAAATACAAGGAGAATTAGCTTACACAGCTGACTCTCACTGTGGTAAGAAAAATATGGCAACGGGAGAGAAGGTGGTTACAGAGAGTGGCACACTGGTGTATGATAAAAATGCACTTAGCAACTGTATTATAGATGATAAGGATAAGTGTAACAAATGTAACAATTATAAAAGTAAAACTGTTAAATGTACAACTGTTAACCTGTGCAAGTCGCACCCCATGTTAAACTTCCCTCAGGATTACAAGCAAGAAAGTGAGCCCAGCACGATGTCGGCACCTTTTCCAGCAGCCATCATACAAGACATCCAGGTGGACACGACCAAATCGGTAAAGGCAGTAATCAAACCCCCTAACGGAGGGTCAGGTGAGGTCGTGTCCACAGGTACGTACGGTGTTATATATCACGCACAAACAAATGTACCTCATATTGTAGAACCAACACAAGATGATGTAATTGAGTTTAATCCTGTCAGGGTGATCACAGTCCCCAATGGGAAGACTGACGCTCAGGGAACCATTCCCGTCAGGGACAGTGCAATGCGCCGTCCCTGGTCCCGGATGGAATTGAGGTCAATTATGTCTGAATTTCCTGATCCTAGGAAAGATATAGTTGCATGTCAAAGGTTCATTAAAGAACTAGGAAACTCCACAGAACCCACCAACAAAGATTGGCGGACAGTGCTGAGGGCATGTTTGCCCTCCAGTGTTGACCCTGCGAAATTTATTACTGATTGTAAATTAGACACAGAAGTACCTCAAACGGAGGAACACAATCGGGAATGTATTAAGCATCAGTGACTGCATTAAGAAAGTCCACTGTTGGGCATGAGCAAAACATCAGCAAGCACAGGGAAGCACAGGGAGGTAAGAAGCCTCAGATCCCTGTGAGTAAGTCAAAGGTGATAAGGTGTTATAATTGCCAGAAGGAAGGTCATTTTGCACAAAGTTGTAGGTTTAAAGATCTACAGAAGATATATCAACCCCCTAGACAAGAACACGAGCAGAGTTATAACACACGAAATTGTAACCAGGAATCACCTAGGAAGAAGTTTGGGCCGCACCTGTAATATACAATCAGGAAAGGTGATCATTAGGACTGATAGTAAACCTGAGGTTACAGTTAATGATATTGGGAGGTCAGTTCCTTGTAGACACAGGAACGGCCGGGTAAACGTTGTAAAATTTATTTGTAAATGTTTCTTTTTCCCCATCTCTGACGTTCATCGGCAGAACTCAAACATCACATAGCTACTTGGTCTTTGCAGAAGTCTACCTAACCCCAGTGTGACCTACCGACATCGGTGTGTCCTGGCCAGGCACAAAAGGGTGGAGTGTGGGAATACTGGTGGGGAGAGGACTGCGCAAGGACATCGGTGGATGTGTTGGTGTGACAGCCTGATGGTGAATGGAAGATCTGACAATGGTTTTTTGTTTGTTGTTTAATCTAAAATGTGATGAATTGTTCTCTCTCTCTTGTTTTTTTTTTTTTTTCTCTCTTCTCTCTCATGTTCTTATGTTTTAAAGATGGTATGTCACAAATCAGTTAGACAAATGGTAATGCAAGATTTTTGCTCCTTACAGAAAGATTGCAGATTTGGAAGGAATATTGTATCACCGGAATGTTCGTTTGGAAGACTGAGGACAGCACCTTTGAGATGACAGCAGAGCAAGAAGAACAACAAGACTAGAGGACATAAGACATCGTAACATTTTTCTTTCCCCTCAAAGTATTTTTTGTACCCCCATTACAAATTTCTCTTTCTCCTCCTGTAAGATGGACTCGCCCCAAGAGACTGCAGTCCGTGTTTTCCTGTTGACCATGATGTTGACCAGAGCAGTCTGTTTCGGTGAGAGTACCAGTGAGGTCGAGAAAGGATCCGGAATGGGTTTCTGATGACTGAGACGGAGGTGTAAATTTCCAATAGCAACACAATCACCAAGCAAAGGCGAGTACCAGAAAACGATCTAGCAGCCATGTTATTTGTAGACATTGTGAAGGATTGTTAGCTAAAGAGAATTGCATCTGTAGGCATTGTGACAATATAGTTGAGGATGGGTGCATCAAGAAATGTCAGTCCAGTTTTAATATCCACATGGACCGGCATCCATTGAGTGACTATCACTCCTTAGTGGGTAAAGTGTTAAACCAGACAGACTGTTGGGTATGCTCTCAAGTACCTCAAGGTCATAGCAAATCAGGACTAGTACCATTCCCTTTAACTATAGGAGAGGTACTTGAGCTAAGTGGTGGGAGGCCAGTGGACAAGAGGTTTAATATCTCTAGTCCTCCTAGTTTGAAGCTCCACCAATATCATGTGGATAGGTCCTTAGTATGCTTTAACATTTCCAATCCCCGAAAGCCGGGAAATTGGGAAGTGTCATGGAGTAATCAAACCATGACATTTTCACATAGAGCCGACCGAATGCCCATAGACACAGAGCTTATACGCCAGATAGTTGAGAATGGAAAAATTTCCGGTATAGGTACACTTTAGGAAGTAGGACCATGCGAGTTGGAGAAGTATCACCAGGATACTGTGCATATATCATACAATTTGATACATGTACTAGACAGATGGGAGAATTAGGGTTAGGCGATTTCACATGGAAAGTTTGTAACATGGTTATGACATACTCCGTCCCATATGTTCTCCCCGATGAGGCATATTTCTTATGCGGGAGGAAGGCGTATAGGTTCCTCGCCCCAAACTCAGAGGGATTATGTTATATTGGAAAAGTACTGCCTGAAGTAATGACTGTATCCCATACCAAAATGAAAGATATTCACTGCGGTGCCCAAGCTCCTTATACTCACACTCACTACGAGCACGTCGTTAAAAGGCACCTGATAGAGAAGACAGAGCATCATGCCTCTGATCTGACCCATGAATCCACCGGGATTCAATTTCTCCTCGCGATGGATAAAACTCGTACCGCCAGGGGAGTGATAAACTTTAGGTATATATCTGCGCTCGCAAATTTATTAGACAATATCACTGAAATGTATGACGACACGTTCAAGTATACTGGGAGAGAGTTACAAGCCTACAAAACAGAACTGGTTCAGCATAGGATGATTCTCAATTATCTCACAGCTGTGACAGGCGGGTATTGTGTTACCCTAGCAACTCAGTATGGAATAAAGTGCTGCACGTACATTCCAAACAGCACTGAGGACCCGGTCGAGGTCATAGACCAAAAGATGGATGACATTTTGCAATTGAAGTGAGAGTTCCGAAGGAAACATAATCTCACTCTCACTGCTGTGGGTAATGAGCTGACCAGTTGGGTGTCATGGTTGAACCCACGAAATTGGTTCTCTGGTTTAGGAGAATGGGCCCAAGGTATTATTATGGATGTAGGGAAATTTCTCTTGTGTATTCTGGGTGCCGTCATATTGATTGGTCTGATATTTAGATGCGTTCGGATTTTAACGAAGTGTAAAGGTAATACCAGAGTGATGAGTTTGAGGAGCGAAGACATTGTAATAACAACAACTAATTTGATTTATGACCCAACGATAGAGACAATGTTGTGATGAAAATGTGATTCCACGGTCCGTTTCTTTCACTCGTTTCTCCTTTGTTTTCCTCCAAGGTACAAAGACATCCGCTTGGAAGAAGAATTTGACAACCTCTTTTATACAGACCATTGATGAACTATGCTACAAGCCCCCAATTTCCCTAGTGACTTTAACTTTTACAATAGCCCAATACTTTAGAGACTGTAACCTTATGGACAATGGAACAACTTTTGCTCGTTAGTTATAGCAAAAGCATCGAGAGACATCAGACAACATGTACATCAAGACAAGACATCAGACAAGACATCAATCGGCGAATGCATATTAAACTCACATAGTTTACGACTGCATGTATAATAATTGCTTCTTATCTTCACCTCTACAACCTTCAGGTAATGACACACATAGTCGATAGGGAATATAGATACAGATATCAGCACTCACATATCCACCCATTCATGTATCATCAACTAAATGTGCTCCCCCATTTGTTGCAACCAAAAGCCGAAAAGAGCTCGGTAAAGTTTGACAGCCCATCCACAGACCCTTGATACGGGATAAGAAGGAATTCAAACGTATACTTCGCAATACCTCGAAGCTTGATTTAAAACACGTACGGCACGATGATACATGACCCCTCAAACATGGATTCATACACACACGCTTCTACTATCTCACTAGGTCATACCTTTCCCACCTTCTCCTCCCTCTACCCAATCATAAAAAGGTATTCCATGATGACATATTTTTCTGTTTGAATTGTTAAGTGGCAGTTATTGATGACTGCCAAAGGGTCGACTGTCAAAGTCGAAAAATATAGCGACCTATGATGCCTTGTACTAACCCCAATGCACGTGCCCGCTGCTCGCGCACCGACTCCCCCGTGCGTACGCATCCCCTCAGGTTGCGTAGGGGACGCTCTGACGTCGCCTGCGCATGGAGATGGGTATTTACGGCGGTGTTTGTGTGCGACTAGCGAGCGACTCGATCGCTACATATTTAACCAATATAATGCGTTTTATAGTTAATATCCCCCTTCATAATGTCAGCAAGTATGGTAAGTTTAAAACCTCTTAGACAGAGAGATTCCTCTTTGCATGCTGGGAGGGCTCAGACAAAGGTTGGAGGGTAGTGTATGGTGTCCAGCTGTGGGGTATTGAAGAAGTGTTGTGTCTATGACAGTTGGGAGGGATTCGCATAGTTCCTGCTCATGGTTATGCACAGAAGTAGAACATAAGATTAATTGCATTCAGAATAAATTACACATAAATGCAGGGTGGGGGACTGGAATTCAGTCACCTCTTTCACACAGACCGAAAACAAATAGCCTTACTTACACTAAGCTTTGAGATTCTATGAAGAGGGCTTATACCTTTGTTTATGAATAGGTCCAGGTTTCTCTCCAGAATAATGAGTGCTGAGATGTCATTGTCTCAACTGAAAGAGGTGACCAGAGGGTAAACAAAGCACAGAGACAGAGTTTGTTTGGAAGATCCAAACAATAGGTTTCCCCAATACAACCAAGAGAGGAATTTAGAATACTGACAAGTCCTAGCCATCGCCCATTTCTTGAACTAACCAATGATCCCAGGTGCAATACATGTCCCACCCCCTAACCAATGAAAAGAGGACACATAGTATCTATTGAAGTATGTCTTGAGCTAGTACATAAATATAGTTTGAAATAGGTTTGGGGACACAAGACTCTTCTCTCCACAACGGTTTTCATCACTGATTAACTGGGAGCTGGATATCCAGATAGCGCAGGCGATTCATTCCCATGTGTGTAAGTACTCTCTGTGACCAACTTATTCTCTGTATTTGCCATACTCTCTCTCTCTCTCTCTGTTATTGTTAAACTGTTGTATATTGTATATGTGTAGTTATTATGTTTAGATATTGATGTTAGCCTGTAGTGTATCAACTGTTAACTGTTTTAACTTTTTCATAGCTAGATATTGTTAGTAAAGGTGTTGGAACCTTAGCAAGGTATTGTGTGTTTATTACATTGCTGAGAGTATTCAGAGTGTCTCAATCGCTCAAGAGGCTTTAATACAATAGAGGTTAATTAGCATTGCATTGTGCTCACATTACAAAACCAAGGGTTACAGTACAAACTCAATCTTTCACTGTGTTGCATACAAGGTTTACTGAGTGTCATCTCGTGAGCGTCTGCGCCGCTCGTGTTCTCCTCGTGGTCACGAGCGTACGCTACGCTAGTAGCGCAGTATTACGGTAGTCGGCCGCCTATAGCGTGCTCGACACCACGCGTTAAGTTGTGAGCGAGCGTGTCGCATGTGCGTCTCGACCACGGCTAAGCGTCTGCTACGCTAAGTGCGTACCCTTACGGTACCCCATACGCCAATTGCGTACTGAGTCTCTTACTCATTTTATAGTGAATGTAATAAGATAAATAGTTAGCTTTATCACACCTCATCATCAGAATTGTCCTTGTCAATTTCATCCTCAGCGCCAGCAACACCCATATCCTCATCCTGGTGTACTTCAACAGTGACATCTTCAATTTGACTATCAGGAACTGGACTGCGGGTGCTCCTTCCAGCACTTTCAGGGGGCGTGCAAATGGTGGTAGGCGCCACCTCTTCCCGTCCAGTGTTGGGAAGGTCAGGCATCGCAACCGACACAATTGGACTCTCCTTGGGGATTTGTGATTTAGAAGAACGCACAGTTCTTTGCTGTGCTTTTGCCAGCTTAAGTCTTTTCATTTTTCTAGCGAGAGGATGAGTGCTTCCATCCTCATGTGAAGCTGAACCACTAGCAATGAACATAGGCCAGGGCCTCAGCCGTTCCTTGCCACTCTGTGTCGTAAATGGCATATTGCCAAGTTTACGCTTCTCCTCAGACACTTTTCATTTAGATTATTGGGTCATTTTACTGAACTTTTGTTTTTTGGATTTTACATGCTCTCTACTATGACATTTGGCATCGGCCTTGGCAGACGACGTTGATGGCATTTCATTGTCTCGGCCATGACTAGTGGCAGCATCTTCAGCACGAGGTGAAAGTGGATCTTGATCTTTCCCTATTTTACCCTCCACATTTTTGTTCTCCATTTTATAATGTGTGGAATTATATGCCAGTAATATATCAATAGCAATGGCCTACAGTACCGTACTATATATGTATACTGTTGGTCACCAAAATGCTGCACTGTAATACTATATATACTGCTCACAAAAATGCCGCACAGATATGGAATGGATACGTGCAGTGACACAGAGCTGCAAGATACAGCAATGGCCTACTGTACACAACTATATACTGTTGGGTCACCAAAATGCTGCACTGTAATACTATATATACTGCTCACAAAAAATGGCGCACAGATATGGAATGGATACGTGTAGTGACACAGAGCTGCAAGATACAGCAATGGCCTACTGTACACAACTATATACTGTTGGGTCACCAAAATGCTGCACTGTAATACTATATAATACTGCTCACAAAAATGCAGCACAGATATGGAATGGATACTTGCAGTGACACAGAGCTGCAAGATACAGCAATGGCCTACTGTACTGTACTACTATAATTATTATATACTGGTGGTCCCCAGTCCCCACAATGCAGCACACTGATCAGATATTTAAAGCACACTGAGCACAGATATGGAGTGTTTTCAGGCAGAGAACGTAGATATTTTCAGCACACTGAGCACAGATTATTTGCAGCACACTGAGCACAGATTATTTGCAGCACACTGAGCACAGATATTTGCAGCACACTGAGCACAGATTACGGAGCTTTTCAGGGAGAGAACGCAGCCACGTCCTCTCCGTTCAATCTCCAAAGCACGAGTGAAAATGGCGGTGACGCGCGGCTCCTTATATAGAATACGAATCTCGAGAGAATCCGACAGCGGGATGATGACGTTCGGGTTCGTTCTGGTTAACCGAGCAAGGCGGAAGGATCCGAGGCTGCCTCGGACCCGTGTAAAATAGGTGAAGTTCATGGGGGTTCGGATCCCGAGGAACCGAACCTGCTCATCTCTAATATATATAAATATATAATATATACAGTATATATATATATATATATATATATACATACATACACCACTAAGTGAAGGAAACATAGGCCCTCATTCCGAGTTGTTCGCTCGTTGCCGAGTTTCGCTATATTGCGATTAGTCGCTTACTGCGCATGCGCAAGGTTCGCAGAGCACATGCGCTTAGTTATTTTACTCAAAAGTTAGGTATTTTACTCTCGGCATAACGAGGATTTTTCATCGTTCTGGTGATCGGAGTGTGATTGACAGGAAGTGGGTGTTTCTGGGCGGAAACTGACCGTTTTATGGGAGTGTGCGAAAAAACGCTGGCGTTTCTGGGAAAAACGCGGGAGTGTCTGAAGAAAAGGGGGAGTGTCTGAGCGAACGCTGGGTGTGTTTGTGACGTCAAACCAGGAACGAAACTGACTGAACTGATCGCAATGGCTGAGTAAGTCTGGAGCTACTCAGAAACTGCTAAGAATTTTCTATTCGCAAATCTGCTAATCTTTCGTTCGCAATTCTGCTAAACTAAGATACACTCCCAGAGGGCGGCGGCTTAGCGTGTGCAATGCTGCTAAAAGCAGCTAGCGAGCGAACAACTCGGAATGAGGGCCATAGGTAGTGGCACTCGTAGGACAGAAACATGCTGCCCATTGTAAGCACACCATATTTGTGCAGCTGCCACCTATGTTTGTTTTATCTCATGTTCTATATAAGGAAACTGAATTATGCAGGCCACCAGGTAACATTATTGTTTAGAGTGCTGGCCAGCAAATATATATTGTATATCCCCGTTCCATTAAAAAAAAAAAGGGGGTAATCAGTAGAGATGACCGGGTTCGGTTCCTCGGAATCCGAACCCCCCCGAACTTCAGCCTTTTTACACGGGTCCGAGGCAGACTCGGATCTTCCCGCCTTGCTCGGTTAACCCGAGCGCGCCCGAACGTCATCATCCCGCTGTCGGATTCTCGCGAGGCTCGGATTCTATCGCGAGACTCGGATTCTATATAAGGAGCCGCGCGTCGCCGCCATTTTCACATGTGCATTGAGATTGATAGGGAGAGGACGTGGCTGGCGTCCTCTCCGTTAGAATAGATAGAGACACTTGAGTTGATTTACTACTAACTTAGTAATTTTGTGGAGCATTAGGAGTACTCAGAGTGCAGAGTTTTGCTGATAGTTACTAGTGACCACCACCAGTTTTATTTATTATTTAATATAATCCGTTCTCTGCCTGAAAAAAAACGATACACAGTCACATACCATATCTGTGCTCAGCCTCAGTGTGCTGCATGATAATATCATCTATGTATATCTGACTGTGCTGAGTGCTCACTGCTCACACAGCTGAATTGTGGGGGAGACTGGGGTGCAGTTATAGCAGGAGTACAGTGCACACTTTTGCTGCCAGTGTGACTGACCAGTGACCACCAGTATATTGTCTGCCTGAAAAAGTTAAACACTCTTGTGGTGTTTTTTTTTTTTATTCTATAAACGCATTCTGCTGACAGTGTCCAGCAGGTCCGTCATTCATTATATTATATAAATATTTACCTGCAGTAGTGTTATATTTTTTTTGTTCATCTCTATCATCTTTATCATCTCTATATTAGCAGACGCAGTACGGTAGTCCACGGCTGTGGCTACCTCTGTGTCATCAGTGCTCGTCCATAATTGTATACCTACCTGTGGTGGGTTTTTTTTTTCTATCTTCTTCATACTAGTAGTTTAGGAGTCTGCTGACAGTGTCCAGCAGGTCCGTCATTATATTATATATACCTGCAGTAGTGATATATATATATATTTTTTATATCATTATCATCTCTATACTAGCAGACGCAGTACGGTAGTCCACGGCTGTATCTACCTCTGTGTCGTCAGTGCTCGTCCATAATTGTATACCTACCTGTGGTGGTTTTTTTTTTCTTCTATCTTCTTCATACTAGTAGTAGGTGTCTGCTGACAGTGTCCAGCAGGTCCGTCATTATATTATATATACCTGCAGTAGTGATATATATAAATTTTTTATATCATTATCATCTCTATACTAGCAGACGCAGTACGGTAGTCCACGGCTGTAGCTACCTCTGTGTCGTCAGTGCTCGTCCATAATTGTATACCTACCTGTGGTGGGTTTTTTTTTTCTATCTTCTTCATACTAGTAGTTTAGGAGTCTGCTGACAGTGTCCAGCAGGTCCGTCATTATATTATATATACCTGCAGTAGTGATATATATATTTTTTTTATATCATTATCATCTCTATACTAGCAGACGCAGTATGGTAGTCCACGGCTGTAGCTACCTCTGTGTTGTCAGTGCTCGTCCATAATTGTATACCTACCTGTGGTGGGTTTTTTTTTTCTATCTTCTTCATACTAGTAGTAGGAGTCTGCTGACAGTGTCCAGCAGGTCCGTCATTATATTATATATACCTGCAGTAGTGATATATATATATTTTTTATATCATTATCATCTCTATACTAGCAGACGCAGTACGGTAGTCCACGGCTGTAGCTACCTCTGTGTCATCAGTGCTCGTCCATAATTGTATACCTACCTGTGGTGGGGTTTTTTTTTCTATCTTCTTCATACTAGTAGTTTAGGAGTCTGCTGACAGTGTCCAGCAGGTCCGTCATTATATTATATATACCTGCAGTAGTGATATATATATATATTTTATATCATTATCATCTCTATACTAGCAGACGCAGTACGGTAGTCCACGGCTGTAGCTACCTCTGTGTCGTCAGTGCTCGTCCATAATTGTATACCTACCTGTGGTGGTTTTTTTTTTCTATCTTCTTCATACTAGTAGTAGGAGTCTGCTGACAGTGTCCAGCAGGTCCGTCATTATATTATATATACCTGCAGTAGTGATATATATATCTACTGTCTACTGTCACTGCATATGATTCTCTCACCATTGAAAGAATGGTGGAGGATTATATGAGTGACCGCATCCAAGTAGGCACGTCAGACAGTCCGTACGTATACTGGCAGGAAAAAGAGGCAATTTGGAGGCCCTTGCACAAACTGGCTTTATTCTACCTAAGTTGCCCTCCCACAAGTGTGTACTCCGAAAGAGTGTTTAGTGCCGCCGCTCACCTTGTCAGCAATCGGCGTACGAGGTTACTTCCAGAAAATGTGGAGAAGATGATGTTCATTAAAATGAATTATAATCAATTCCTCCGTGGAGACATTCACCAGCAGCAATTGCCGCCACAAAATACACAGGGAGCTATGATGGTGGATTCCAGTGGGGACGAATTGATAATCTGTGAGGAGGGGGATGTACACGGTGATGAATCGGAGGATGATGATGAGGTGGACATCTTGCCTCTGTAGAGCCAGTTTGTGCAAGGAGAGATTAATTGCTTCTTTTTTGGTGGGGGTCCAAACCAACCCGTCATTTCAGTCACAGTCGTGTGGCAGACCCTGTCACTGAAATGATGGGTTGGTTAAAGTGTGCATGTCCTGTTTATACAACATAAGGGTGGGTGGGAGGGCCCAAGGACAATTCCATCTTGCACCTCTTTTTTCTTTCATTTTTCTTTGCGTCATGTGCTGTTTGGGGAGTGTTTTTTGGAAGGGCCATCCTGCGTGACACTGCAGTGCCACTCCTAGATGGGCCAGGTGTTTGTGTCGGCCACTTGGGTCGCTGAGCTTAGTCATCCAGCGACCTCGGTGCAAATTTTAGGACTAAAAATAATATTGTGAGGTGTGAGGTGTTCAGAATAGACTGAAAATGAGTGGAAATTATGGTTATTGAGGTTAATAATACTTTGGGATCAAAATGACCCCCAAATTCTATGATTTAAGCTATTTTTTAGGGTTTTTTGAAAAAAACACCCGAATCCAAAACACACCCGAATCCGACAAAAAAAATTCGGTGAGGTTTTGCCAAAACGCGTTCGAACCCAAAACACGGCCACGGAACCGAACCCAAAACCAAAACACAAAACCCGAAAAATTTCCGGTGCACATCTCTAGTAATCAGCAGACCTCAGATCAGATGAATACTATACTCACCTGTTGGGTGGGCAGCCTTCTGTCCTGCCATCTCTCAGTGCTATGCTCACAGCTTCATGCATTCTGATTGGTGGACAGCTCCAGCCATCCACCAATCATTGTGTGGAAGCATCCCACCACTGTGATTGGTGGATGGACAGAGCCATTCACTAATCAGCATGAAGGCTTTGCAGCCTAACACAGAGTGTACTGCAGAACGGTCACAGTGCCTGTGACAGCTGCCAGCGGCTTGGAGACAGGAGTGGTTGAGGAATCCTCTGAGTGCACAGTTGATCATCTTCATTCACAGCTTTGGGCCCTGGTGGCAGTGGTGTAGAAAGTGCTGGGCCGCCAGTGTTGCACTAGTGCACCGGCAAGCAGCAGCAATGAAGTAACTTGAGACAGGGACAGCGGCTCCCGTTTGGCTGGCAGTCAGCGATCCTCCAGCTCCTGATTGGCTGGCGGTCCAGAAGCTCCCATTGGTTCACAGTTGGTGCCACAAACTTAATGCCGCTGGCACTGTCTCTTGTTACATTATGGCTGCTGCTTGCAAGTGAGCTATCTGCAATACTGGCGGCCCGTCACTATCTTTAACTAGGGTGACCATATTATCCCTTTTACCTGGGACGCTCATGGATTACACAGGTTCTGTGGCTGATTAAAAACAGCTGAAATGTAGGCTTGAAATCAGACAGCCACAGAACCTGTGTAATCCATGAGCATCCCAGGTTAAAGGGATAATATGGTCACCCTACTTTAACGGTACCACCCGGGCCCGGGACGGAAGTACCCTCAGACCCCTTTTGATGGTGCCATAGTAATTAGAGTTATGGTTATTAAAGTAGTGTCGTTGATGTCACACCAAAAGCAGACTGGAGATATACTTCCTAGTGATGCTAATGTCACATAGTATGTACTTTGGTGGTTGTCTCCCTAATGATGCTGATGTCACAGCCTGAATACAGTGAGTTTATCTCCCTAGTGATGCTGATGTCACAGCAGTGAGTTTATCTTCCTAGTGATGCTGATGTCACAGCCTGAATACAGTAAGTTTATCTCCCTAGTGATGCTGATGTCACAGCCTGAATACAGTGAGTTTATCTTCCTAGTGATGCTGATGTCACAGCAGTGAGTTTATCTTCCTAGTGATGCTGATGTCACAGCCTGAATACAGTAAGTTTATCTCCCTAGTGATGCTGATGTCACAGCCTGAATAGTGATGCTGATGTCACAGCCTGAATACAGTGAGTTTATCTTCCTAGTGATGCTGATGTCACAGCCTGAATACAGTGAGTTTATCTCCCTAGTGATGCTGATGTCACAGCCTGAATACAGTGAGTTTATCTCCCTAGTGATGCTGATGTCACAGCCTGAATACAGTGAGTTTATCTCCCTAGTGATGCTGATGTCACAGCCTGAATACAGTGAGTTTATCTCCCTAGTGATGCTGATGTCACAGCCTGAATACAGTGAGTTTATCTCCCTAGTGATGCTGATGTCACAGCCTGAATACAGTGAGTTTATCTCCCTAGTGATGCTGATGTCACAGCCTGATTACAGTGAGTTTATCTTCCTAGTGATGCTGATGTCACAGCCTGAATACAGTGAGTTCATCTCCCTAGTGATGCTGATGTCACAGCCTGAATACAGTGAGTTTATCTTCCTAGTGATGCTGATGTCACAGCCTGAATACAGTGAATTCATCTCCCTAGTGATGCTGATGTCACAGCCTGAATACAGTGAGTTTATCTTCCTAGTGATGCTGATGTCACAGCAGTGAGTTTATCTTTCTAGTGATGCTGATGTCACAGCCTGAATACAGTAAGTTTATCTCCCTAGTGATGCTGATGTCACAGCCTGAATACAGTAAGTTTATCTCCCTAGTGATGCTGATGTCACAGCCTGAATAGTGATGCTGATGTCACAGCCTGAATACAGTGAGTTTATCTTCCTAGTGATGCTGATGTCACAGCCTGAATACAGTGAGTTTATCTCCCTAGTGATGCTGATGTCACAGCCTGAATACAGTGAGTTTATCTCCCTAGTGATGCTGATGTCACAGCCTGAATACAGTGAGTTTATCTCCCTAGTGATGCTGATGTCACAGCCTGAATACAGTGAGTTTATCTCCCTAGTGATGCTGATGTCACAGCCTGAATACAGTGAGTTTATCTCCCTAGTGATGCTGATGTCACAGCCTGAATACAGTGAGTTTATCTCCCTAGTGATGCTGATGTCACAGCCTGAATACAGTGAGTTTATCTCCCTAGTGATGCTGATGTCACAGCCTGATTACAGTGAGTTTATCTTCCTAGTGATGCTGATGTCACAGCCTGAATACAGTGAGTTCATCTCCCTAGTGATGCTGATGTCACAGCCTGAATACAGTGAGTTTATCTCCCTAGTGATGCTGATGTCACAGCCTGAATACAGTGAATTCATCTCCCTAGTGATGCTGATGTCACAGCCTGAATACAGTGAGTTTATCTTCCTAGTGATGCTGATGTCACAGCAGTGAGTTTATCTTTCTAGTGATGCTGATGTCACAGCCTGAATACAGTAAGTTTATCTCCCTAGTGATGCTGATGTCACAGCCTGAATACAGTAAGTTTATCTTCCTAGTGATGCTGATGTCACAGCCTGAATACAGTGAGTTTATCTTCCTAGTGATGCTGATGTCACAGCCTGAATACAGTGAGTTTATCTCCCTAGTGATGCTGATGTCACAGCCTGAATACAGTAAGTTTATCTTCCTAGTGATGCTGATGTCACAGCCTGAATACAGTGAGTTTATCTTCCTAGTGATGCTGATGTCACAGCCTGAATACAGTAAGTTTATCTCCCTAGTGATGCTGATGTCACAGCCTGAATACAGTAAGTTTATCTCCCTAGTGATGCTGATGTCACAGCCTGAATACAGTAAGTTTATCTCCCTAGTGATGCTGATGTCACAGCCTGATTACAGTGAGTTTATCTCCCTAGTGATGCTGATGTCACAGCAGTGAGTTTATCTTCCTAGTGATGCTGATGTCACAGCCTGAATACAGTAAGTTTATCTCCCTAGTGATGCTGATGTCACAGCCTGATTACAGTGAGTTTATCTCCCTAGTGATGCTGATGTCACAGCCTGAATACAGTGAGTTTATCTCCCTAGTGATGCTGATGTCACAGCCTGATTACAGTGTGTTTATCTTCCTAGTGATGCTGATGTCACAGCCTGAATACAGTGAGTTTATCTCCCTAGTGATGCTGATGTCACAGCCTGATTACAGTGTGTTTATCTTCCTAGTGATGCTGATGTCACAGCCTGAATACAGTGAGTTTATCTCCCTAGTGATGCTGATGTCACAGCCTGAATACAGTGAGTTTATCTCCCTAGTGATGCTGATGTCACAGCCTGATTACAGTGAGTTTATCTTCCTAGTGATGCTGATGTCACAGCCTGAATACAGTGAGTTTATCTCCCTAGTGATGCTGATGTCACAGCCTGAATACAGTGTGTTATCTTCCTAGTGATGCTGATGTCACAGCCTGAATACAGTGAGTTTATCTCCCTAGTGATGCTGATGTCACAGCCTGATTAAAGTGTGTTTATCTTCCTAGTGATGCCGATGTCACAGCCTGAATACAGTGAGTTTATCTCCCTAGTGATGCTGATGTCACAGCCTGATTACAGTGTGTTTATCTCCCTAGTGATGCTGATGTCACAGCCTGAATACAGTGAGTTTATCTCCCTAGTGATGCTGATGTCACAGCCTGAATACAGTGAGTTTATCTCCCTAGTGATGCTGATGTCACAGCCTGATTACAGTGTGTTTATCTTCCTAGTGATGCTGATGTCACAGCCTGAATACAGTGAGTTTATCTCCCTAGTGATGCTGATGTCACAGCCTGATTACAGTGAGTTTATCTTCCTAGTGATGCTGATGTCACAGCCTGATTACAGTGAGTTTATCTTCCTAGTGATGCTGATGTCACAGCCTGAATACAGTGAATTTATCTCCCTAGTGATGCTGATGTCTCAAAGTACTGTGTTAGTTTTCTCATCGTGAAGCAGATCTCACAGTAGACAGAGCACAGTGGAGTGGAGGTTGCCTCCCTAGTGATATTGATGTCTGAAAAAAAGCACTAAGTTGTTTGTCTCCCTAGTGAAAATAATGTCACACACTAATTACAGTGAAAGTTATATACTTTGTGACATGATGTGACAGAAACAGTACAGTACATTATATTATCCGAGAAATGCTATCACAAACAGAGCACAGTGGGGGACATCTCCCTAAAGAAGAGGGGTGCAGACTATGGGGGTGATTCAGACCTGATCACTGTGCTGCTAATAATGTTGTGCATTCAGAGAGTTGCCGCCCAAGCAGAGCCGGCCCTAACCAATATGATGCCCTAGGCAAGATTTTTGCTTGTGCCCCCTAGCACCACCACTGGTTCCGCCTCTGACCTTGCACCTCTTTCCCAGCACCATCACCCCTCACCCATAGCAGTGTTTGTACCGTCTATATTTTAAATAGGAACAGTTCGCACATTCGGTGCTCAGACCAAAAAGGGGTGTGTTTTTGCTGGCAAGGGGCATGGCCACACAATAGTACCCCCCAATTCCAATTACGTCACACAGTAATGCAACTTTATTCACATTTGATCATGCGATAGTGTCCATAATTCATGTTACATCCCACAGTAGTATCACTTTACCTTATAAACGTTACTCCTCACAGTAGAGCCCCTTATTCACATTACATCACACTGAATTGCTCCTTATTCACATTACACCGCACCCTATTGCTCTTTATTCACATTAGACAACACAGTAGTGCCCTTTCTATATGCAACGCCGCATAGTAGAGCAACTTATACACAATTCCACACAGTAATGCCCCTTACACATATGAGACACATTAATATCCTTATAAACATAATGCACCTTACACATTATGACAACCTTTATTAATGCCCTTTTACACATAATGTCCCTTACACATATGCCGCACATTATTAATGCCCTTATACACATAATGACACACATAGTGCCCCCTACACATTTGCTGCACATTATTAGTGCCCCTATACACTTAATGACACACATACAGTAGTACCCTGTTACACATATGCCGCACATTATTAATGCCCTTATACACATAATGACACACATAGTGCCCCTTACACATATGTTGCACATTATTAATGCATTTTTACATGACACACATAATGCTCCTTACACATATTCTGAACACTACTGCACAACCAACCCACCCGCACACAGCACTAGTGATGTGCACCGGACATTTTTCGGGTTTTGTGTTTTGGTTTTGGATTCGGTTCCGCGGCCGTGTTTTGGATTCGGACGCGTTTTGGCAAAACCTCACCGAAATTTTTTTGTCGGATTCGGGTGTGTTTTGAATTCGGGTGTTTTTTTCAAAAAAACCTAAAAAACAGCTTAAATCATAGAATTTGGGGGTCATTTTGATCCCATAGTATTATTAAGCTCAATAACCATAATTTCCACTCATTTCCAGTCTATTCTGAACACCTCACACCTCACAATATTATTTTTAGTCCTAAAATTTGCACCGAGGTCACTGGATGGCTAAGCTAAGCGACACAAGTGGCCGACACAAACACCTGGCCCATCTAGGAGTGGCACTGCAGTGTCAGGCAGGATGGCACTTCAAAAAAATTGTCCCCAAACAGCACATGATGCAAAGAAAAAAAGAGGCGCACCAAGGTCGCTGTGTGACTAAGCTAAGCGACACAAGTGGCCGACACAAACACCTGGCCCATCTAGGAGTGGCACTGCAGTGTCAGACAGGATGGCACTTCCAAAAAATAGTCCCCAAACAGCACATGATGCAAAGAAAAAAAGAGGCACACCAAGGTCGCTGTGTGACTAAGCTAAGCGACACAAGTGGCCGGCCGACACAAACACCTGGCCCATCTAGGAGTGGCACTGCAGTGTCAGGCAGGATGGCACTTCAAAAAAATAGTCCCCAAACAGCACATGATGCAAAGAAAAAAAGAGGCACACCAAGGTCGCTGTGTGACTAAGCTAAGCGACACAAGTGGCCGACACAAACACCTGGCCCATCTAGGAGTGGCACTGCAGTGTCAGGCTGGATGGCACTTCAAAAAAATAGTCCCCAAACAGCACATGATGCAAAGAAAAAAAGAGGCGCAATGAGGTTGCTGTGTGACTAAGCTTAAGCGACCCAAGTGGCCGACACAAACACCTGGCCCATCTAGGAGTGGCACTGCAGTGTCAGACAGGATGGCACTTCAAAAAAATTGTCCCCAAACAGCACATGATGCAAAGAAAAAAAGAGGCGCACCAAGGTCGCTGTGTGACTAAGCTAAGCGACACAAGTGGCCGACACAAACACCTGGCCCATCTAGGAGTGACACTGCAGTGTCAGGCAGGATGGCACTTCAAATAAATTGTCCCCAAACAGCACATGATGCAAAGAAAAATGAAAGAAAAAAGAGGTGCAAGATGGAATTGTCCTTGGGCCCTCCCACCCACCCTTATGTTGTATAAACAGGACATGCACACTTTAACCAACCCATCATTTCAGCGACAGGTTCTGCCACACGACTGTGACTGAAATGACTGGTTGGTTTGGGCCCCCACCAAAAAAAGAAGCAATCAATCTCTCCTTGCACAAACTGGCTCTACAGAGGCAAGATGTCCACCTCATCATCATCCTCCGATTCCTCACCCCTTTCACTGTGTACATCCCCCTCCTCACAGATTATTAATTCGTCCCCACTGGAATCCACCATCTCAGGTCCCTGTGTACTTTCTGGAGGCAATTGCTGCTGGTGAATGTTTCCACGGAGGAATTGATTATAATTCATTTTGATGAACATCATCTTCTCCACATTTTCTGGAAGTAACCTCGTACGCCGATTGCTGACAAGGTGAGCGGCTGCACTAAACACTCTTTCGGAGTACACACTGGAGGGAGGGCAACTTAGGTAGAATAAAGCCAGTTTGTGCAAGGGCCTCCAAATTGACTCTTTTTCCTGCCAGTATACGTACGGACTGTCTGATGTGCCTACTTGGATGCGGTCACTCATATAATCCTCCACCATTCTTTCAATGGTGAGAGAATCATATGCAGTGACAGTAGACGACATGTCAGTAATCGTTGGCAGGTCCTTCAGTCCGGACCAGATGTCAGCACTCGCTCCAGACTGCCCTGCATCACCGCCAGCGGGTGGGCTCGGAATTCTTAGCCTTTTCCTCGCACCCCCAGTTGCGGGAGAATGTGAAGGAGGAGATGTTGACGGGTCACGTTCCGCTTGACTTGACAATTTTCTCACCAGCAGGTCTTTGAACCTCTGCAGACTTGTGTCTGCCGGAAAGAGAGATACAACGTAGGTTTTAAATCTAGGATCGAGCACGGTGGCCAAAATGTAGTGCTCTGATTTCAACAGACTGACCACCCGTGAATCCTGGTTAAGCGAATTAAGGGCTCCATCCACAAGTCCCACATGCCTAGCGGAATCGCTCTGTTTTAGCTCCTCCTTCAATGTCTCCAGCTTCTTCTGCAAAAGCCTGATGAGGGGAATGACCTGACTCAGGCTGGCAGTGTCTGAACTGACTTCACGTGTGGCAAGTTCAAAGGGTTACAGAACCTTGCACAACATTGAAATCATTCTCCACTGCGCTTGAGTCAGGTGCATTCCCCCTCCTTTGCCTATATCGTGGGCAGATGTATAGGCTTGAATGGCCTTTTGCTGCTCCTCCATCCTCTGAAGCATATAGAGGGTTGAATTCCACCTCGTTACCACCTCTTGCTTCAGTTGATGGCAGGGCAGGTTCAGGAATGTTTGGTGGTGCTCCAGTCTTCGGCACGCGGTGGCTGAATGCCGAAAGTGGCCCGCAATTCTTCGGGCCACCGACAGTATCTCTTGCACGCCCCTGTCATTTTTTAAATAATTCTGCACCACCAAATTCAATGTACGTGCAAAACATGGGACGTGCTGGAATTTGCCCAGATGTAATGCACGCACAATATTGCTGGCGTTGTCCGATGTCACAAATCCCCAGGAGAGTCCATTTGGGGTAAGCCATTCTGCGATGATGTTCTTCAGTTTCCATAAGAGGTTGTCAGCTGTGTGCCTCTTCTGGAAAGCAGTGATACAAAGCGTAGCCTGCCTAGGAACGAGTTGGCGTTTGCGAGATGCTGCTACTGGTGCCGCTGCTGCTGTTCTTGCTGCGGGAGGCAATACATCTACCCAGTTGGCTGTCACAGTCATATAGTCCTGAGTCTGCCCTGCTCCACTTGTCCACATGTCCGTGGTTAAGTGGACATTGGGTACAACTGCATTTTTTAGTACACTGGTGACTCTTTTTCTGAGGTCTGTGTACATTTTCGGTATCGCCTGCCTAGAGAAATGGAACCTAGATGGTATTTGGTACCGGGGACACAGTACCTCAATCAAGTCTGTAGTTGCCTGTGAATTAACGGTGGATACCGGAACCACGTTTCTCACCGTCCAGGCTGCCAAGGCCTCAGTTATCCGCTTTGCAGCAGGATGACTGCTGTGATATTTCATCTTCCTCGCAAAGGACTGTTGGACAGTCAATTGCTTACTGGAAGTAGTACAAGTGGTCTTCCGACTTCCCCTCTGGGATGACGATCGACTCCCAGCAGCAACAACAGCAGCGCCAGCAGCAGTAGGCGTTACACTCAAGGATGCATCGGAGGAATCCCAGGCAGGAGAGGACTCGTCAGACTTGCCAGTGACATGGCCTGCAGGACTATTGGCTTTCCTGTTTAAGGTGGAAATTGACACTGAGGGAGTTGGTGGTGTGGTTTGCAGGAGCTTGATTACAAGAGGAAGGGATTTAGTGGTCAGTGAACTACTTCCGCTGTCATCCAAAGTTTTTGAACTTGTCACTGACTTCTGATGAATGCGGTCCAGGTGACGTATAAGGGAGGATGTTCCTAGGTGGTTAACGTCCTTACCCCTACTTATTACAGCTTGACAAAGGCAACACACGGCTTGACACCTGTTGTCCGCATTTGTGTTGAAATAATTCCACACCAAAGAGGTGATTTTTTTTGTATTTTGACCAGGCATGTCAATGGCCATATTCGTCCCACGGACAACAGGTGTCTCCCCGGGTGCCTGACTTAAACAAACCACCTCACCATCAGAATCCTCCTTGTCAATTTCCTCCCCAGCACCAGCAACACCCATATCCTCATCCTGGTGTAATTCAACAGTGACATCTTCAATTTGACTATCAGGAACTGGACTGCGGGTGCTCCTTCCAGCACTTGCAGGGGGCGTGCAAATGGTGGAAGGCACAAGCTCTTCCCATCCAGTGTTGGGAAGGTCAGGCATCGCAACCGACACAATTGGACTCTCCTTGGGGATTTGTGATTTAGAAGAACGCACAGTTCTTTGCTGTGCTTTTCCCAGCTTAAGTCTTTTCATTTTTCTAGCGAGAGGATGAGTGCTTCCATCCTCATGTGAATCTGAACCACTAGCCATGAACATAGGCCAGGGCCTCAGCCGTTCCTTGCCACTCTGTGTCGTAAATGGCATATTGGCAAGTTTACGCTTCTCATCAGACGCTTTCAATTTTGATTTTTGGGTAATTTTACTGAACTTTTGTTTTTTGGATTTTACATGCTCTCTACTATGACATTGGGCATCGGCCTTGGCAGACGACGTTGATGGCATTTCATCGTCTTGGCCATGACTAGTGGCAGCAGCTTCAGCACGAGGTGGAAGTGGATCTTGATCTTTCCCTATTTTAACCTCCACATTTTTGTTCTCCATTTTTTAATGTGTGGAATTATATGCCAGTATCAATAGCAATGGCCTACTACTATATATACTGCGCACAACTGAAATGCACCACAGGTATAGAATGTAGATGGATAGTATACTTGAGGACACAGAGGTAGGTACAGCAGTGGCCTTCCGTACCGTACTGCTATATATACTGGTGGTCACTGTGTCAGCAAACTGCAAAACTAAAATGCACCACAGGTATAGAATGTAGATGGATAGTATACTTGACAACACAGAGGTAGGTACAGCAGTGGCCTTCCGTACCGTACTGCTATATATACTGGTGGTCACTGTGTCAGCAAACTGCACAACTGAAATGCACCACAGGTATAGAATCTAGATGGATAGTATACTTGACGACACAGAGGTAGGTACAGCAGTGGCCTTACGTACCGTACTGCTATATATACTGGTGGTCACTGTGTCAGCAAACTGCAAAACTAAAATGCACCACAGGTATAGAATGTAGATGGATAGTATACTTGATGACACAGAGGTAGGTACAGCAGTGGCCTTCCGTACCGTACTGCTGTATATACTAGTGGTCACTGTGTCAGCAAACTGCAATACTGAAATGCATCACAGGTATAGAATCTAGATGGATAGTATACTTGACGACACAGAGGTAGGTACAGCAGTGGCCTTCCGTACCGTACTGCTATATATACTGGTGGTTTCTGTGTCAGCAAACTGCACAACTGAAATGCACCACAGGTATAGAATCTAGATGGATAGTATACTTGACGACACAGAGGTAGGTACAGCAGTGGCCTACTGTACCGTAATGCTATATATTATATACTGGTGGTCAGCAAACTGTGCAAAACTGAAATGCACCACAGGTATGGATGGATAGTATACTTGACGACACAGAGGTAGGTACAGCAGTGGCCTACTGTACCGTAATGCTATATATTATATACGAGTGGTCAGCAAACTGTGCAAAACTGAAATGCCCCACAGGTATGGATGGATAGTATACTTGACGACACAGAGGTAGGTACAGCAGTGGCCTTCTGTAGCGTACTCCTATATATTATATACTGGTGGTCAGCAAAATTATGCACTGTACTCCTACTATATACTACAATGCAGCACAGATATAGAGTGTTTTTCAGGCAGACAACGTATACTGGTGGTCACTGGTCAGCAAAACTCTGCACTGTACTCCTCCTATATAATATTATACTGGTGGTCCCCAGTCCCCACAATAAAGCAGTGTGAGCACAGATATATGCAGCACACTGAGCACAGATATGGAGTGTTTTTTAGGCAGACAACGTATACTGGTGGTCACTGTCAGCAAAACTCTGCACTGTACTCCTCCTATATAATACAGCTGCTCCCCTGTCCCCACAATTAAGCAGTGTGAGCACAGATATATGCAGCACACTGAGCACAGATAAGGAGCGTTTTTTTTAGGCAGAGAACGGATAAAACTGGTGGTCACTGATCAGCAAAACTCTGCACTGTACTCCTCCTATATTAATATAAAGCTGCTCCCCAGTCCCCACAATGATATAAGCAAGCACAAATATTTGCATCAACTCAACAATGAATAAACGGAGAGGACGCCAGCCACGTCCTCTCCTTAACATTTCCAATGCACGAGTGAAAATGGCGGCGACGCGCGGCTGCTTATATAGTATCCGAATCTCGCGAGAATCCGACAGCGGGATGATGACGTTCGGGCGCGCTCGGGTTAACCGAGCCATACGGGAGATTCCGAGTATGCCTCGGACCCGTGTAAAATGGGTGAAGTTCGGGGGGGTTCGGTTTCCGAGGAACCGAACCCGCTCATCACTACATAGCACTCACACTGCCACTAACACTGTGACCTCTGCCTCTGCTTGGATACAGATGTGTCCTCATAAATCTTGCCTCAATGCTAACGTCGGGCAACTTTTTTTTATGAAAATGCATCTTATTTGCATTGCTATATGGCTAGGATGCACAAGCAGCTTCTGCTGATTAAAATGATATGCTGCATGCCTATATACTGTGTGAGACTGTGGCTGTATCTGCATATGAAATGCTACACACAGAATATAGGCATGCCGCATATCATTTTAATCAGCAGAAGCTGCTGATGCCCCTAGGCTTATCAAATGCCCTAGGCAATTGCCTAGTTTGCCTATGGCTGGCTCTGTGCCCAAGGGGAGTGTATATTCACCGTGCATGTGTGCGATCGCATGTGTACGCCGATCTGCTAAAAATCCCTCAGTCAGCAGACAGCTGCAAATCCGTTCGCACCTCACTCAACATTGAATGATTTTTCCACTGTGTGCAGTCTGTGCGCAGCCCAGAACTTATTCCTTCAGTGTGATGAGAACAAGCTGATCGGGTCCATAGATGATGTCAGATACGCTCCCAGAAAACGCTTGGGGATGCCTGCGTTTTCCCTGACACTCCCAGAAAATGGTCAGTTACCACCCACAAACAGCTTCCTCCTGTCAATCAGCAGGCTAATGGCTGTGCAATTGCATTTTTCGCAACAGCCTGTCACTGACCGGTGATGCTTGTTGTTGTTTGCTGATGCTTGTGCGCATTGCGATGCATATGCATGCGCACTCTGTTGCTGATCGATAAGGTCTGAATTGGGCCCTAAGGTCAGGATGTACTACGCATCGCATTTTGGATGCAATACATCCTGCCAAAAATACCATACATAGCAGTGTTAATAATGCCAGTATGCTAATAAAATTGCAATTAAAATGGCAAAGGACAGCTCTTCTGAAAAGAGCTGTCTTTTGCGGGTGTGGTTCATTAGGTCGACATGAGTTAGGTCAACATACATTAGGTCGACCAAGTTTGGTCGAGATGCATTAGGTTGACATGATCACTAGGTCGACATGGTCATTAGGTCGACATGTGTTAGGTCAACATGGCCACATGGGGCGTGGCCAATGAAAATGGGGGCATGATACACATATGGGGGGAGGGGAATATACACATATGACTCCAATAGTGCCAGATACACATTGCCCCACAGTGCCAGATATACAATGCCCCACAGTGCCAGATATTCATTGCCCCACAGTGCCAGATATACATTGCCTCACAGTGCCAGATACACAAATGCTCCCAGAGTGCCAGATATACATTGCCTCACAGTGCCAGATACACAAATGCCCCCACTGTGTCAGATATACATTGCCCCCCAGTGCCAGATACAGAAATGCCCCCACAGTGCCAGATATGCCCCCAGTGACAGATACACATGTCCCCGCAGTGCCAGATATGCCCACAGTGCCAGATACACATGTCCCACCAGTGCCAGATATGCCCCCAGTGACAGATACACATGTCCCCGCAGTGCCAGATATGCCCACAGTGCCAGATACACATGTCCCCCCACTACCAGATAGGCCCCCAGTGCCAGATACACATGTCCCCCAGTGCCAGATATGCCCCCAGTGCCAGATATACCCCCAGTGTCAGATACACATGTCCCCCCAGTGCCAGATATGCCCCCAGTGCCAGATATGACCCCAGTGCCAGGTACACATGCCCCCCCCCCCCAACCTGCTGCTCACTGCTGCTGCTGTCCTGTTTTTTTGAGGGGAGGAGAGAGCAGCGTGCGCCTCTCCTGCCCCTAATTCTCCTGCAGTGGTGCGGGTGTCTACCTTCAATGCTGCGCCGATCCGTGAGCCAATCAAAGCTCGCAGTCCGGCAGCCAATCAGGAGCCTTGGCTGCCGGTCCGCGAGCTCTGATTGGCTCAAGGGCCAGTGCTGAATTGAAGTTAGACACTGAGGGGCAGGAGAGGCGCACGCTGCGCTCTCCTCCCCTCGCAGCAGCTGCAGCGGTGAGCAGCAGCGGAGGGAGTGGCGGCGGTGAGCAGCAGCGGAGGGAGGGAGTGGCAGCCCATCGGCAGTGGGTACGGTGTACCCATGGCTAAATTCTTGAGGGTACGCCGTACCCACCCACTTGCACCGCTGACCCCTGGACCCAAGAGCCCGTGTGCACCTCACACCTTGCACCCATTGTAGATACGCCAGTGTCTCTCAGTCGAAATATATCTCTCCCCCACAGTCCTTATATCTCTCTCCCCCTTACCCACCCCCTTGAGTACCAGCCGCTTGTATGCTCTTCTCTCCACAAACAGCAGACAGTCTTCCTCTGCTTGGCCTTAAGCGTGGTGCTGGGGTGAGCATCCAGGTATGATTGGTGTCAGGCCTGCACAGCGTGACCTCTGACAGTGCAGAGATGCACAGGCGCACAGCAGGGGTGTGGGGCATGGGCAGCCGGGCAGCGTCTGAGCTGCATGCTGCAAGTGCTCAGTGCTGCCCGGCATTTAAAAAAACAAAATGTATGCACACATTGACTGATCCCAAAATCTTGGGATTGGAAGTTCCAATTCTAGGATTCAAATCCAGATGATCCCAATACTGGGATCCTGCCGATAATGATGCCAGGATTGTCCACCCTAGTTCTTGTAAGCAATGCCATTGCCTACTGGGTACAAGTCCAGTAAATGTCACTTTTTGGAGATTCGAATACATAGGGAACAGCAGTTTTTGGAGTTCTGACTGCATTATAGTATTAGTATATCGGCCCTAAGTATTTTAGGGGCTATTGTTCCCGTGACACTATAGTCAAAGACTGGTCACAGTGGTGGCTGTCTTCATGGGGTGCTGATGTCACAGACTGAGTACAGTAAGGCAGGGGCATTTTAAGAGAGGAGGGGACCTGCGTGCAACCTCCATCGCGGGCCCCCTCCTCTCCAGCAGCAGTAGACTCTGGCATAATGTCAGAGTCTACTGCGCATGCGCAGGTCTCCGGGAACATGGTGGCTGCACCTTGTTCCCGGGGACACCTTCAGTGCGCATGTGAAAATCACTCAGAAATGGCTGCGGTTGCCATTTTCCGAGTGATTTGTGCCTGCACAGCAGTGCCATTGTTGAGGGACTCTGGAGGGGTAAGTATAATGTATGGGTGCAGTGTGTGCAGTGTGGGCCCCCCTGGACCCAGGTGCCGTGTGCACTGCACACACTGCACGCATTATAGAAATGCCAATGCAGTAAGGGTTATCTTCCTAGTGATTCTGATGTCACAAACAGATCATGGGAGAGGTTATTATCTCATTAGTAATGCTGATGTTACACACAGAGCGGATGTTATCTTACTAATGATGCTGATGTCACAGACTGATCAAAGTGAGGGTTATCTACTTATTAACAATGATGTCGCAGACAGAGTACCGTGGAGGTTTTCTCCCTAGTGATGTCCCTGACATAGCACAGGGAAGGTTAGCTTCCTAGTGACACTGATATCACATAATGGCAAGTGCATACACACTTGCTGATGCCGGCAGCGACGGAGCCCTTGCTGGCGATTGCGGAGGATGCCACTGACGCACGGCAGCGTGCATCGTCAGCGACATAGTACGCACACACTTGACAATTTGAGTGATGTGTATTTCTGATCCATCGGAATTGGGCACATCGTTCACAATATCGTCTAGTGTGTACCCAGCATAAGGTACAGTATATCTTCTTATTGAATGTAATGACACAGACAATGCATAGTGGAGATTACAGTATTTCCATAATGACACTGATATCGCAGACAAAGTACAGAGATTACCTTCCTCTTGATGCTGATGTCACAGAAAAGCACAGTGGTGGTTGTCTTCCTAATGATGCTGATGTTACAAAGAGATCACAGTTGGAGGTTATCTACCTTGTAACGGTGATGTCACAAACTAAGGACAATGTTGGTTGCTCCCTAGTTACGCTGACATAAGAGATTGATTACAGTGAAGATTATCTCTCCAGTCACACTGATGTCACAGACTGATGTTCTGTGCTGTTCTGGGATTGTGTCCTGTGCTGTTAGGGGTGCTGCTCTCCCGTGTTGTTCTGGGGTGGTGTCCTGTGCTGGTGTACTGTGCTGTTAGGGGTCCTGCTGTCCTGTGCTGTACGGGAGGAGTGCTGTTCCGAGGTGGTGTCCTGTGGTGTTAGGGGTGCTGCTGTCCTGTGCTGTACAGGGGTGCTGCTGTCCTGTGCTGTACAGGGATGCTGTTCTGGGGTGTCCTGTGCTTTTTGGGTTGCTGTACAGGAGTGCTGTACAGGGGTGCTGAAGTCCTGTGCTGTACAGGGGCACTGTTCTGTGCGCTGTAAAAATAAAGGGGCACTGTTCTGTGTGCTGTAAAAATACAGGGGTGCTGTAAAAACAAAGGAACGCTGTAGCCCTGGCCTATATGCTGTAAAAATACAGGGGTGCTGTAAAAATAAAGGAATGCTGTGGCCCTGTTGGGTGCTGTAAAAATTAAGGAACACTGTGGCCCTGTATAAAGAACACTGTGACCCTGTCCTGTATGCTGTAAAAATACAAGGGTGTTGTAAAAATAAAGGAATGCTGTGGCCCTGTCCTGTATGCTGTAAAAATAAAGGGGTGCTGTAAAAATAGAGGAATTCTGTGGCCCTGTCGGGTGCTGTAAAAATAAAGGAACGCTGTGGCCCTGTCCTGTATGCTGTAAACATACACGAATGCTGTAAAATAAAGGTCACTGTTCTGTTTGCTGTAAAAATAAAGGGGCACTGTCTTGTGAAATGGAAAACACAAATTTGGAGGAAAGAATTGTGAAAGATCAGGAACCACTTCCTAGTAGTGGTGCTGAAGCTGCTGCCACCAGTTATGACATTGATAATGCAATTCCATCAACATCGTCTGCTAAGGCTGATGCCCAGTGTCATAGAGGCCATGTAAAATCCAAGAAGCAAAAATTAATAACAAAAAAAAGAAATTATCTAATTAGGATCGTAAAATTGGCAATATGCCATTCATGACACAAAGTGGCAAGGAAGGGCTAAGGCCTTGGCCTATGTTCTTGACTGGTGGTTCAGCTTCTCATGGAGATGGAAGCCCTCCTCCCTCTCAAAAAATTAAAAAAATAAAGCTTATTAAAGCACAAGAATCAACTGTGTGTTCAGAGATATCACAAATCCCTAAGGAGAGTCCAAGTGTGTCCACGGTTGCGATGTCTAGGCCTGACCTTCACAATGCTGTATGGGAAAAGGAGGCTCCTACCACTATTTGCATGCCCTCTGCAAGTGATGGGAAGAGCATCACCAGTTCAGTTGCTGATATTGATATTGAGGACGTCATTGTAGACGTACACCAGAATGAGGAGGATATTGGTGTAGCTGGTGCTGAGGAGGAACTTGACAATGAGGATTTTGATGGTGATGTGGTTTGTTTGAAAAAAGCACCAGTGGAGACAGTTGTCCGTGGGAAGAGAAAGCCCATTGTCATGCCTGGGCAAAATACCAAAAAATCCACCTTCGGTGTGGAATTATTTCTCCACAAATCCAGACAACAGGTGTCAAGCCATGTGTTGCCTTTGTCAATCCGTAATAAGCAGCGGTAAGGACATTAACATCCTCCCTTATACGTCACCTGCAGCACATTCATCAGAAGTCATTGTTAAGTTCAGAAACCTTGGGTAAGAGCTTAAGCAGTCCACTGACACCTAAATCCCTTCTTCCTCTTGTACCCAAGCTCCTGCAATCCTTGGCCTATGTTCATGACTGGTGGTTCAGCTTCTCATGGAGATGGAAGCCCTCCTACCTCTCGAAAAATTAAAAAAATAAAGCTTGTTAATGCACAGGAAACAACTGTGTGTTCAGAGATATCACAAATCCCTAAGGAGAGTCCAAGTGTGTCCGATGTCTAGGCCTGACCTTCACAATGCTGTATGGGAAAAGGAGGCTCCTACCACCATTTGCATGCCCTCTGCAAGTGCTGGGAGGATCCAGTACAGTTGCTGATATTGATATTGAGGATGTCACTGTAGATGTACACCAGGATGAGGAGGATGTGGTGTAGCTGACGCTGAGGAGGAAGTTGACGATGAGGATTCTGATGGTGATGTGGTTAGTTTGAATAAGGTACCAGTGGAGACAGTTGTTAGCCACTGGATGAAAAAATCCCATTGTCATGCCTGGGCAAAATACCAAAAAATCCACCTCTTATTTCTCTGTGAGGATGAAGATGTAAACAATAAAGTGGGTGAGGAATCGGAGGATGAGGATGAGGATGACACCTTGCCTCTGTAGAGCCAGTTTGTGCAAGGAGAGATTAATTGCTTCTTTTTGGGGGGAGAGGGGGGGGGGGGGCAAACCAATCATTTCAGCCAGTCATGTGGCAGACCCTGTCACTGAAATGATTGGTTTGTTAAAGAGTGTGCATGTCCTGGCTATACAACATAAGGGTGGGTGGGAGGGCCCAAGGACAATTCCATCTTGCATGTATTTTCTTTGTCTGTCACATAATTCCATGGGTGCTGCCCTATATGGGGTGCAGCCCCTCTGCCCTATTAGTCCAGGACTGCTGCCCTACTGCCGTTTAAGACCAGGGGTGCTGTTGCCTGTCTGCTGTGCTGTGTAATTCTCCAGGGGTGCTGCCTATTCTGTATAAGTCCAGGGGTTATGCCTATCTGCTGTATAAGTCCAGGGGTGCTGCCTATCTGCTGTATAAATTCAGAGGTACTGCCGTATAATTCCAGGGGTGCTGCTGTACTTGATCCTAGGTTTAAACTAAAGCCTAGAACAGAATATGAAACAAGCTTCAACATCACAACCAGATTTGTGAAAACATATAGCCACAAAGGTGGAAATGGAAATTCCAAGTTTGACAAAGTGTTTTCCAATAAAGTGGGGAGAGACCACATTTGTGGCCAAAGTCAGTCAGACTCAGAAGACACAGAATCATAATCCAGTGACATGGCAACATCTCCTACTTCATTTTCTCTGGCAATTGCCAGAGAAAACTAGATTTTCCCAACACACCTATGTCTATATGTCTGCCATATAATTCCAGGGGTGTCCTATCTGAACACACTCATCTCTTGTAGATATGTCTTCTAGTGTGCACTGTGTACCCAGCATTAGAGGGAGGTTCTTCTCAATTATTTCATGTTAGGGACTCAAATGAATGGCTATAATTAGTCAACCTTAATTTTGATTTATTAATGTTCCACATTTTGGGATTATTTACAAGAGGCGCATTTGTTGTACAGGGTTCTTTTCCTGTATTTTATAAATGTTTTCTCCTTAATAAGTGTACAATGTAAGGGCTGCGTGGGGTCACAGGCAGAACTCTGGGAGGCAACGGAGTCATCTGCCGCCGGGCTCCTGCCTGAAGGGGGGCACCTCTCCTCCCATTCTGTGACACCATTGAATTAAGTTAATTGATAGCTGCCGCTGTCTTTTCAGTGGCCGACTTCCTCACTGGTCCCTGCACCTTACAAATCACAACCTCTTTATTATACACATTTTACAAGTGTCACACCCAGGATTAGAAACCACAATCTATTACACTGGAAGCAGACACCTTACTGATGATGCTATTTGCTCCTGTATAGGAAATATGAGAATTTTAACTAATTGAAGTTACATCTCTGACAATTACACGTAACGTCATATAGTTAGAATGCTCATGCTTACTGTACAGGATCAAATAGCTCCATCAGTAAAGTGTCTGCTGTCAGTGTAACAGGTCATGGGTTCTAATCCTGGGTATGACTGCTAAGAAATGTGTGATTTAAAATAAAAGACAATTGAATGTATAAATACAGTATATACATTTTTTTCAGAACACCACACACACACACACACACACACACATACACACACACACACACACACACACACACACACACACACACACACACACACACACACTTATCTTAATATAGGAAATAGGGGGGCACCAATATTTATCTTGCCTCCGGGCAACTGGGACGAACTTACGCCACTGCGTGGGGTTATTGCAAGACCTTGCGGTGTTAGAAGAACAGAGTTTTAGTGATCTTGCATTGCAATCACTGAAGCACTAGATGGGCCAGGAGCTCCTGCAAGGCATAAACAGTTACTGAATAAGGGCCCAGTATGGAGTCTCAAGGTGGCTTACATCCAGGAAGCTGTCTGGCTTGCCAGGCTGAGGCATGCTGGTGGCACAGAGGTTAGCAATGCTTCCTCTCACAGTCCTACTTGTAATATGAAATTAGTTTTGACTACGGTGGTAAGCTACACTAGGGCAGGGCTTAATAACAAAAAATTCACTGCACAGTTGTGCTTAGTACTTTATCGAACCCACCCATCCGGGGCTGCTGTGGGGCCTCAGGAGGGGCTGCTAAAATATCTAAGGTGCTGCTTTAAAAATAAACAAGACACACAGATATGCTCACATGCGTGTAACTGGGACACACAGGTATGATAACATGCGTGTAACTGGGAGCTGTGAAAAACAAAAATAAGGCATCTGCCACAAAATATGTAAATAAAAATGCAATAAAAAATTTTCGGGGAAAAAAAGAAACCCATGAGATTTTCACAAAGTAAGTCTCCAGACTGTGCAAATATCCAATCTTGATCCTATGGTATACACCAGTTTATTTGCATCCCAGCATTAAATCAGAGATTATCTTAATTCCTGAACATGGAGAAGGTGGTACAAATTTGGAAGCTTTGGCCCCTAGTTTTTCAGTTTCTCCTGTGATGTAGCAATTAATAATTATATATTTGCTTGGTTGAAGTCCCTTCTGTTCCACACCAATATAGGAGTGGAGGTAAAAACCTGTGTGTTGTTTCTGATTGCGTGTACCTCTCTAATTTTTAATCACCTTCTTGACACTGTCCTCTTCCTCTTGCCTCTTCTCATAATGTGAAAAGTCATCAAAGAAGGAGGTGGTATGTTTGTAGCTAGCTATGATTCGGAGAACTTGGCAAGCTTTTTGCAGGGGGACCACCTGTCGCTGAAATGATGGGTTTATTAAACGGTGCATGTCCTGTTTAAACAACATATGGGTGGGTGGGAGGGTATAAGACAATTCCATCTTGCACCTCTTTTTTTCTTTGCATTATGTGCTCTTTGGGGCCTATTTTCTAAAACTGCCATCCTGTCTGCCACTGCAGTGCCACTCCTAGATGGGCCAGGTGTTTGTGATGCCCACTTGTGTCACTTAGCTTAGTCATCTAGCGACCTCTGTGCAACCTTTTGGCCTAAAAACAATATTGTAAGGTGTTCAGAATAGACTGGAAATGAGTGAAAATGAATGTTATTAAGGTTAATAATTCCGTAGGATCAAAATTACCCCCAAATTCTGTGATTTTAGCTGTTTTTATGGGTTTTTTTTTAAAAATCATCAAGATCTAAAACCAAAACCCAAAAGGATGGTTTTGGCAAAACTAATCCAGATCCAAAACATGAGCGGGGATCCAGATCCAAAACCAAAACCTGAAGAGTGTTCGCCGTACATCTCTAGTTGTTTCCCTAGTGACACCTACTGTATGTCACAGACCAAGCAATGTGGTGTATGTCTTCTTAGAGACCCTAATGTCACAGACTGGAAGGCAATCATGAGACCACCTGTCGGGATCCCGGCGGTCACAATGCTGACGACGGAATCCCGACAGGCGGTGAAATGCCGCCACCGGAATACTGGTGCCACAGGCTTTTCTCCCTCTGTGGGTGTCCATGACTCCCATATACTGAGAACATAACCTGCGGTGAGCCACTGTGTCCACAGCATGGTGAGCGCAGCGAGCCTACAAGTGGCTTTCTAGCACTCGCCCTGCTGCCGGCATACTGGTGGATCATGACAGCCGGTATCCCGTCCGTCGGTAAAAAGTATTTATTCGAACAGATTTATTTCAGTAAAGGTGTCACGGGTGTAGTTGTTTGTAAACCCAAACTAGGACTGGACCCTGGGGGGTTTATTTACTAATATTCGTGTTTGTGGCGATTTGTAGTGTATTTTTTTTAGAATGTTATCGGACGTATGTTTCTACAACTTTTTGAAATCATGTACGCTAATTTACTTTAGTGTCGAGTTTTCTGTTTTCGTATTTTCCGATGGCGATGTTGTTCGTGTTTTTTTTCTCATTTTGCGGCCGCAAATCAGTTTTCCGGATGGAGATTGTGTTTTTTACGCCTGATTTTAACTATTTTAAACGTGGCAGTGTTTTTCCCAAGTACGGCCGCATTTCCAATTTTTATTTCGATTTTGACCTTCGTCCGTGATTGGTTGGGTTTCTGATGTAGGAGTGTCTGTGCGCAACCATATAAATACTAGGGATGAGCGGGTTCGGTTCCTCGGAATCCGAACCCGCCCGAACTTCATGTTTTTTTACACGGGGCCGAGCGACTCGGATCTTCCCGCCTTGCTCGGTTAACCCGAGCGCGCCCGAACGTCATCATCCCGCTGTCGGATTCTCGCGAGGCTCGGATTCTATCGCAAGACTCGGATTCTATATAAGGAGCCGCGCGTCGCCGCCATTTTCACACGTGCATTGAGATTCATAGGGAGAGGACGTGGCTGGCGTCCTCTCCGTTTATAGAGAAGAGAGTGAGACAGTAGAGAGAGACACAGTAGTAATTTTGGGGAGCATTAGGAGGAGTACTAGTTACTTGCTGAAGTGATAGATAGTGTGACTGTATATTATCTGACTTGTGGGGGAGACACTGACAGTGGGGAGCAGTTAGAGTCTGAGAGCAGGACTCAGGAGTACATATAACGTACAGTGCACACTTTTGCTGCCAGAGTGCCACACTGCCATTGTGACCACACTGACCACCAGTATAATATATATTGTGATTGTCTGCTTAGGAGTACTACTTGCAAGTTGCTGATAGTGTGACCAGTGACCTGACCACCAGTCACCACCAGTTTAATATATATATATATATATATATATATATAATTGTATATAATATATATATAATATTGTATACCACCTACCCGTGGTTTTTTTTTTTTCTTTCTTCTTTATACATACTACTATAGTAGCTTACTGTAGCAGTCTGCGGTGCTGCTGAGCTGACAGTGTCCAGCAGGTCCGTCATCAGTCATTACATAATAAATATATATACCTGTCCGGCTGCAGTACTAGTGATATTATATATATATATATATTGATTTCATCTCCTTATCATCCAGTCTATATTAGCAGCAGACACAGTACGGTAGTCCACGGCTGTAGCTACCTCTGTGTCGGCAGTCGCTCGTCCATCCATAATTGTATACCACCTACCCGTGGTTTTTTTTTTCTTTCTTCTTTATACATACTACTATAGTAGCTTACTGTAGCAGTCTGCGGTGCTGCTGAGCTGACAGTGTCCAGCAGGTCCGTCATCAGTCATTACATAATAAATATATATACCTGTCCGGCTGCAGTACTAGTGATATTATATATATATATATATATATATATATATTGATTTCATCTCCTTATCATCCAGTCTATATTAGCAGCAGACACAGTACGGTAGTCCACGGCTGTAGCTACCTCTGTGTCGGCAGTCGCTCGTCCATCCATAATTGTATACCACCTACCCGTGGTTTTTTTTTTTCTTTCTTCTTTATACATACTACTATAGTAGCTTACTGTAGCAGTCTGCGGTGCTGCTGAGCTGACAGTGTCCAGCAGGTCCGTCATCAGTCATTACATAATAAATATATCTACCTGTCCGGCTGCAGTACTAGTGTGATATAATATATATTGATTTCATCTCATTATCATCCAGTCTATATTAGCAGCAGACACAGTACGGTAGTCCACGGCTGTAGCTACCTCTGTGTCGGCAGTCGCTCGTCCATCCATAATTGTATACCACCTACCCGTGTTTTTTTTTTTTCTTTCTTCTTTATACATACTACTATAGTAGCTTACTGTAGCAGTCTGCGGTGCTGCTGAGCTGACAGTGTCCAGCAGGTCCGTCATCAGTCATTACATAATAAATATATATACCTGTCCGGCTGCAGTACTAGTGATATTATATATATGTATATTGATTTCATCTCATTATCATCCAGTCTATATTAGCAGCAGACACAGTACGGTAGTCCACGGCTGTAGCTACCTCTGTGTCGGCAGTCGCTCGTCCATCCATAAGTATACTAGTATCCATCCATCTACATTGTTTACCTGAGGTGCCTTTTAGTTGTGCCTATTAAAATATGGAGAACAAAAATGTTGAGGTTCCAAAATTAGGGAAAGATCAAGATCCACTTCCACCTCGTGCTGAAGCTGCTGCCACTAGTCATGGCCGAGACAATGAAATGCCAGCAACGTCGTCTGCCAAGGCCGATGCCCAATGTCATAGTACAGAGCATGTAAAATCCAAAACACCAAATATCAGTAAAAAAAGAACTCCAAAATCTAAAATAAAATTGTCGGAGGAGAAGCGTAAACTTGCCAATATGCCATTTACCACACGGAGTGGCAAGGAACGGCTGAGGCCCTGGCCTATGTTCATGGCTAGTGGTTCAGCTTCACATGAGGATTGAAGCACTCAGCCTCTCGCTAGAAAACTGAAAAGACTCAAGCTGGCAAAAGCACCGCAAAGAACTGTGCGTTCTTCGAAATCCCAAATCCACAAGGAGAGTCCAATTGTGTCGGTTGCGATGCCTGACCTTCTGACCACTGCAGTGCCACTCCTAGATGGGCCAGGTGTTTGTGTCGGCCACTAGGGTCGCTTATCTTACTCACACAGCTACCTCATTGCGCCTCTTTTTTTCTTCTTTGCGTCATGTGCTGTTTGGGGAGTGTTTTTTTGGAAGGGCCATCCTGCGTGACACTGCAGTGCCACTCCTAGATGGACCAGGTGTTTGTGTCGGCCACTAGGGTCGCTTAGCTTACTCACACAGCTACCTCATTGCGCCTCTTTTTTTCTTCTTTGCGTCATGTGCTGTTTGGGGAGTGTTTTTTGGAAGGGCAATCCTGCGTGACACTGCAGTGCCACTCCTAGATGGGCCAGGTGTTTGTGTCGGCCACTAGGGTCGCTTAGCTTAGTCATCCAGCGACCTCGGTGCAAATTTTAGGACTAAAAATAATATTGTGAGGTGTGAGGTATTCAGAATAGACTGAAAATGAGTGGAAATTATGGTTTTTGAGGTTAATAATACTTTGGGATCAAAATGACCCCCAAATTCTATGATTTAAGCTGTTTTTTAGGGTTTTTTGAAAAAAACACCCGAATCCAAAACACACCCGAATCCGACAAAAAAAATTCGGTGAGGTTTTGCCAAAACGCGGTCGAACCCAAAACACGGCCGCGGAACCGAACCCAAAACCAAAACACAAAACCCGAAAAATTTCAAGTGCACATCCCTAATAAATACGCCCCAAACCGTCCACACCTCGTGGGTTTAGTTAGTGGTGAGGAGAGAGGTTGTGCTGTTGAGTTGGTGAGTAGTTTGGAGGTTTTGGAGTTTTTTGGACGAGTTCTGAGTGTTGTATTGTGTTTGAAAGTAGTCTTGTCATTCTTGTAGTTGTGTTTGTTTTTGGTTTGTCTTAAGTTTTGTCCTTGTTTTTTTTTGGGACTCTCTTGTCAGTGTTTGTGTGTGTGTGTGTTGAGTATTCTGTAGTGATAGTGGATGAGTGCGTTGTTTGTCTTTTAATTTTTCAGTGTTAACTGTTGTTAGTCCCAATTATGTCTGACTCTGAGGTGGGTGAGGTGGGGGTTGGTGAGTGAGGTGGGGGAGTTGAGTGAGGTGTAGGAGGTGAGTGAGGTGGAGGAGGTTTGTGAGGTGGAGGAGGTTAGTGAGGTGGAGTAGGTGGGTGAGGTTGGTGCTGCAGCCTCTAGTGATAGTGACAGTGAAGCAGTTCCACAGCCACGCACCACTACTAAGACTGGCCGCAATGTGAAGTTTAATTATGCTGATAATGTGGCTTTGGTGCATGAGCTGATGAAATATCAGTGTTACCTATTTGGGCCTGAGTCACCAAAGGTGTCTTCAAAGAAGAAGACTGTGTTGTGGGCCAAAGTTGTTGCTGTTGTTAACAGTGAGGGGGTGGTCAAGCGGACTGAGGACACATGCCGCAAACGTTACTATGATATAAAGCGCCGTGTGAAGTCCAAAATGGCCAAGGAGGGGAAGTCTGCTCGGCAGACCAGTGGGGATCAGCCCCTCATTGCCAGATATCTGGAATACGAGGAGCCCATGCGGAGCTTAAAACCTCCTGAAGTTGTGGCAGCAATAAATGTCCAGGATTCAGATCGGCCCAGGCAGGATGGTGAGCATGTGTTTTTTTTTAACATACTCTGTGTATTTTATTCATTATGTAGGGTTTGTGTAATGTATTTTGTCACGATCCTAGGCATGGCAATTCCCCAGATATGCCAATCTGCGAATCCCTGCCACGTGACACCGCTACTGGATACCTGAGCATGTGTGTTAATTTCAACACGGTCACTGCCACCAGCCAAAGTACAAACATTTAGGGTATGACCCAAGGCAAACTTATGGCTTTTGCCTGCATCCAGAATTATTAATATTTTGGTAGCGCCTCTTTCAGAGACTTGGGTTGGATACACAACAGAAACCAGATCTAAAATTGATTATTTAATTCCAGTAAAACACTTTAAAGCTTATGTTACAGAAAAAAAGAAAGTTACAAGAATATAATGATAAAAAGTCAAAGTCACAGCAGAAAAGACAATTTCAAGAAAAAAAAAATAGGGAGATAAACCCACAGATATTCCTAGAACACATGCAGAGTAGAACTATTGGATGAAGTGAAGCCTCTTCAGATATTCGGGACATTACAGAGCCAGGATGTTTTCCTGATTCGCTTCCTTGATAATGCAGACTTTGCAGCATGTGTTTCTCCTATTTAAAACTCAGGTTGCCCGTGCAGCCCCCCTCTCCCCCCCTCTCCCTGGAGAGATAATTTTAACCTTTTCCAGATCAGAGTTAATTGTGTAAATTCAACTGTAACATGGGGTCTCTTGGTCATGTACGCAGGGGCTGGTAATTACTCTTCCCCTTCCTTTTGAAGCTGGGCAATCAGATTTATCAATCATACTAAGACACTGTTATAACTTATACTGTGGGTTCTCTTTAGAAATACTAGCAGGCCAAATTGCCTTATCTTTTAATTGCTTGTTTGAAGCTCTGGCCATACTTCTTGTGTAAACAGATGACTAGTTCTAAGAGGACACAGACCAGGAAGGGCTTAACACCTTTCTGGCCCTAGCTCTGGTTCTGGGGCAATTAAACTAGTTCTGGTCACGAGGAATTTCACACCTAAACAGTCAGTGTGTCACTGAGTTCTGTGGCTACAATGAAATGCCAGCAGATCAAGTTTCTACCATTTGACATGCAAAGACAGTTATCACACACTGTTACATTGATACATCAATCAGAATATTGATATCACATACATTGATATTAACAGGGCTATTTCTACTTGAAATAGCCTGGATCATGACATGTTTCATGTGGCATCGGCCCTTACTCGTTGCTTGGACGACATGGCTGCTAAACCATTGGCATTGTTGTTGGCTATCCAAAATGCATATTTACTACATAACAGTAATGTGTGTTTTTTATATGAGTGTTAACTTGTTGTTGTATTCAGCCTTTGATTTGCAAACCTCAAGCTTGCCCTTCATCACATTAAACACAATATGCATGCTTCACTGATTTTAGCTCAAGATTGCCAGGTGCAAGGTATCACACACAGTGGATCATTTGTAATAGGCTGGAGAAGGCATAAGTAAATGTTCAATCAGTGACATGTGCAAGGTAATCCAAGCACCATCTAATGTGTCCCAAAATTAGATGCACATATAGTTGAGGCTTGGCTGCTGCATTTCTCACCTTACACAACACTGGTTTATCAGTGAGTTCTGCCTTTGGCAGGTTAATACATGTATTCAATTTGTTCCTTCGTTTTGTTGTTATGTTGGCCTAGTGTGTAGTTGTTGTGCTGCATCACACAGGTTTACCCAAATATACTTTCTTTTTTTGTGTTAAATTCTTCCACAATATGTGTGTGCTTTGTTGTGTATTTTTTTCTAGTTGGAATGTTGGTCCATGTTTGTGTCCACGATTTCTGGAGAAGCGTTGCACTTTCCTGAGTGCACATGGCCTATTTGCCACTATTGTTTAGCTAATGGCTGTGGGTATGGGGGACACATCAGCTGTTTTGTACTTGTTATAATGTTTGTAAATTTACATGCACACAAACTAAAAATTTTTTGAATAAAGTTAATATTAATGGCTCAAAATTATAGTAACTGTATAGGACAATTACAACATTACACAAATTTCTTCTCCCGTTTTACAGTCTCGAAGAAAGCCAGAAGTTCCCGAACTCCAGTCAGTCCAACTACATCTAATGATGATAATGCTGCAGCAGCAGGTAAAGTATCCATTGTAGCACATGCTATGTTTGGTCAGGAATGGTCCTCTAAAAATGTATCTTTTTTGATTAGGCTCCTCAACACAAGGCTTTGCAAGCAGGAGGCGCCCTCCAGATCCCCACAAAAAAAGACACATGTGTCACCCAAGAGACCAAGGTCGGATGTCCATTCTAAACCACAGGAGTCTACACCACAACGCAGAATTTCTATAGTGTCTTCCAAGCCACCACGGCAAATTTTGGACACTCCACCACAACGCCAACCACAGTCCCCTCATCTGGATGGTGAGTAGGAATCTAAAAAACAAAAACACATTACACATATAGAAATGATACATTTTTGGATATTCCAAAAACTGCATACACAGCACCCCCCAAAAAAAAAACGTACTGAAGAACACCAAGCACAAAAAGTGTGTCCACTTCAGCCATACAGTAGCATATTGTTTGGAAGATGCTGCAACACAAACAGATGGGCACGCTTGACAAGGAGTAAGGCTGTACACATTGTTGTGTGTTGTTGCTTTTCCAAACATTGTTTTATTGCCTCACAACAATAGAAAAACATTTTGTCTTTAAAAAAAAACAATTCTCGAGGAGTCTGTAGGACACCATAACCAAATTATGTGCTTGGTCTTACATTGAAGAATACAACAAGCCAACAATGAGAGAGGCATGTGCAGCCTTTAAAGGCAGTAGTGATGTTGTTGAAAGGCACAACAAATGTAATATGCATTCATATGTGTAGAGTTGCCTTTGTTTGGCCAACATATTAAAAACATATCTGCCAACTAATCAAATATGCTTTATCCTTCCAGAAGCAACTAATGAGGCCAGTACCCCTCCAACACACCAGCAAGACAGTGAAATGGAGGAGACAATTGTTTTATAACTGCAACCAATAAGTCAAGCTGCCACACCCGCACCAGCTGTGAGTATACCTCCCCTGCAACACACACCCACAGCACAACTGAACCTAACAACACCAGTTGTGCAAGGGCCAGATCAAGTGTCTTGGGACAATTGGGCTACACAGCAGGCCACTAATCAGGATTGCCTGCATAGACAGACACAAATTTTCGCAAGTTTCCTATCTCACCTCAAAAGAATAAGCCGCAATATCAGCCGACAAAATTAGTCAACAACCCGCATCGCAAACACCATGGAAATAATGCGGGCAGATATGACACATATAATGGCCAACTTCCAGCGCCTAATGGATGAACATCACAGACAACAACAAAGCTACCTAAACATTTTAGAAACAAATCATATGCTCATTGAATCAATAACACACATTATGGAGAACTACACTGCAGCAACACGTGAACTAAATGCAACACTCACTAACCTCAATCAAACACTCAGTGGTCAACAACAACACCAACCAAGCACCAATTCTGATACGACAAATCCACTTGTATCGCCAATGGGGTCACCACCAAGGCGCTCCACCAGAACACAGGCACACAAAAGTGGAAAAGGGAAATCGGCATCCAAACAGGCTACCCCAAAAAAAAAATGACCGTCAGGTGTTGTTGTTCCTGTTTGTAGAAAAAAAAGGAGTTACTAAGTGTATGATGGACACTATAGATTGCCCTGTTACCAGCTTACTAATTAAATCTTCATTATCAATTAACTTATAAATTAGATCATAGGTGTAGTTGTTCATCACTACGCTTATTACAAGTGTTTTGAAATGTGTTTGGATTGCTATTCTCTCTGTGCTACACATTTTGTGTGACATGCATTAATCAGTCTTCTTCTTTTGATTCTCTTTTGTGCCAACTAAATCAGCCAATCACAACAGTCAAACTGCCTGTCTACAGCACAGGCATGCACATTATGTGTGACATGCATTAATCAGTCTTCTTGTTTTGATTCTCTTTTTTGACAACTAAATCAGCCAATCACAACAATCAAACTGCCTGTCTACAACACAGGCATGCACATTATGTGTGACATGCATTAATCAGTGTTCTTCTTTTGATTCTCTTTTTTGCCAACTAAAACAGCCAATCACAACAATCAAACTGCCTGTCTACAACACAGGCATGCACATTATGTGTGACATGCATTAATCAGTCTTCTTTTGATTCTCTTTTTGCCGACTAAATCAGCCAATCCCAACAATCAACCTGCCTGTCTACAACACAGGCATGCACATTAACACATGACCCATACCAGCAATTGTTGGGTTTTGTATGGATGGGACATTTTGGGATACTTCCCATCATTAGGATAGTAACACTCTTGCTCACAGAGCAAGTGTCCGAATGTTGCTATACGGCAATGGGAGGTTTGGGAGTTGTGTTTTTAGCCTGTTTTGACATTTATATCCTGCCATGTTTGTCTGTGCTAAAAAGGCGTTATGCCAGCATTTGTTAGGATGCTACAAACAATTCTCTGTTTGGCTTGCAGCCACCATAGTAATGTGTGTAATAATGTTTACATATTGTTTGCTGTGTTTTCATGTCAAAACATGCTGGCTTTAACAAGCAATACTGAACAATAAACACTTTTTGGATGGTACAAAGTTTGTGTCCCTTAAACACCCTGGAACACCACACATAGGGCCAGATGTATTCAGCATGGAGAAGCAAAAATAGGATTTTGGTACTTACCAGGTAAATCCTTTTCTTTGAATCCATAGGGGGCACTGGAGTTACTCTTGGGATATGGACGGCTTCCATAGGAACAAGGCACTGAATAGTTAAATTTAGAACTCTACTGACCTCCATATCCCAGAGTACCTCAGTGTTTTTTACTGAGCCGAATGGGAGCTATAGAGAGGTTGACAATGGAGAATTACATATAACATAACGGACAACAATAAAGTTGACACATAACGTGACTGACAACTAAACAGTTGGCACTATAACCGCTAGAACTTGAAACTTTGAACCAGTCGGTGAGAATGTGTTACCATAAGATCCTCCGAACTTACCACAAACCAGGTAAAACTGCTCTGGGTGGGCGTCCAGTGCCCCCTATGGATTCAAAGAAAAGGATTTACCTGGTAAGTACCAAAATCCTATTTTCTTTTTCATCCACTAGGGGTCACTGGAGTTTCTCTTGGGACGTACCAAAGTTTCCCCCGTGGGCGGGAGAGTTGTTTGGCACCTGTAACACTAGGCGGCCAAAGCTAGATGCTGATTCCGCAAACGTATCAAACTTATAAAAGCGCACAAACGTGTGCACTGATGACCATGTAGCCGCCTGGCAAAGCTGCGTCGCAGAAGCTCCACGACCAGCTGCCCACGAAGTTCCCACAGAACGTGTGGAATGAGCTGTTACTGATGTAGGCGGCTGTAACCTAGCATGAAGGTAAGCCTGACGAATGGTCAGTTTAATCCATCTGGATAAAGTCTGCTTAGAAGCTGGCCAACCCATCCTGGCAGCATCATAGAGAACAAACAACGTATCCATCTTCCGAACTGTAGACGTTCGGGATACATAAACACGTAACGCGCGTACCACATCCAAGGTTCCAGAATTTCCTGTCAACACAGGAACTCCTATTGGTTGATTGATGTGAAATGATGACACTACCTTTGGTAAGAAAGTGGAATTCGTCCGAAGTTCCGCTCTGTCATCATGAAACACCAAATACGGTGGCTTGCACGACAAGGCACCCAAATCTGAAACACGTCTTGCTGAAGCTAAGGATAGTAGAAAAATTGTTTTCCAAGTGAGAAACTTAATATCCACTTGTTGTAAGGGTTCAAAATAAGAAGACTGTAAGAAATCTAAAACCAGATTCAAGTCCCATGGCGCTGTAGGTGGAATGATTGGAGGCTGTACTCTGAGGACTCCTTGCAAAAAAGTGTGTACCAACGGCAATAGAGCCAATCGTCTTTGAAAGTAAATTGACAATGCAGATATCTGCACCTTTAGTGTAGATAAACGCAGTCCTCCATCTAACCCTGTCTGAAGAAATAACAAAAAACGGGATAACTTGAAAGATGAAGTCGGAAACTTCCGATCTTCACACCAAGCAATATAGACACGCCAAATTCTGTAATAATGACCTGCCGTAACCGGCTTCCTAGCTCGTAACATGGTTGGTATCACCGATTCTGGAATGCCCTCTCTTCTAAAGAGGGCGGTCTCAACAGCCACCCCGTCAAACGCAGCCGCGCTAAATCGGGGTACAGAAACGGACCCTGTTGTAACAGGTCCGGACATAGTGGGAGCGGCCAAGGATCGTCTGCGAGTAGCCCGCGGAGGTCCGAGAACCAAGCCCTCCGAGGCCAATGAGGCGCCACTAGAATTACTGTGACGGACTCTCTTTTGATACGTTTTAGCAACAGAGGGAGCAGCGGAAACGGTGGAAACAGATACACGAGGCTGTACGGCCACGCGATGGTGAGAGCATCCACCGCCACTGCCTTTGGATCTCGCGTTCTGGACACATACTGGGGGGTTTGGTGATTGTGGCGAGATGCCATCAGATCCACTTGAGGGTAACCCCACCTTTGGACCAACATGTGAAACACTTCTGGATTTAATGCCCATTCTCCTGGATGAAAATCCCGACGGCTGAGATAATCCGCCTCCCAGTTGTCCACTCCCGGAATGAACACTGCCGACAATATCACTTGGTGTCGCTCGGCCCAATTGAGGATTCGAGCTACTTCCCGCATTGCCATGCGGCTTCTCGTTCCTCCTTGTTTGTTGATGTATGCGACTACCGTCGCATTGTCTGACTGCACCTGAACAGTCTGAGACCGAAGCATGTGCACTGCTTGTCGTAGCGCATTGTAAATTGCCCGGAGTTCCAGTACATTTATAGACAGCAATCTTTCGTGATCCGTCCAGAGACCCTGCAGCTGACAATTTTGAAATACAGCTCCCCAACCTCTGAGGCTCGCGTCTGTCGTTAGAATTATCCAATTTCATGCCGCGAACCGTTTCCCTGCGGTTAGATTGTGTACTTTGAGCCACCAGAGTAGAGGCACTCTGGCCCGTGGTGACAACCTCACCCTGTGGTGAATCTGCAGATGCGAGCCCGATCACTGTGCGAGCACATCCAGTTGAAAAGGACGTGAGTGGAATCTCCTGAACTGAAGTGCTTGGAAAGCCGCCACCATTGTGCCTAAGAGGCGAATGCACAAATGTACCGAGACTGTGCGTGGCCTGAGCACTAATTGAACAAGATGACGAATGACCTGCACTTTCTGTTCTGGTAGGTAAATTCTTTGATTTACCGTATTGAAAATCAAACCTAGGAATTGAAGTCGTTGAGACGGAATTAGATGTGATTTCTTGAAATTGACAATCCAACCGTGCTGAACCAGTACATTGTACGTTAGCAACGCATGTTGGAGGAGCATCTGGTGAGACGGAGCTTTGATGAGCAGATTGTCCAAGTATGGAACTATTATAACTCCCAGGGATCAGAGATGAGCTATCATCACAGACATCACCATGTTGAATACCCGAGGTGCTGACGAGAGGCCAAACGGTAGAGCCTGAAACTGATAATGGTTTTGCCGTATTGCAAACCGTAAAAACCTCTGATGAGGTGGCCAAATCGGAATGTGTAAGTACGCATCCTTGAGATCCAGAGCAATCATGAATTCCTGTGGCTCTAAACCTGCAATTACTGACCGCAGAGATTCCATCTTGAATCTGTAGTAAGTGACGTACCGATTGAGACCCTTTAAGTTCAATATTGGCCTGACCGAGCCATCCGGCTTTGGTACCACAAACAGACTGGAATAATAACCCTGACCTTGTTGGTGTACAGGGACCGGAATCAAAACTGCTGCATCCAGCAGGGACTGAATGGCAATTTGCAGAACCGCTCTCCTGTCGTCCGACAGAGGCAGTCCTGTCTTGAAAAACCGCAGTGGCGGGAGACATTCGAACTCTATTTTGTAACCTTTTAACACTAGATTGTGGATCCACCCATCTGTGGACGTCTGGAGCCATGCCAACTGGAACGTCTGAAGGCGTGCTCCCACAATTGGAGATCCGAGATGGGCTGGGAGCCCGTCATGCCACTGGCTTCTCAGTGACCTTAGGGTCCTGACGACTGGTGTTGGTTTGTTGGAAACCACATCCACGACCTCGTCTACCAGGCATGGCTGTTCCTCTGCCACGCCCGCGAAAGGACTGAGGTCTAAAGGATTTGAAGGCCGGTCCAGAGTATCTCCGTCTAGGTACTGTTGGAGGCACTGGTAAGAAAACAGATTTTCCTCCCGTGGCCTCCGAAATCCATTTGTCCAATTCAGGACCAAACAACTTCTCGCCACCGTAAGGTAACGCCTCTATACCTTTTTTGACCTCCGCCTGTCAAGACCGCAGCCAGAGTGCTCGTCGTGCTGTAACTAGCGAGGATGAAAGGCGAGAAGTGAGCTGACAGACGTCAGTAGAGGCTGTACACAGAAAATCAGCAGCTTCCCAGATTTGATCAGCGAGAAGTATAAGGTGATCGTCACGTAAGGCAGACTTGAGTTCTGTTATCCTATCCATACCATTAGCGCCTTAGTTACCCAAATGCCAACCAACCCAGGTCTAAGCAACACTCCTGCTGCTGTATACATGGACTTTAGCATAGCTTCTATTTTACGGTCCGACGGCGTAGTAGCAGTTGGTACTGGTATGGTTAATTTCTTTGTAAGTTTAGACACAGACAAATCCACCACTGGCGACATGACATGACATGTAGCTTTCACAGACTCTGGAAACAGGTAACTAGACTTAAATCTGTGAGGTATAGAAAACCGTTTATCCGGATTCTTTCGTGTTTCTAATAACATCTTATTAAGAGATTCCGAAACAGGAAAACACATTGGAGTTCTCTATCGTTTAGTAAAGACAACCTCATCATTTGTCATCGGCTCCTCAGTTTCTGTAAACTTCAGAGACTGACGCACCGCTCTGATGAGATTATCAATGCCCGGGCTGTCAAAATCGTCAGTATCTGACTGCTGGTCTACTTCGCCCTCCTCACCGTCATCTTGTGGAAAGAGGTCTGGCATAGAATCGTCAGAATGCAACATAGCAGAAACTGGTAAATCATAACACAAATGAAATTAATCCTTTCTCCCCAAAGTGGACTTGGACTTTTGGCAAGGCTGAGACCCCTCCGGTAGGTCTAGCGGTCTCACCTTAGACTCAGATCTTGCCGCTTCCCGCTCTTGACGAGTGGCGGCCAATTCTGATTGCAATCCAGCCATAACCTTTGTTAGCATAACCCATGGAGGGTCCGGGGATGAAACTGGCTTTTTAACCGGAGCCGAACTTGTATTCGTAGCTGAATCCACAAAACATACTGTACATGTGGTAGATCCATCCGGCAACACATTCTTACAGACATGGCAGTGAGACTGCTTTTTTGTTTTTGCTGGTGCCTTACTCATTATGCAGACAGACAACACAAAATACAAAGACAGACAACTTGCACGACTCAGTAAAACTGTACTAAGGTGTCTCTATATATATATCTGGCCAAGTGCAGTGCACGCCAGTCTATATGAAATCTGATCCCAAATTCCCATAAACACCCCTGTGCCTTCTATGGAGTAGAGATGTAGTACAGGAACGTCTGGAATCACAATAGGAAAAACAGCATGGTTAAAATGGCCCCCCCATGCTTACAGTATAAACAGAGTACAGATTATAACCTTCCAATCAGACATAATCAGAGCATTTCCCATTTAAAAAAAAGGCTTAATAGCCTCTTTATCTAAAAACCCATGCAGCGTACTGCTGCTGCTATGGGTCACTCTCTCCTAATGTGTGTGCTCCCCCCCCCCCGTACTCCATGCGGGGAGCTGCTGGAGGGAGCCGGAGAGCGGTAGCGGGAGCCGGGGAGCGCGCTGCCTAGAGCTGTCGGCGGCTCAGCACAGTGAATGCGGCGGGCGCGGCTGTATGAACGGGAGGCAGCACAGCGGTGTCCTGGAAGCGGCGGAGCACTCACAATCATACAGTGTCCCCACACAGCGGGGCGGCAGCGTGAGCTGACCACCCCGTCCTCACATACCTGGACGCCTTGTAGTGAGGGCTGCGACGGGGCTTCTTCTGCAAGCTCCGTCCAGCTTCTTCTGCAGGATCCTGCACGTGGCTGTGAGGGACCTCTTTTTAGAGAGGCCCGACATGCTAGTAGCTGCTTGTTAAGCAGCTTCCACTATCCCGGACCCTTGCCTATTGGAAGGGGGAAAGGGATGTGGAAAATGTTCAAAATAAAAATAAAAATATTCAAAGAAGTGTGTATAATCCACACAAGCCTTGTTGCTACAATGAGCACAGAAAAAACACTGAGGTACTCTGGGATATGGAGGGGAGTAGAGTTCTAAATTTAACTATTCAGTGCCTTGTTCCTATGGAAGCCGTCCATATCCCAAGAGTAACTCCAGTGACCCCTAGTGGATGAAAAAGAAAGAAGAGTTATAAGCGGAAAGTGAATACGGAACTGCCATTTAGATAGTAACTTGCTTTTACAAAAACAGTCAGGATTACCTAGTGCTTTAGCACCTGCCACTTAACTCTGCTTAATGACTTCTCCAGCCTTAATCCATAATGTGGGTCATTCCGAGTTGATCGCTAGCTGCCGTTGTTTGCAGCACAGCGATCAGGCTAAAAATCTGCATTTCTGCGCATGCGTATGCACCACAATGCGCACGTGCGACGTACGGGTACAAAGGCATTTGTTGTTTTGCACAGGTTCTAGCAAAGTTTTCAGTCGCACTGACGGCTGCAAGAAGATTGACACGAAGGGGGCATTTCTGGGTGTCAACTGACCGTTTTCAGGGCGTGTTTGCAAAAATGCAGGCGTGTCTGAAAAAATGCAGGTGTGGCTGGGCGGGTGTATGATGTCAAATCCGGGCATGAATAGGCTGAAGTGATCGTAAGTGCTGAGTAGGTTCAGAGCTACTCAGAAACTGCACAAACTTCTTTTGCAGATCTCGGCTGCACATGCGTTCGCACTTCTGCTAAGCTAAAATACACTCCCCAGTGGGCGGCGGCATAGCGTTTGCACAGCTGCTAAAACTAGCTAGCAAGCGATCAACTTGGAATGACCCCCAATATGCTGTGTACTCCAAACAAAAACACACAATACACATGCTGCATTTGTATGCCAGTAAGGCACTGTATGTTTGATTGTATTTACAAAAATGCACATTCGGGATAAGTAACATGTATGACTTTGCACAGATTAATAATTATGGGTTGAAGTTTTAACAACAAAACATTGTGATACACATATACTTACCTTAAAAATGATGAATTATCAATTCTGGCCTTACCTGCCTCCCTACATCTGTACTCCAAGTGTCGCCAGATGTATCTAACTCCTCTGCTTGCTGACTGTTTTCTTCATCCTCCTCCTCTTCCTCAACAACATGTGGCAGATGTTGTTGCAAACACGTTATGAAGAAAACAGCATCAGAACACAATCCTGGTCACCTTTAAGGGACTATAAAACAAAAGGCCACCAGACTTATCCAGACACCGAAACCTAGATTTCAGCACACCAAAACATCTTTTTATCACATTCCGCATGGGCTTATGTGCATTATTGTAATTGTGTTCAGCAGGGAAATCAGGGCAGGACAATGGAGTCAGAAGCCAAGAGAAACAGCAATATCCCCCATCACCTGAAAAACATATAGTAACATGTGTAACGTACATATACAGCAACACATAACTAACAGAGTGGATTTAGGACTAGTATACAAAGTCCAACACATATAATGTCACATACCCAGCAGCCATCCATCTGGCATTTGTCCATCCTCAAATTTATCAAAGAGGGATGACTGAATGAGGATGAAGGAGTCATGGCAGCCACCATGGTAACCAGCAACAACACTCATGATTTTTAGTTTTGCATCACAAACCACCTGGACATTTGTAGAGTGGTCAAGATGTCTATTTGTATATATATGCTGCCTGGACCTAGGTGGTCTCAGCTGAATGTGTGTGCAATCTATGGCTCTCAGAACATTGGGCATTCCAGCAAGCCCATAGAAAGCTACCCTGACAGCAAGCCACTGAGACTCCTGGGTAGGGAAGCAGATTGAGGCATCGATGTGGGGCTGCAAAGCATCCAACACCTGTGTGTATTTGTAAAAAAAGGAGGGTAGTGAGATGAAATACAATCACATCATCACTGTGTAATGACATTACTACAACAACAACAACAACACAACAGATGAGGATGTTAGGTATACATCACCTGGGTTAGGATTCTGGAAAAGGAGGGCTGTGAGATCCCAATGACATCACCAGACACAGCCTGAAAGCTACTAGTAGCCATAAAGTGCAACACAGCCAGGAGTTTGTGCATCCTGAGACAGGGCGAGAGCATGCTGTCTCAGGGTCTAGGTCCAGTTTGACAAGGTCATACAGATGAAAAATGTTTGCTCGATTTAGGTGGATCATCTGTATTACCTTGTCATTGGCCAATGCATTTAAGTTTAAACGCCCCCTAAAAAAACGAGGCCTGCGCAGCCTCCGTGGCACCTGTACAACCTGCTTGCCATGTTCAGTTTCCTGGCCCTGGGTTCTTCCAGCCTGATGTCACAGTCTGAAGAATCCCACAGCACACAAAACATCACTGCACCATAGTACACCAGCCATTTCAGAGTGAGGGATGTTTCAAAAGTGCCTAGGGCCCTTTTATAGGCATCCTAATTCAGGTGTGATTGATTTAGAAGTTGACACACATGTAAACACGCCTGGAAAAAGCAGGTTTATTTTTTTGCTGCTTTTTTTTACGGGTCACAAAAAATTATGACCGCAATTGAACACTCACGGACAAATATCAAGATACGAATAAATAGTAAATGACCGTGTTGTATGAATAAACAGGCACGTTTGACCGATGGTCTATTCATTTGTATTTCTGCCCTCTGCCGTGAAAACCATTACGAATAGCCCCAACACTGCCGAGATTTGTGCTTAGTAAATTCCCGTGTTGCCACTTTGAAAAAAATAAAAAAACTCGGACAAAATCGGGAGTTTAGTAAATAAACCCCTGGGTTTGGTCTTTAGAGCTGTGAACAGAACTGGGCAGGCTTAATGAATGATCTACTCATGCAGACGTGGCAAGTTGGCAGAGAGGCTCAGGGTAGAAGGTGACCAGCTAAGGGGTACTGGAACACTGGTGGTGTGAGCCACCAGTGCAATAGATAGCTGGGTTGTCACCAATGCAGAGAGTCTTGTGAAGACTGAAATGTTCTGGTGATGAGAGTCAGAATGCTAAGTGGAGTCAGCAATGCACTAGTATGGAATTCTGGGCGGATCCAGCCCAGCTGTTTTTCCAGATGCTGGATGGAACCAGCAGAATAGATTGCAGAAGGCTGGGTGGAACCAGCACAGCAGGGTTTCCAGATGCTGGACGGAACCAGCGGAGTAGATTGCAGAAGGCTGGGCGGAACCAGCACAGCAGGTTTTCCAGATAGTGGACGGAACCAGCGGAGTAGATTGTAGAAGGCTGGGCGGAACCAGCACAGCAGGATTTTCCAGATGCTGACGGAACCAGCAGAGTAGATTGCAGAAGGCCGGGTGGAACCAGCACAGCAGGTTTTCCAGATACTGGACAGAACCAGCGGAGTAGATTGCAGAAGGCTGGGCGGAACCAGCACAGCTGCGATCAACTAGTCCACGCCTATGGGCGAGTGTATTTTAGCTTAGCAGGGCTGCGATCACTTGTGCAGCCCTGCTAAGCTAAAAAAATTTCAAGCAGAACAAGACTAGCCCTGGACATACTTACCCTGTGCGACGATCTCAGCGATGCGGGGGCCGGCTTTGACATCAGAAATCCACCCTCCGTTCTCTTGGACACGCCTGCGTTTTCTTCACCACTCCTTGAAACCGGCAGGCAACGTCCAGGAACGCCTTCTTTCTGTCAATCTTCTTGTGGTCGGCTCTGCGACCACCTTCTTCGTTGGTAGCGATGTAACCCGCACAGTGTGGCCGCCGTGCATGCGCATTCCTGACCCGTTCGCACCGCAGCGACAAACCACTGCGTGCGAATGGGTCGGAATGACCCCCTAAATCCGACTGCCCAGTCTCAGTTAATCCTATTAAAGGCCAACATAAACATGGACCCATCTGTAGCTCACACATATTCCGCAGTGCTTTACAGAGAATATTTGGCCATTCACATTAGTCCCTGCCCCAGTGGAGCATACAATCTATATTCCCTACCACATGTACACACACGCACATTCACGCTAGGGTTAATATTGTTGGGAGGCAATTAACCTACCAGTATATTTTTGGATTGTGGGAGGAAACCGGAGTACCCAGAGGAAACCCACGCAAGTACAGGGAGAATATACAAACTCCACACAGTTAGGCCCATGGTGGCAATCAAACCCATGACCTCAGTGCCGTGAGGCGGTAATGCTAACCATTACACCATCTGTACTCTAGATGCTGAGAGGTGACAAATCAGCACAGCAGGTTTTCTGGATGCTGGTAAGAACCAGGAAAGTCACTAACGCTACTAAGGGATGCAAAAAAGTCCCTCTGGATCACTGGAATGGCAACCAGTGAAACAGGAGATGCTGCAATGTAATAGCAGTAGTGGCCCTTTAATCATCCAGGGAGTCAGGTAGTGCTAGCGATGACAAAAGCACTAAGGGGGTAGTTCAGACCTGATCACTGCTGTGCGTTTTTTGCACAGCGGGCGATCAGGTCTGTACTGCGTATGCGGATGCACCGCAATGCGCCAATGCTTCAGACGACTGCACTGGGCATCGTGCATAGTGATGGGACGTTGCGAAAAAAGCGATCGCACTGACGATCGCAAGGTGACTGGCAGGAAGTGGCCATTTGTGGGTGGTAACTGACCATTTTGTAGGAGTGTCTGGGAAAACGCAGGAGGGACCAGGCGTTTGGAGGGAGGGTTTCTGACGTCAGCTCTGGCCCCGATCATCACAGCAGCAGAGTAAGTCCTGGGCTCATGTTTGTGCAGCTCTCCAACAAATGCGATCGCATACCTGCACACAGCAAATACCCTAGGCAGCGACCTAATCACAGGGATTCAAAAAGCGCACCCTAGCGATCAGGTCTGAATTAACCCCTAAGTCTTTACCAGCAGGGGATTCTGGAGCTCACTCCAGGATGAGAGACAACAAAGCACTGACAGTTTGCCAGTGCTGAGACTTAGAATTTATACCCTGTGCTCACTGCTGATTGGATGAGCGGCTCACATGATGAGGAAGTGATTCCAGATTAGCTCCAGAGAGATTAGCTGACTGGAAACTGTCATGGCACTGTCCATGGAACTAAACAGCGGAAACTTTAGCGTGGTGTGGCCGTGGATATCAACTATGGCAGCTGGTCCTAGAGGCGCTGACATGGAGACCCTAACGCAGCGGCTGGCTGCGCAGGACATCAGGGGAGCGCACAGATGATGGATCGTGCCTGGGCTTGCAGCGGAGATAAGACAGAGCATGGCTGGGAAGCGCTGATAATCTCAGTTTTGTAAAGGTTATTTCAAAAGTGATGTTGATGTCACAGACAAAACACTGCTGGTTTGCTCATAGGCCCTCATTCCGAGTTGTTCGCTCGCTAGCAGATTTTAGCAGCATTGCACACGCTAGGCCGCCGCCCTCTGGGAGTGTATCTTAGCATAGCAGAATTGCGAACGAAAGATTAGCAGAATTGCGAATAGAAAATTCTTAGCAGTTTCTGAGTAGCTCCAGACTTACTCCTACACTGCGATCAGCTCAGCCCATTTCGTTCCTGGTTTGACGTCACAAACATGCCCTGCGTTCGGCCAGCCACTCCCCCGTTTCTCCAGACATTCCCGCGTTTTATCCTGGCACGCCTGCGTTTTTCCGCACACTCCATGAAAACGGTCAGTTTCCGCCCAGAAACACCCACTTCCTGTCAATCACACTCCGATCACGTCAACGATGAAAATTCTTCGTTCGGACGTGAGTAAATCTACAAAGTTTTGTGCTAAAATACTGCATACCATGCGCATGTGCATCTTTGCCTTAATCGCTCCGTTGCGAAAATCGGCAACGAGCGAACAACTCGGAATGACCCCCATAGTGACACTAATGCCACAGAGCACATTGGATGTTATTTCACTAGTGACACTGATGTAACAGCAGTGGTGGTTGACTCAATAGTGATGCTGATGCCACAGAGGGCCTAATACAGACCTGATTGCTAGCAAGTGATTTTCGTACTGCTGCGATCAGATAGTCGCCGCCTACAGGGGGGGTGTATTTTAGCTGTGCAAGTGTGCGAATGCATGTGTAGCAGAGCTGTACAAACAGATTTTGTGCAGTCTCTGAGTAGCCCAGGACTTACTCAGCCGCTGCGATCACATCAGCCTGTCCGGGACCAGATTTGACGTCAGGAACCCCTCCTGCAAACGCATGGACACGCCTGCGTTTTTCCAGACACTCCCTGAAAATGGTCAGTTGAGACCCACAAATGCCTTCTTCCTGTCAATCTCCTTGCGATCGCCAGTGCGAACGGATCTGTCGCACAAACCCATCGCTGAGCAGCGATCCGCTTTGCACCCATGCGACATGCCTGCACATTGCGGTGCATACGCATACGCAGTTTGGACCTGATCGCCCACTCTGCGAAAACGCACAGCAGAGATCAGGTCTGAATTAGGCCCAGAGTGATCAGATTTGGGGTTATCTGTGTAGTGATCCTGATGTCATAGACTGTGCACAGGGGTTCTTCCTAGTGACACTTTAATTACAGACTGACCACAATGAGGATTATTTACCTAGTGAAGCTGATGTCAGAAACAAGGCACATTGGAGATTATTGGGGTCTGTGTACTAAGCCTTGGCGAGAGATAAAGTGGATGGAGATGCAGTACCAACCAACCAGCTCCTGTCATTTTTCAAACACAGCCTGTAACATGACAGGAGTTGATTGGCTGGTACTTCATCTTTTTCCACTTTATCTCTCTCCAAAGCTTAGTACATAGACCCCTTTCTTCCTAGTAATGCTGATGTCACAGACTAAGCCCAGTAGTTGTTGTCTCCCTAGTGATGTTGATGTCACAGACAGAGCACAGTGGAGATTATCTCCCTAGTGACGCTTATAAACCCCCTATCGGCTGATGATTGCCCTGTGTTTTCAAATATATAACACCAACAACTTAAAATACTTTAAATATTAAATAAAGACACAGAGACATAAATTTGGCAGAAATTGTCAGCTATTTATTTAAATTAACTAATGCAATCTAATGACTGCATGAGATAATAAAATTAAAAGTATGGTGGCACGAAAGAACGGCTAAAACTAACCTAACCCCCGACCAAATCCTAAAATATAACTGAAGCAAACCATCTAAAACACCAAAGGTATCCACTCAACCTTCTTCTTGACTACCCCCCGTAAAGGTGGTGAGGCTGCCCCCGTAAAGGTGGTCTAGCAGATGTATACCAGTCAACGAAGGTGAGCGCACCTAAAAATCAACCACCAATCTAACTCCAATCAATTTCCTAACCAACAACAGGTAACTTGCCGTTCTTTCCCCCAACAAAAAAGTTCCACTGACTGAAAACCGTAACCAAAACCACCATAGCCAACGAAAAACCACACTACCATAACCGCCCATTAGGGAGGGAGGGTGGGAAGACTGAAACAAAAGAGGCTGACCCAGCCCCCTCACCAGACTAATCATACCACCAGCCCACCCCTATACTCTATTCCTATAGGACCCTATAACTTCCACCCTTAAAGCCTCAAAACAGGCCTGCCCCCAGCCTATGGGGGTTTAACCCACTCCTTTCCTATACTGTCAATTTGTTTCCTTAAACCCCCTATCGGCTGATGATTGCCCTGTGTTTTCAAATATATAACACCAACAACTTAAAATACTTAAAATATTAAATAAAGACACAGAGACATAAATTTGGCAGAAATTGTCAGCTATTTATTTAAATGAACTAATGCAATCTAATGACTGCATGAGATAATAAAACTAAAAGTATGGTGGCACGAAAGAACGGCTAAAACCAACCTAACCCCTGACCAAATCCTACAATATAACTGAAGCAAACCATCTAAAACACCAAAGGTATCCACTCAACCTTCTTCTTGACTACCCCCCGTAAAGGTGGTGAGGCTGCCTCCGTAAAGGTGGTCTAGCAGATGTATACCAGTCAACGAAGGTGAGTGCACCTAAAAATCAACCACCAATCTAACTCCAATCAATTTCCTAACCAACAACAGGTAACTTGCCGTTCTTTCCCGCCAACAGCGAGGTTCTGACTACAGAAACACGCTCCGCCACCATACCCCTAACCTAAAGAACCCACAACCGAAAACAGATCCTCAATAAACAAATGCAATCCTTCTCTAGCTAAGTGAACGCCATCTGGCCTAAACAAGTAGCAACAACAAAATTTGATCCTTTGGTGCCAAACCACCGCACCTTCTTTCGCTAAAACTGATTTAGCCACCGCTGAATTAACTTTCTTCCTAGCTCCATCAATCGCTCTACAATCAGACACTCCTTGCCAATATAAACGGGGCACCATACAAGACCACACCACTCTACAACCCGGCCATGCCATCATAATCTCCTCCAAATCGCGCACCATCAACAACCGTAGATCCACCGCTTTTCCTTTCCCCAAATCATTCCCACCTAAGTGAATCACCAAAATCCTAGGCAAACCAAACCGACTAGCCTGTTCAAGAAGTTTGGCCTTCAACTCCCGCCAAAGCATACCCCTCACTCCTATCTACCTCACATCTGCCGACATTGGAAACTGCGGCGCCCCGTCTGAGGCCATAAGCCTAGCCGCCCCAAAAATATAGGAGTGACCAATCACCCAAATGCCAAACCTATCATTCCGCAAACCTACAAGGAGGGAAAAGGTAAAAAAAGATTAATTTCGTTTAGACCCACCAAAGAACTGAAAATTGTGAATTAACTGTTCGAATACTGAGGATCTGCCAAAAAGAAAAATTCTTTAAGGAATTTAGTTTCCTGTGAAACAAACTTCAAATAACAGGAGGGAAGGGAGGGGGGGGGGGGGGGGGGGTGCGTTAGGGAAGGAAAAAAAGGTGGGGGATTAGGCTCACACAGAATAATTCGGCTGGAGGTGAAACTTAAAAACCTGCTGAGGGACTTATAATTAGAATCCAATTAGCCGAATTGAATATTAATAAGCCAAATTCAGTCCATCAGTCCAGGTAAAAAATTGTCAAAGAACTCCAGACCCCCACTGCCAACAGTGACGAGTAGCTAGCCATCCGAGTAGGGAGGACAGGGGAGACACACAAGACTGGAATGACGGAAACACATCTGAACAACCGAACTGTTAGTAAGAACAAACAACAAACTTACTCAGCAAACGGCCGAATGTAACGCTTATAACTAGCCGACTTCCAGGGCCGTAACTACGTGTGTGCCAAGGGGGCTTGGCACACAGCGCAGTTGCCCTGGGGGCGCACGGCCAGCGGCATGTAATGAGTCATATTGACTCATTACATGCCGCCTCTGAACTGCGCCGTGCGCCGCGCTGGAGGAGAGAAGACAGGAGCGCCGGGCAGCGGAGGAGGAGGGAGGGGGAGCAGAGAGCCGCAGCAGCGCTATTTGATTGGTAGTAAGCGCTGCTGCAGCATCCCCCTCTCCTTCTGTATTGGCTGCCTGGCGCTGCTGTGGATGCATCCCAGCATCCACAGCAGCGCCGGGCAGCCAATACAGAAGGAGAGGGGGATGCTGCAGCAGCGCTTACTACCAATCAAATAGCGCTGCTGCGGCTCTCTGCTCTCCCTCCCTCCTCCTCCTTCTCAACTGACTTCACACGACTGCACCGAGAGGGAGATGCACGAGGAGCCTGTCAGCGGGGAGAAGGTAAGTATGTCTCTCTCTCTCTCTCTCTCTCTCTCTCTCTCTCTCCTGCAATGTGTAAAAAGGGGTCCCATCTGCTGCAATGTGTAAAAAGGGGTCCCATCTGCTGCAATGTGTAAAAAGGGGTCCCATCTGCTGCAATGTGTAAAAAGGGGTCCCATCTGCCGCAATGTGTAAAAAGGGGTCCCGTCTGCCGCAATGTGTAAAAAGGGGGACTGGCTGCCGCAATGTGTAAAAAGTGGTCCTGGCTGCCGCAATGTGTAAAAAGGGGGACTGGCTGCCGTAATGTGTAAAAAGTGGTCCTGGCTGCCGCAATGTGTAAAAAGGGGGACTGGCTGCCGCAATGTGTAAAAAGGGGGATGCTGTCTGCTGTAATGTGTAAAAGGGGCTCTACCTGGTGTAGTGGCGCTACTGTGCAGCGTAATTTGAATAATGGAGACTACTGTGCACCGTAGTATGAATTACTATTATTTTGTTGCCACGCCCCTTCCCGTGAAGCCACGCCCCTATATATTTTTCGCGCGCCTAAGGCGCGCACTGCGCCTATCTTGTACGGGGGGGCGCCAATGTCAGTTCTTGCACACAGCGCTAAAATGCCTAGTTACGGCACTGCCGACTTCCATCGGCCCAAAGCCTTAATTTCGGCCACCGAAAACCCTGCTGATGCCGCGGAGGTGGCGGCTCCGATCCTTAATGAGTGCGAACCGAAGTCATGAGGGGAAAGGCCCAAACCGGACAGGCAGTGCCTAAGCATCCAATTAAATTGATACCTAGTCCAGGCTTTTTCAACCAGTGTGCCGTGGCACACTAGTGTGCCGCGACCAGTTGCAAAGTGTGCCGCGGAGCCAGAGCAGCTTCCTGCACCTTCAGAGGGAACTGTTGGCCCGGGCTCTTCTTAGAGGATCAGTCATGCTCTGGCCGTGACCTATGCCTTGAAGACATGGCGGTGTGATATTATAGGTCACGGCCGCCGCGTCTCACCACCCAGCCAGCCCACCCGTCTGTATACACATCTTCCATTTCCCACCTGCATCCACTGCTTTCCCTGCCCATCCACACCTGCCCGACCGCCCACTGTTTAGTATTCGCAGCACTCCACTATGAACAACCCCCCGCCACTGAGGGACAGGGAGGAGGACAGCTGACCGGTAGGGGCTAATATTTGTTATGTTATTACTCCTTTATGGCGCAATAGGATTTATGGGGGGAACAATGTGAGTTCATGTGGGGAGCAACATGATTCATGTGGGGAGAAATGCGATTGGCCTACACACAAAAAAAAAAAACAATGTATGTGTGATTATTATTATTTTTTCTGTGAGGGCCAATGTGTGTTTTTTTTTTTATTTTATTTTTTTCTGTGGGGAACTGATGGTGTGCCTTGGCAATTTTAAAATAGTGTTCAGTGAGCCGCGAGTCAAAAAAAGGTTGAAAATCACTGACCTAGTCAAAGGCAAACCATCATAATGCAGAAGCTAAGAACCCTCTACCGAAGGTCTCACCCCCACATAACGATTAGCCAATGTCACCGGATAACACCTCCTATCAACCGATGGCACTAAAGTGACCCATCGGCCCTTACCTAACTGATCCGTTTTAGAGCGACGCAGCCTGCACAGCAAAGACCCATCCCCCACTACCACATCGGAACGCAGCATAATGGAATCCGTCCGTTTGGAAGCCACGACCAATTCAGACAACCTAAATGCCCCATGAAACGCCATGGAAAATGCCAATTCAAACAGGAGTGCTTCAAAATTTGTGGCGGCCACCTCCGCAACTACCCCAATAAGTGAAGGAAGAAGGGACGCATCGATAGGGCGCCTTCTATCTGGCGGAGTCGGCGCTGAACGCGCCCACCCCTTGATAGCCTTCGTTAAAAGGAAACTCTTCGTAAAATCTGGCAAACCCTTTAACTTTGAGAAAAAGGATATCCCTGCAAGGTACCGAGATACTACTGCTCTCGATCTCCCTGTTACGAAGAGTTGGCAGACAAAAGCAAGCAGCAACCGTCGACCCCTCTTACCTCTAGGCCCTTGGTCACGGGAAAAATCTTCCCACTCCTTCCAGGCCCAACGGTACACCTTGAGAGTGGCTCGGGCAAGAGATAGCTCAGCTAGCCCCTCCAGTCCGCCTCGATGATCTGCCAAACATAAGAGGGGCAGGGCACACCAACCACATCAGCCTCCGGGGCTAATAATCGGAATCTATCCCACTGCCCTCTTGATAACGCGTCCGCAATGCCATTCTCAACCCCAGGAACATGCTGAGCCCGAAACAAAACATTGAAACGCATGCATGTCATCACTAGCTGTGACAACACACGCAGAACACGCAGCGCCTTAGCTCTTTGATTGTTGACAGCATGTACGACTCCCAGATTATCGCAACGGAAGAGAATATTGCGATTGCTAACCGCTCACCCCAAACCTCCAAGGCGACCATAATGGGGAAAAGTTCCAGCAATAGAAGGTCATTTGTCTGATCCTTCTATGACCAATCCGCAGGCCAAGGCACAACGCACCAGGAACCACGCAAATAACAACCAAAACCCGCTGAACCCACCGCATCAGTGAAGAGCTGCAACTCGGTGTTGTCCACGATTGGGGCCATCCAAATCCGTACACCATTAAAATCCGCCAAAAACGAAACCCAAACTGAAAGGTCTCTCATAATTTCAGAAGATAAGCGAATAAAATGATGCAACCTGGAAATCCCAACTGTGGACCGCTCCAGTTTACGGCATAAAACCCTGCCCATGGGAATAACCCTACAGGCAAAGTTCAAAAGACCCAAAAGATATTGGGCCTGCCGTAAAGTAACCTTACGACGCCCCACACACTGTTGAATCGACTCCCGCAGCTTCTCGACCTTGTCCTGAGGAAGTCGGCAAGCGCCTGCAGCGGTATCAATCTCGATACCCAGGAATGACAAACACGAGATAGGCCCCTCTGTTTTGTCCTCTGCCACAGGTAGCCCAAAATGCCTAAATAGCGCTCGTAAGGAGAACAAAAGTTCACTACACCGCCCCACACACAGGAAATCGTCAAGATAATGCGCTATCCCACGACCCCCGCAAGAAAACTCCACGCACCAATGCAAAGATGTACTAAACTTTTCAAAAAACGCGCAAGAAATGGAATACCCCATAGGCAAGCACTTGTCTATGAAGTATTCCCCATTGATGCGTAAACCCATGAATCTGAATGACTCCGGGTGTAACGGAAGTAAACGGAAGGCCGACTCAACATCAATCTTAGCCATGAGGGCCCCAGGGCCACATGCCCGTACCATACCCAGAGCATCATCGAAAGACTGATAAACCACCTAACAATACTCTGGAGGAATAGCATCGTTAACTGGTGACCCGGATGGATAAGACAAACGCTGAATGAGCCAGAACTTCCCTGGAGACTTCTTGGGAACAACCCCCACTGGGGAAATTATTAAGTTCTCCACCGGCAGGCTGCGCAAAGGGGCCCGCCATTCTTCCTAGCTGCACCTCCAAGTCGACCTACGCCCGAAGAACTAAAGGAACATCTGGAGCCGATTGCAGGTTCCTGGGAGCCCGAACAACAACATGACCCTCAACCGGCAAACGAAAACCAAACTTAAAACCGCAAAAAAGAAAATCAGCATCTCCCCTATTTGGATACCACCCCAATCATTTGGACTTGGCCCCCAAACGTATTGGGGTGGGCGCCCTAGTTAGCGGTGGCACCACCGGCTGTCTTATTGGCAGCGCCGCCGGCTGCCTTGACCCCCTGTCGGCCGAATCGAAAACAATTGGCTGCGGGGTGAAAACCGTTGCATCGCAAACAGAGGTGTCGAAAACGACACCGCTGACCTAGAGTGCAGGTAGAATTATTAAAAGCAAAGCATTTTCCTTTCAATGGAACTTGCCATGCTGTACGTCCGGATATCCCAAAACGCCGTGAAGTGGAAGGCTCCGTGCCCGCGCGTGCCGCAGAAACCCCCGCCGGCTGAGCGTCTGGCCCGCCCTTAGCGGCCTGCTTCGCATCCTGCGACCTCGTAACATGAAGCCAAACCTCCACATCCTTGCACCCAAAGTCAATGACATGGAGGCAATCATGCTTCTGTCTGAACTCCTTGTCGTACGCCCTCCACGCAGTGTCTTTTGACTGACGGTGCATGTTGTGAACCAGGTGTATGTACCTGATCACATTCATGTGTTCCTCCGGACGGTCCTCCAAGTAGCACGCTGCGAACACGCAAAACCCCGCCAACCAATTGTCGAAAGATCTAAAAGCCTCAACTCCTATGCCGCCCTTCGCTTGCGCCTCCTTAAATCCTTCTTAGTATCCTCCGTCAGTGTGAAAACATCAACGTACTCCCCTTGCTGAATTCATTTTCTACAACTCTCGCGGAGCCCTCGCAAGACCGCAGTGTAGTCGCAATGAACTACGCCCAGCAAATTGCGACGCTTTCTGGCCCTGCGCACACTACTAGAAACCCTACGTCTCTTGCTCCGCCTATTCCGCCTCCGTGCTTCACGCCGCGCATATTTATGAGCTCTCCTCTTCGCCTTCGCCGCGCTACTAACCGCCGATCGCACAGAAGAGGATGAAGAGGAAGAAGAACGGCTATACCCCCTGCATGAAGAGGAAGATGCACTCCCCCAACTCACATCAGAATCCTCCTCCAACTTACCTGAAGTCCCGGACACAGACGGCGATGCCTCCTCTTCAACTAGGCCGTCATCAAGGTCCTCCCCTTCTGCCGAGTCTGAAAAAGATGGAAGAGCCGCCCCAGAGTCCGCAGCCCCACTGGCAGAATTTGAAGCCAACAAAATCCCCCTGGGGTCCCTAACACCGTCGGTCGTCGTGTTGCCTCCTAGTAAAGCTGTGGCAGCCCCCGCACAGCCATAGCACCGGAGGACCGGTGGCCACCGTGCCTCTGCCCGGCACCACCTGTCCCCGCAGCCATGGATGCCTCTGCACCCCTAACTGAGTGCTCCATGGTATTGTGTCTCGCGCGTACAGCCGCGTGCACCCGCCACACCGTGTCCAGAGAGGGAGTCCTGCCAGCGGGCTTCCCTGCTGCACTCCGCCGCCGGCCGCGCACAAGCTGCCCCTCCACTCCCCCTTCACTACCCACCGCTGCCCCGGACTGATCATCCGGCACCCGCGAGAGCAGAGGGGGAGAAACGCCGCCATGAGCCGCTGCGCGCCCCCGTACACACGCTGTGAGCCCCGGCCAGAGGGGGATGCCAGATTGGAACCTGGAGAGTCCAGGTAGCGGGCAGGGGTCCGGGGCAGATGCTGGGGACGGGACATAGCGGCCAGAGAGCTGCTCTTACCTACCACACTAGCCACCTAAGCACTAACTCCTACCCACACACTACACCTAACTTAACTCCCACCTACACACTTCTGACCCTGTGAACTGCCACTACACCTAACCGAAGGGAAAATCTATGTAAAAGGGGGAATAAAGACTTTTATCACAATCCTAGGACAGCACTTACCCAGCCAAAGACTGAAACAAAAGAGGCTGACCCAGCCCCCTCACCAGACTAATCATACCACCAGCCCACCCCTATACTCTATTCCTATAGGACCCTATAACTTCCACCCCTAAAGCCTCAAAACAGGCCTGCCCCCAGCCTATGGGGGTTTAACCCACTCCTTTCCTATACTGTCAATTTGTTTCCTTATAACAGACAGAGCGCAGTGGCCCTCATTCCGAGTTGTTCACTCGCTAGCTGTTTTTAGCAGCCATGCAAATGCTAAGCTGCCGCCCTCTGGGAGTGTATCTTAGCTTAGCAGAAGTGCGAACGAAAGGATCGCATCGCTGCTACAAAAAAAGATTGTGCAGTGTCTGAGCAGCTCGAGACTTACTCCTAGCTAGCGATCACTTCAGACTGTTTAGTTCCTGTTTTGACGTCACGAACACGCCCTGCGTTCGGCCAGCCACGCCTGCGTTTTTTCCAGGCATGCCCGCGTTTGTATCTGACACGCCTGCGTTTTTACACACACTCCCCGAAAACGGTCAGTTACCACCCAGTAACACCCACTTCCTGTCAATCAGTCTGCAGCCAGCAGTGCGATTGAAAAGCATCACTATACCTTTGGTGAAACTGCAATGGCTTTTGTGAAAGTACGTCGCACGTGCGCATTGCGCCCCATACGCATGCGCAGAAGTGCCACTTTTTAGCCTGATTGCTGCGCTGCGAACAACGGCTGCTAGCGATCAGCTTGGAATGACCACCAGTGCTTGTTGTCTCCATAGTGATGCTGATGTCATAGACTGAACACAGTGAGGGCTAGAGTATCTCCCAGTGGGACATATGCATCAACGCTTGGAGAGAGATACAGTTGAGAGAGATAAGGTACCAACCAATCAGCTCCTATTACTTTAAATTTGTTTGAAAAATGACAGAAGCTGATTGGCTGGTACTTTATCTCTCTCCGTTTTATCTCTTTCCAAGCATTTAGGCATATGACCTATCTCACCAGCAAAGAGATGTCACAAACTGAGCACAGTAGTGGATGGCTCCCCAGTGACACTGATGTCTCATTCTGTGGAGGTTCTCAATAGTAATGCTGATGTCACAGACAGAACACGGGCCTAATTCAGACCTGATCGCAGCAGCAAAATCTTTCTCTAATAGGCAAAACCGTGTGCACTGCAGGTGGGGCGAATATAACATGTGCATAGTAGTGCCTTAGTTAATGTTATGCCTTATAGAAGTGCCCTAGTTTACTTTATAACCCATAGTAGTGCCCTAGTACACATTATGTCAGGTCTGCCAGTACACATTAAGCAACACAGTACCCCCAATTCACATTATGGCATGCAGTGACCCCAGTTCATATTATGCCACACTATAGTTCCTCCGGTTCATTTTATACCACATTACAATTGGTAGGTCCAGGTGCATACCTAGGTACAGTATATTGCAGGCCCCATGGCAATACTTTGTAAGGGCCCCTATGTATCTACCAAAGGTGAAGAATTTACTGTATATAACATATTTATTATTTATTAATTAATTTATTTATTTATTAACAGTTTCTTCTATAGCGCAGCAAATTCTGTTGCGCTTTACAATTGGGCACAATGATAAAACAAAACTGGGTAATAACAAACAGTCATAGAGGTAGGAAGGCCCTGCTTGCAAGCTTACAATCTATAGGCAAATAGGCATTGATACACAAGGAGAGGCACTATCTATTGCATATATGTCCACCGGATTGCAAAGGTTCTAGGTGGGTTGCATGATATCACATCACACCGATGATGAACCATGGTCAGAAGGAAGGGAAAGTGAAGAAAGAGAAAATATGTGAAGGATATGTGCGGACTGTACAGGGGAGATATAATCAGATAAAAAAGCTTATGAAGGTTGAGTTAGCGGTTCTGGAATGTGATAAGCTAGCCTGAAGAGGTGAGTTTTCAGGGAACGTTTGAAGGTTTGGAGACTAGGGGAGAGTCTTAATGTGCGTGGTAGGGCATTCCACATAGTGGCTGCAGCCCGAAGAAAGTCCTGCAATCGTGCATGGGAGCAAGTAATGAGTGTGGATGAGAGACGTAGATCTTGTGAAGAGCAGAGAGGTCGGGTTGGGAGATATTTTGAGATGAGCGAAGAGATGTACGTTGGTGTAGTATGGTTAATGGCCTTATGTGTGAGTAAAAGTATGTTATATTGAATACGGTAGAATACAGGTAACCAATGGAGGGACTGACAGAGTAAATCTGCAGACGATTAATGTCTAGCAAGGAAGATTAGCCTCGCAGCTGCATTCATAATGGATTGTAGTTGTGAGAGTCTCTATTTGGTAAGACCAGTAAGAAGACTATTGCAATAATCAATGCGGGAGATAATGAGAGCATGGATTAGAGTTTTAGCACTGTCTTGTGTAAGGTATGGTCGTATTTTGGATATGTTTTTTAGATGCATGTAACATGACTTTGAGACAGATTGAATGTGGGGAGCAAAGGACAGATCAGAGTCAAGGATGACACCTAGGCAGCGAGCTTGTGGGGTAGGATTGATTCTTGAGTTCTCAACAGTGATAGAATTATCAGGTTGGTAACTACTATTGGCCGGTGGAAATATAAGTAGCTCTCCCTGCATATATGGTAGCTACACCCTTGATCTGGTTCATCTCTGAATCAGGCCCACACTCAGCAAGAGTGCCAGTTTGCAGCAAACCATGGAGCAAAATTGACCTTTATGTTGTAAAATATGTTCATTCATTTAAGTCAGTACTTGACCTTTAGGAAGTGATGAAAAGAAAAAGTATTGATCCTAAATATGTAGAACAAAGTGTTCAGTCTGTGTGACAGATAAAAAGCATTTGCTGAAATCTGAAGGTGTGGTCACCATGCTCACTGGTTTCTTATTGTGCTTGTTCTGTTGCCACACTAACAAAGTACGTAAATCACTTATGAGAACACATTAACTGAACTTTTAACCCTTTGTAATAATATCCGTGGGAAAGGACTTTCCTGGGGCTTAGTTTCATCTACTTTCTCCTTAAATGTATCTGGACCTGGGGGGTCATTCCGACCCGATCGCACACTGCAGTTTTTTGCAGCCGTATGATCGGGTCACAACAGTGAATGCATGCGGGTCGCAATGCGCAGGCGCGTCGCTGGCTGGCGAGCAGCAACGAAAAGAATGAAGAAAGCGTTTGCAGCGGCGAACGCAAGAATATTGACAGGAAGAGGCCAGCTGGGGGTGTCAACTCACCGTTTTGAAGGAGTGTCCGTCCGAACGCAGGCGTGCCCAGCCGTTTTCAGGGAGGGATCCTGACGTCACCTCCAGGCCGGATCGTCGCAGCGGCTGAGTAAGTCCTGAGCTGTGTAGACTTACTCAGCACAAGCCATCGCTCCCCTGCACAGCGTTTACCCCCTCCCCTGTAGGTGGCGACTACCTGGTCGCAGCAGTGCAAAAATCCGGCTGCGTGCAACCAGGTTGGAATGAGGGCCCTGATTCAGTAAGGACGGCAAATTCTGCCAAGTAGCAGAATTTGCAATGCTTTGGATCACATGCTGGGGGCCACCTATCGCGGGGAAAGGCCACCCAACATGCTGGGGACCCCCCTTGACCACTCTGAAATTACGGTTGCACAGCAATTTCAGCGTGATTGCTAAAAATGAGGTAGCCCCCTGCCATTTTTCTGATCGCAGCGACTGCATATGACGTAATGCTGCTGCCCCGATCATGCTCTGATCACGCCCACCTTTTGACTGGCGTCACCCCCGTTTCTCCGTCGCTGCCCCTACAAAGCTCCGTCTCCGCCTTGAAAACAGAGCGTTGCCACCCCGTGAACGCCTCTGCCTGATTGGAAGGTAGAGGCGATCGCATTTTCTGCGGGGCGCCCACAGAAAATGCAGGCGCATGCGCAGGACGGGCCCTGCGCAGCACCCACATCTTCTTCATAGTTTTTGTGTATAGCAATCCAACCTGAATTTGCCCTTCTGAGTGGTATTATGGCTTAATTGAACCACAAATTTGGGAATAGGGGTAAGAAGAAACTGCTTGGTAGGAACCTTAGCTTACACTTAGGGGTATATTTACTAAGGTGAGGATTTTAGAAGTGGGGATGTTGCCCATAGCAATCAATGAGATTTTACTTATCATTTATCAAGCACCTTTTAGAAGATAATACATAGGGGGAGATTCAAATGTATGAAAAGTCAGTTGGGAGTCTGTTTGTTCCTATCTAATAGACAGGAAAAACAGACACCCAACCCACTTTTCAAACATTTGAATTCCACCCATAGAATCTGATTGGTTGCTATGGGCAACACCTCCACTTCTAAAAACCCGCACTTTAGTAAATATACTGTACCCCTTATAATAAACTGAATTAAAGATGTAAATTTACTTTTAAGGAAACTCACAGCAGGTGACATCACATTATAATCCAGCAGCCTAGTGCTCATATATATTAATGGCTGCACAAAGGAAGTAAGATGCTCCCCTTCTAATGAATGCATTATCTACAAATAAGAACAAGTCGTTTTGTGACGTAAATTTATAAAAGAATTTATACAGTAGGTATTTTTTCCAATAACAGAGAACGTTGATAGAAGAGAGTTGTAAAACCTGGTATACAAAAACACATGATAGTGTTCAGCTTTAAAACTGTGTGGACTTCTGATGTTAACCGTTATATCCCGATTGGAAAGTTTTCGTACGCAATTTGTTGTGATCTAAATCATCATCATCATCATCTTCAATCTTTGTGTATTTGTAAGATGTCAAAGATTCTGCAGCACTGTAAAGAAGGCATTATAAATCATACAAGCACATAAATTCACAAGTACAGTAAAACAATACAAATTCACCTGAACAAGAACCTGAAGACGAACCAAGTGTAGACAAGGTAGACAAAGGCTGTGTAGGCTTGGAAAGAAGGTAGAAATTGCCTTGCTCGTACAGTACAGTCTAGAAAAGGGTATTCAGCATGCGGCCCACCAGCTGCTGTGGGACTACACATCCCAGCATGCTTTAATTACAAAACTCTGACATGGCAAACTGGCATGTGCAGTTCCAGAGTAGCATGTTGAATACTCCTGATCTAGAAGGAGGAGGAAAAACCAAATCCATAGGAACACATAGGACAGGACTGGAAGTTACAGATAGAATGGACAGTCTCGGGTAGGGGTAGGATAGGCTAAATTAAAAAGGTCGGTGTCACGCCTGAGGGTTGAGGCTGACCTGGGGAAGCCTCTGGCGTAGCGGCTGACATGTATGTGAGCCTGGGTGGCAGTATGGGATTCCTGGACATACAGAGTACCGGTAGCACAAAGGCGTGACCAAGACAACAGAGGTGTAAAAGTTATGTTCTTTATTGTGCACACAGTTCAATAATCACAACGGCAGTTAGGTGAAAGAACCAATGCTCAGCAATTAGAATTCACAGTGTAATTATAGCAGTACAGTTCCTCAGATACGGTAGTAACAAGTATGCTGTTTGGAGTAGTACGATATCAATATGGCACAGTCTTGGAAGACACTGAGATGGTATTGTCCATAGATGTTAACAGCTAACCACTGTACTGATGAGATGAACTGATACTGACCAGAGGATGACACACTGGAAGCTTGAGTTGATGGCAGAGCACCGAGGTAGGCTGAGAGCTGGAGGACTGCCGATGATGCTAGGTGAACAGATGGTGATTACAGTGGAACTCACTGATGGTGACAGAGTTCGATGCTGAGACACCGATGATGACAGAGTTCGATGTTGTGGCACCGATGGTGATCTGAAGACAATGTAGGAACATCGCTGTTAACTGGAAACGATGTAGGAACACTGCGGGTGACTGGAAACGAAGTAGGAACACCGCTGAGAACTGGAGACGGTGAAGGAACACTGCTGGTAACTGGAGGCAATGTGAAAACACCGCTGGTAAGTGGAAACGATATGGGAACACCACTGAGAAGAACTGGAGACGGTGAAGGAACACTGCTGGTAACTGGAGACCATGTGGAAACACCGCTTGAGTCAGGCAGTACCGCAGGATGGAAACTGGTGCAGGTCTCTTTAAGTGGAGCAAGGTCACAGGAGCTGGAATTCCTGGAGACAACAAGCAGGAACAACCACAGACTGTAGAGACATCCCACACTGGGTTAGACAACCATAGCACTGACAACAGGACGCCTTGGTTCAGGATACTTATACCTGCTGGGAAGCAGGGATTGGATGAGCAATCAGAGAGGATTCGTGTACAACGGATTGGCTGTGGAGAGTCATGTGATTAACCCAAACATGGCTGCACCCATGTTTGGCTCTGGAAGGAAAAGTCTGTTTGTAAACAGCATGTGGAAACTTGTAGTTATGGCGGCGGCAGAGGCCGCAGAGAGCAGGAGACTCCATACGCTAGGACAGGAGGGCCATGCTAGATAGCTGTCATGTAAGCATCACCGGGATCACTGAGGAGAGACCGTGGAGATTCCGTGCAGCGCGCTGCACGCAGACAGTGCAGTTAGAATCCAGGCTTGGAGCGCAGGCACAGTCTCAGAAGGCACTTGGATGGTAAGTAAGTGTGTTTAGTTACCTGGATCGTGACAGTCAGTTTTGAGAGAGCACTTCACATACTGAAGGTTGAAGGATAGTATGATAAAGTGACGAATGGTGAGACTGTAAGTTACTGTAGGAGCAACATGAGAGAAGTCTTGGAGGCAGGAGTGATAGATATTATTAGAGAGAGAGAGGTGTACAGCAGGTCGGAGTCAGAGCTGACAGGCCAAGTAGGAATGTATCTTGTGACACAAGGGGAGATATACTAAGCCTTAAGCTGGGTACACACTGGCCGATATAGTGGCTGTTCTATTGAACAACTGATATTTTGCTGGCCCGCCGGCCAGTGTGTGCCAACGATATGTCTGTGAACGCTGTCATTCACAGACATATTACGTCGGCCCTGCTACACACACGATGACCAATATATCTACAGATATATTGGTGCATCGTTGTGTGTCAGCCGGACACCCATATACATGCTGCAGAGGCTGCCGGTGATTAACAGCTCAACTGGGAGGGCGCATGTATATGCCCGCCAAATTCGTGACATTAGTCACTAGAGATCAGGCAGTGTGTATGCACAACACACTGCCCGATCCTCCTATAGATACATCTGCAGATCCATTGATCTGCAGATATATTGATCAGTGTGTACCCACCATTAGAGAGTGATAAAGTGGAGAGAGATAAACTACCAACCAGTCAGATCCTAACTGGATTTGTGTAGCTAAGTCCACAATTACAGCAGCTCTTTATTTATTTATGCACAATTCCACATGGGATATTTATAAACATTTTGTAGACTAGTGCCGGAGTTAATTATCTTGTTCTTTTGGAGACCCAAACATACCAGGTACTTCAGACACAAAAGTGGCAGTCCCTATCGTTGAAGTGCTTGTTTGTAAAACTGTGCATATCCTTTTTAATATCTAACATAAGGGTGGGTGGGAGGTCCCAAGGACGATTCCATATTGCACCACTTTTCATTATGGGCTGTATTTTTGGGGGGCATCGGTTACTGTATTTTTCTGCATAGACATTTTTATTGCTCAGTACATTACTAATTTGCAACACATTTTTAAACAGAAATAACTGCTGTGTTTTTGTGTCACTGCTCTGTTGCTTAGTTTAGCCAGCAGCCTTTAGCCTATGTTGCTGAACAATATTTGAGCTATAAGGTGGTCAAACTTTCTATTGACTGGAAATGACTGGAAATGAACGTTATTGAGGTTAGTAATAGTGTAGGAACAAAACAGGCCAGATCCAAAAAAAAAGCCATATCCAAAACCAAAACACATGAGGGTGGTTTTCCTCAACCAGAAAACAAAAACAAACACAAGGGCGGTTTTGGCAAAACCAAACCACGGGGGTTCGTGCATTTCCTAATTTTAATGGACAAAATTTCCGGCTCAACTTTGTGGCTAAGCACACCATGCTGTAAACTACTACCTACCTTCAGGCACAGATTCTTCTCTGTAAAATCCTAACTTTTACAAACAGTCATTATTATAGAAGAAGGCGGTGGCTTGATTTAGCATAGGTGGAGGGATTGTACTTTACATGTGATGACGTAGGCGACTGGAATGCCCTTGGAGCTCAGAAATAGTTTACATCACAACAGAGACAATACAGAAGTCAAAGAAAATTACATAGTTAAGTTGCAGAAGGATATTAACAAAAATTGCTCTTGCGGGCATATTTAACAATTATCAGGTTTTAGACCCAATGATTGCAATTCATTATCATTGCTATTCACGGCAATAAGAAATGATATACAATCCAAATGTATCACTGTTAGGGTCTCCTGCTCTGTGCTGCCACGTCGTCATGGCAACCGGGAGACAAGTGCTAGCGGAGTAACCTGAGCGTAGCTGATACTCCGGTTCGGGTCTTTTGCTGTGCAGTGGTTACAGGCTCTGTGCACGGCAGGGGATCCGGTGCTGGTTTTTGTGCTCACAGTCTGTGAGGTCGGAGTGGGGCGTGGACAGCACCTGCTATATAAACCATCTTCTCAGGTTAGGCAGATACTGCTGAATCTTTGTTGGTTAGTCAGTTCCTGAAAGCTAGCTAGTACTGTGTAAACTTTGTATTTGTTTGTTGCTTACTGCAAATAGGCCTTGGGATTTGGTATTACACTCTGCCAATCCAGACCTAGCAGTAAGACTGGAGTCAGTCGTTTAACCTGCTGGGGTTCTTTCGCTACTCTGTGAACCTAGCAGGTTTGCGGCTGTATTCTCAGACTTGCCTGCCAAAATCCTTTCTCACTGTGCAAGGTGTTCAGGTGTCAGTTTAGTGGCAGTAAGCTGAACCAGTGCACTGCAAGTGAGGACTAGGATTGTGGAGACTCTCCTTGTGTCTATTACTCCATCTCTGACCAAGGAGTTTACTGCCACACCCGTTGGTAACCCTTTAGGGTTTTGCTGTTGCCCTTAGCAACAGCATTTCGGGTTCTCTACGTATTAAATCACAACATCTCGCTTCTTTCCATCTGAGCATTCCTAATACTAGGGAGACACCCAGTTTCTTAGCCTTTGGGCTTCTCTGTTCACTTTGTGCTTATTATGTTACCCTATCACCTTCTATGTATGTAATGTCATATTCCCCAGTCTGTCTGTGAGTTCATTTGTTTTGCATCCCTCTCCGTTCAGACACCAGTACATTCCTGCTGGCACTGGTGTGCATAACATATTCAGCAGCCTAATACTCCTGTTGAAATTTTGTGGGAATATGGAGCATACCCCTCAAAATACTTTGCAACAGGTGGTCGATCAGGTGCAGGTCCTGACTCAACAATTTAATGATTTGTCCATTAAAATGCACACCTCGCAGGCCGCTGGCGGAGCTCCCGCAGCAGCAGTGCCTTCAGGGGTTAAGGAGCCGAAAGTAAATCTCCCGGATCGTTTTTCTGGAGATCACTCGCAGTTCTTTTGTTTCAAGGAGAGCTGCAAGCTATATTTCCAGCTTGGGCCTCAGTCTTCTGGGTCGGAGATTCAGCGGGTGGGCATAGTGATTTCCTTGCTACAAGGAGACCCACAGGTCTGGGCATATGCGTTGCAGCCTGACTGTCCGTCACTTAAAAGTGTTGATGCTTTTTTTACGGCACTGGGCATGTTGTATGATGACCCTGACAAGACGGCCTCAGCCGAGGCTCAGATTTCGATCCTTAAGCAAGGGCGAAGGCCAGTTGAGGTTTATTGTACGGAGTTTCGGAGGTTGGCCCATGATACCCAGTGGAATGACCCAGCCCTGAGACACCAGTACCGAAGAGGTCTTTCTAACCAGTTAAAAGACCAACTGGTACAATATCCCTTGCCTGATAGCTTGGATCAGCTCATGCAGTTATCCATTCGGGTGGATAGACGGCTGAGAGAGCGCAGGCTTGAAAGGGAGACCGAGGTTTCCTTCTTTCCCAAGGGAACCTCAGACTCTGAGGAATTTTCCGAGGAGCCTATGCAGATTGGGGCTACCCGCCTCTCCTCGCGTGAGAAGACGCGGAGGAGACAGCAGGGGTTATGTTTGTACTGTGGGAATAAAGGTCATGTGGTAGTATCATGCCCAGAAAAGCCGGAAAACTTCAGGGCCTGAGGGTGATGGGAAATATCCTGTCAGGTCAGAATTTCCCAAGAAGACTTTTATCATTCCGGTGACCTTGAAGATCCTCGGTCAAACTGTCAAGACTGAGGCCTTTGTGGACAGTGGGGCCGACGGGGTTTTTATGGACCGCCAATTCGCCCTGAAACACTCTGTTCCCTTAGTACCCTTGGCATCGGAGATTGAGATTTGTGGGTTAAACGGGGAACCATTATCCCAGGGTAAAATTACCTCTTGCACTAGCCAGATTTCTTTGTTTATTGGAGCCACACACTCTGAAAAATTGTCCTTTTATGTGACTGTCTGTACTTTTGCCCCATTGGTGTTGGGGTTATCCTGGTTAAGGGCCCACAATCCTCAATTTGACTGGGTCTCTGGGGAGATTCTTAGTTGGGGTACTGATTGTTTCAGGAGTTGCTTGAGCCTTCCAGTCAGGCTTTCGCAGCTAAGTTTGCCAGGATTGCCAGGATGTTATGCAGATTTTGCGGACGTGTTCTCCAAAAGAGTTGCAGAGGTACTACCTCCCCATCGCCCCTATGACTGTGCCATTGATTTGTTGCCGAATGCTAAGCTTCCCAAGAGCAGGTTGTACTCCCTGTCACGTCCTGAGACTCAGGCTATGGCAGAGTACATTCAGGAGAACTTGGCTAAGGGATTTATCAGACCTTCACAGTCTCCAGTTGGGTCGGGGTTCTTCTTCGTGGGTAAAAAGGACGGTTCGTTGCGACCCTGCATCGACTTCAGGGAATTGAACCGTATCACAATTAAAAACTCATACCCACTGCCTCTCATTTCGGTCTTGTTTGACCAGCTTCGTACTGCCACCATTTTTTCTAAGATTGACCTACGCGGTGCGTACAATCTAATCCGAATAAGAGAGGGGGATGAATGGAAGACTGCCTTTAATACCCACTCAGGGCATTATGAATATTTGGTGATGCCTTTTGGGCTCTGTAATGCCCCTGCAGTCTTCCAGGACTTCATGAACGATGTGCTCAGGGAATATTTGGATAGATTCTTAGTTGTATACTTAGATGACATCCTAATCTTCTCCCATTCCCTGGAGGAACATCGGAAGCATGTACGCTTAGTCCTCCAGAAACTCAGAGACCACCGGCTTGGGGCGAAGCTGGAGAAGTGCGAATTTGAAGTTCAGCAAATCGCATTTCTAGGATATATTATCTCCCCAGAAGGTTTCCAAATGGAGGGTTCCAAGGTACAGGCAGTCCTGGATTGGGTGCAGCCCACTAGTTTGAAGGCGCTTCAGCGTTTTCTGGGCTTTGCACATTTTTATAGACGATTTATCGCTGGATTTTCGTCTATAGTGGCGCCCTTGGTGGCACTCACTAAGAAAGGGGCGGATGTTGCTCACTGGTCTTGTGAGGCCAAAGCGGCTTTTGCCCATCTCAAAAGGGCATTTGTCTCGGCCAAGGTGCTGCGACACCCAGATCCAGAGCGTCCTTTTGTGGTGGAGGTGGATGCCTCTGAGATGGGTATTGGGGCAGTGCTCTCTCAGATGGGGGTGTCTGATAATCGCCTTCATCCCTGTGCTTACTTTTCCCGTAAATTTTCGCCTGCCGAGATGAATTATGACGTGGGTAACCGGGAATTGTTGGCTATTAAGGATGCACTCGAGGAGTGGAGACACTGGCTTGAGGGGGCTAAGTTTGTGGTCTCAATTCTCACCGACCATAAGAATCTGGCATATTTAGAGTCAACGAAGCGCCTCAATGCCAGGCAGGCACGATGGGCTTTGTTTTTTGCTCTCTTTAATTTTTTGATAACATCGCCCTGGGTCAAAAAACATCAAGGCTGATGCGCTCTCGCTGAGTTTTGCTCCAATCCAGGAGACCACCGAGGAGCCATTGCCCATTGTGTCCCCATCATGTATTAAAGTGGGCATTACCCAGGACCTCTTGTCATTAGTCCTTAGAGCACAGGAGCAGGCTCCTCCAGACCTTCCGGTAGGTCTTTTGTTTGTGCCTCCTAGGTTAAGACAGCGAGTGTTCCTGGAATTCCATGCCAAGAAGTCGGCAGGTCACCCGGGTATTGCCAGAACTCGGGAGTTGCTATCTAGGGCGGTGTGGTGGCCCTCGGTGGCTAGGGATGTGGATCAGTGGGTTCGGGCATGTGACATCTGTGCCCGAAATAACACTCCTAGAGGGGTTCCTGTTGGCCCATTACATCCACTCTCTATTCCATCTAAGCCATGGACCCACATTTCAATGGATTTTGTGGTGGACTTGCCCAAATCCTCGGGGATGACAGCCATCTGGGTTGTCGTTGACAGGTTTTCGAAGATGGCGCACTTCGTTCCATTGGTTGGGCTGCCATCGGCCAGACGCCTGTCTGAATTATTTATGCTGCATGTTGTGCGCCTCCACGGGTTGCCACTTGATGTGGTCTCTGACCGCGGATCCCAGTTTGTGGCCAAATTCTGGAGGGCATTTTGTTCCGATCTCCAGATTTCTGTCAGCTTGTCGTCAGGCTACCATCCGCAGTCTAATGGGCAGACTGAAAGGGTGAACCAGTCCTTGGAGCAGTTCCTCAGGTGTTATGTCTCCAAGTGTCAGACTGACTGGGTTGCTCATCTGTCCATGGCGGAGTTTGCCTATAACAACGCGGCTCACTCTGCTACAGGGATCTCTCCCTTCCTTTGTGTGTATGGTCATCATCCTAAGGCCAATTCTTTTGACCCCCTGGACTCCTCGCCTGGTGGTTCCTCTGTGGTTTCGGTCCTTAGAGGTATTTGGAGGAAAGTGAAGAAAGCCCTTGTGTCTGTGTCATTAGTGACCAAAAGGGTTTTTGATAAGCGGAAAAGACCCTGCAGCTTCAAATTAGGAGACTTCGTCTGGTTGTCTACCAAGAATTTGAAGTTGAGACAGCCATCTCATAAGTTAGGCCCCCGGTTCATCGGTCCTTATAAGATCACTAGGGTTATCAATCTGGTGGCATTTCAGTTAGATCTACCCCGTTCTTTGGGTATCAATAAAACATTTCATTGTTCCCTTTTAAAACGGGCGATTTGTAATCCTTCTTCCAGTGGAAGACCTTCCCCTCTTCTGATACGTGGCCAGAGGGAGTTTGTTGTTGAAAGGATTCTTGACTCCAAGATGGTTCGGGGTCGGCTGTCATTTTTGGTGCACTGGAAGGGGTATGGGCCGGAGGAGCGGTCGTGGGTGCGCAGTTGTGATCTTCATGCCCCCAGACTGTTACGCTCTTTCTTCTCGCAGTTCCCCGATAAACCCGATGGTAGGGGTTCTTTGACCCCTCGTCAGAGGGGGGGTACTGTTAGGGTCTCCTGCTCTGTGCTGCCACGTCATCATGGCAACCGGGAGACAAGTGCTAGCGGAGTAACCTGAGCGTAGCTGATACTCCGGTTCGGGTCTTTTGCTGTGCAGTGGTTACAGGCTCTGTGCACGGCAGGGGATCCGGTGCTGGTTTTTGTGCTCACAGTCTGTGAGGTCTGAGTGGGGCGTGGACAGCACCTGCTATATAAACCCTCTTCTCAGGTTAGGCAGATGCTGCTGAATCTTTGTTGGTTAGTCAGTTCCGGAAAGCTAGCTAGTACTGTGTAAACTTTGTATTTGTTTGTTGCTTACTGCAAATAGGCCTGGGGATTTGGTATTACACTCTGCCAATCCAGACCTAGCAGTAAGACTGGAGTCAGTCATTTAACCTGCTGGGGTTCTTTTGCTACTCTGTGAACCTAGCAGGTTTGCGGCTGTATTCTCAGACTTGCCTGACAAAATCCTTTCTCACTGTGCAAGGTGTTCAGGTGTCAGTTTAGTGGCAGTAAGCTGAACCAGTGCACTGCAAGTGAGGACTAGGATTGTGGAGACTCTCCTTGTGTCTATTACTCCATCTCTGACCAAGGAGTTTACTGACACACCCGTTGGTAACCCTTTAGGGTTTTGCTATTGCCCTTAGCAACAGCATTTCGGGTTCTCTACGCATTAAATCACAACATCTAGCTTCTTTCCATCTGAGCATTCCTAATACTAGGGAGACACCCAGTTTCTTAGCCTTTGGGCTTCTCTGTTCACTTTGTGTTTATTTTATTACCCTATCACCTTCTATGTATGTAATGTCATATTCCCCAGTCTGTCTGTGAGTTCATTTGTTTTGCATCCCTCTCCGTTCAGACACCAGTACATTCCTGCTGGCACTGGTGTGCATAACAATCACACACAGGTACAGGAACCCTGAAAGATGCTGTGTTTGGAGAGAAATGACCGCATCACTCCTGTTCTCTACTGGTCTCCTATGTGCTACTGTGCATGCTGATTTGCTAACCGCACTTGTGCAATGGCCATTGCCAAGGATGTTCAGTAGGAACCCTCTTCTGGTAGTTTTTGCAAAATGTAGCCCATAGGCTGCAACAGGCTAATGCCATTTTCAGATGTTGCTAGCTGCCGGGGCTGCTGTCGGAAATGGAGGAAGCTGAGTACACCTTGAAAAAGACCCCAGAACGGGGTTGTAACGCGTCGGGAAACGGACAGCAACAGTGCCAGAATCATTCTCTTGCCAGGAGAAGCAGAGGTCCAGGAGGTGGATTCGGACTGCCCACTGGTGATATTTTCAACTCTCATGCTTTATATGAACTGATTTCGTCAGTTCAGACTATCTGGTAATTGATGCATTACTGCCACTGTTTTGAATGACCTGCAGAAAATTGAGTGTGAATTTGCTGCTAAGCTGTTGGGGAATCATTGTTTTTGTTTTTATATGTGATTTTATTAAAACGTACTATACTATATACCTTCCCCTGTTTTAGATTGCATGATACTGGTGGAGATACCAGCAGTCTACCCACTTCGGCATTTGACCTACGGAAAGGAGGCAATATGGATCATTAGCCACTACACATGGAGATTGACCCTAAGTATTAAGGGAATGTGATTTTCACTATATTACTTTACCGCTGTCATAGAGATTGCTTTGTTCCTTTTAAAAATTTGTTTGTATTCTGGGAGTTTTTTTGAGAGACTCTTTTTAAAGTATATCTCTGGACCGGCTGCTTTTTACTGCGCATGCATGGGATCCACCAGTCTTTATTTGTTTCATGCCATCAACATCGTCTGCCAAGGCCGATGCCCAATGTCATAGTAGAGGGCATGTAAAATCCAAAAAGCCAAAGTTCAGTAAAAAGACACAAAAAAATAAATTGAAATGGTCTGAGGAGAAACGTAAACTTGCCAATATGCCATTTACGACACGTAGTGGCAAGGAACGGCTAAGGCCCTGGCCTATGTTCAGGACTAGTGGTTCAGCTTCACATGATGATGGAAGCCCTCATCCTCTCGTAAGAACAATGATAAGAGTTAAGCTGGCAAAAGCACAGCAAAGAACTGTGCATTCTAAGATGGTATCACAAATCCCCAAGGAGAGTCCAAGTGTGTCGGCGGGAAGGGAAGAGGTGGCTCCTTCCACCACGCCCTCTTCAAGTGCCGGAAATAGCACCCACAGACCAGTTTCTGATATTCAAATTGAAGATGTCACTGTTGAAGTACACCAGGATGAGGATATGGGTGTTGCTGGCACTGAGGAGGAAGTTGACGATGAGGATTCTGATGGTGATGTGGTTTGTTTAAATCAGGCACTGGGGGAGACACCCGTTGTCCATAGAATGAATAAGCGCATTGTGATGCCTGGGCAAAATACCAAAAAAGCCACCTCTTCGGTGTGGAATTATTTCTCCACAAATCCGGACAACAGGTGTCAAGCCGTGTGTTGCCTCTGTCAATTTATAATAAGTAGGGGTAAGGATGTTAACCACCTAGGAACATCCTCACTTATACGTCACCTGCTGCACATTCATCAGAAGTTAGTGTCAAGTAGTGAAACTTTGGGTAAGAGCGTAAGCAGTCCACTGACACCTAAATCCCTTCTTCCTCTTGTACCCAAGCTTCCTCGCAACTAGGGCTGCGAGGAAAATGATAAGATTTCCTAGCCCACCCACTGGCGGTGATACTGAGCAGTCAGGAGCGAGTGCTGACATCTGGTCCGGACTGAGGGACCTGCCAACGACTACTGACATGTCTACTATCACTGCACATGTTTCTGTCACCATTGAAAGAATGGTAGAGGATTATATGAGTGACAGCATCCAAGTAGGCATGTCAGACAGTCCGTATGTATACTGGCAGGAAAAAGAGGCAATTTGGATGCCCTTGCACAAACTGGCTTTATTTTACCTAAGTTGCCCCCCCCCCCCCCCCCCTCCCTCCCTCCCTCCAGTGTCTACTCCGAAAGAGTGTTTAGTGCAGCTGGTAACCTTGTCAGCGATCAGCGTAGGAGGTTACTTTCACAAAATGTGGAGAAGATGCATTAAAATGAATTGTAAATTCCTCCGGGAAGACCTTTACCAGCAATTGCCTCCAGAAAGTACACAGGAACCTGTGATGGTGGATTCCAATGGGGACGAATTAATACTCTGTGAGGAGGAGGATGTACACACTGAAAGGGGTGAGGAATCAGAGGATGAGAATGAGGTTGACATCTTGTCTCTGTAGAGCCAGTTTGTGCAAGGAGAGATTGCTTCTTTTTTGTTGGGGGCCCAAACAAACCAGTCATTTTAGTCACAGTTGTGTGGCAGACCCTGTTGCTGAAATGATTGGTTTTTTAAAGTATGCATGTCCTGTTTATACAACATAAGGGTGGGTGGGAGAATCCAAGAACAATTCCATCTTGCACCTCTTTTTCTTCTTCACATCATGTGCTGTTTGGGGACTAGTTTTTTAAAGTGTCATCCTGTCTGACACTGCCGTACAAGTCCAGGTGTACTGCCGTATAAGTCCAGTCCAGTGGTGCTGTCTTGTGCTGCATCAGTCCAGTGGTGGTGTCTTGTGCTGCCATAAGTCCAGTGGTGGTGTCCTGTGCTGTATATTATTTACTCCAAATAAAAGGGTTATATACATTACTTGTAATGTTATTATCCAAATAATTTTTACAGGGTTTGTCCTGTGTGCTGTAGGGGTACGCTCGTCTGTGCTGCATATTATTATAATAGCTCCAAATAAAAGGGTTATCATTATCCAAATTCATTTTACAGGCTTTGCCGTGTGTGTGTGGTTTAGGTGTGTGCTCTCATGTGCCACCAATATTGTGCGTGTATAACATCTGGGCAAATTCCAGCACGTCCCATGTTGTTTGTTCGGCACACTTGTGTCGCTTAGCTTAATCATACAGCTACCTCATTGCACCTCTTTTTATTCTTTGCATGATGCGCTGTTTGAGGCCTAGTTTTTTAAGTGCCATCCTGTCTGCAACTGCAGTGCCACTCCTAGATAGGCCAGGTGTTTGTGCCGCACACTTGTGTCGCTTAGCTTAGCCATCCAGTTACCTAATTATTGCACCTCTTTTTCATCTTTGCATCATGTGCTGTTTGGGGCCTATTTTTTAAATCTGCCATCCTGTCTGACACTGCAGTGCCACTCCTAGATTGGCCAGGTGTTTGTGCTGCACAGTTGTGTCGCTTAGCTTAGTCATCCAGCCACCTCAGTGCACCCTTTTGACATAAAAACAATATTGTGAGGTGTGAGGTGCTCAGAATAGACTGGAAATGAGTGGAAATGAATGTTATTGAGGTTAATAATACCGTGGGATCTAAATTACCCCCCAAAATATGTGATTTTAACTGTTTTTATGTTTTTTTCAAAAATCATCCAGATCCAAAACCAAACCCAAAACACGAAAGGGTGATTTTGGCAAAACCAATCCAGATCCAAAACACAAGGATAGAACCAGAACCAGAACCAAAACACAAAACACGAAAAGTGCCCGCCGCACATCTCTAAGATAAACCTGTATCTTTATGAATTAAATACAGTGCCAGTGAGGTATATAAACTGCAGGATTGCACTTGGTGGCTGAGAATACACAATTTGAACAACTGGATAATGGGCCTGGTTCAGAAATGCATGTAAACCCGATTATTTACATACTTCTATGATGGTGAGATACCTGCGCATGTGCAAAAGCTGCACTGCACATATGAAGTTCTCACTGTGCGAGATTGCAGCAGTGCCCCCAAACTGCAGCATGATTGTCATGTTACGGCTGTTTGGGGGCAAAAGCGTGGGTAGTGACAGGCATCGCTGTAGAAAATTTGAGCATATTGCTACTATTTTCTGAGCGTGCTGATGCCAGTAGCTGCGTCAAATGTTTTTCAAAACTACTTTTTGAGAAAATAATATTTCTATATATCAATCTGTCATAACGACTGAGCCAAAGTATTTGCAACATTTGAATGATATTCTGTTAGATTTTTAAAGTGAATTATTATCAAAAATAAGTGCTTACCTAACAAACCTATGCATAACAAACACTAACATTCCAGTACATACTGTAATAAATGAACAGTATTGCATGTCAGGAACCACACCTTTGTAATGACTTAAAGGAATCTCACAGAAGTCACATGTATTCTCTGTACTGTGGAAGGTAATTGATTATATTAGCCACATAAACAGCTTTGATTACTGCTTCATTTTACATCCTAATTTCACTAATGTTAATCATAATTATAATATATTAAATATTTAACAGTATTGCACCACACATTTCCTGTTAAATCCCAGATCACCTTCTCACATATTTGCCTACTTTTGAAAAAACATTTCAGTGAGATTGTGAAAGTAACACCTATCAGTGCGGACGTGTACTGCTACATCTGAGAGACATGTCATAAACATGACTTACATCCAAATGTAAATGAGCCCCAAAGTTAGTAAAATCTATTTGTTGAAGAAAAGACACAGATATTTTGCATGATTTGTTTGTGTATTGTGTTTTACAAGAGGTTCCATATACTGTAAGTGGCCATTGGGATTATTGTGCCTTATAACCAATGCAGGGAAATGGCACTGATGATCCCATTTGAATGTATATATCTCTGATTTATTTTTCCCCCAAGAATGTAATAGCTGCATAATGGGGGTAAGGTGCAATCAGGGAGATTGCTGATCTATTCAGGGAGTCAGGGAGCTTGCTAATATTTCAGGGAGTCTCCTGCAGAATGAGGGAGGGTAGGCAACTATGCCTTCTCACATCCAGACCATGCTCACAGTGTTTGCTCAGAGAAGATTTACACTCTACACTGCCCTATACATGTGGTGAGAGGATGCTTCAGAGATGGGGTCAACCAGGCATTGCCAGATCCTTTCACCTTTAGGCCCCATAGGCACTGTACCCCTTGCACCCCTTATACTGTAGTTCTGCTCTGTATTATTATTACAGATATTATTTAAATAAAGATTTATCCTGTAAGTGCAAACATTTATACCATCATTTATTCTGGTACAATAAACAAAGGTATTTTTTAATACATTGCCTCTGTACAATGTTTGAGCAATTGTTAAGGGTTCATCATAATATAGGCATAATTGTCCCGTATCAAAGATCACACCAAAACATGAGTGAAAACAGCACTATTGCTAATTATAATTGCAGGTATTTTAAATTCTGATATGGTTCATATACATTAATGTGAGAAGTTTCTGTTTTTATAAATGTGTAGTGCAATACAGTTAAATACTTAACATACATTATTATTATTATTATTATTATTATCATTATCATCAGTGAAATTGTCATATAGAGTGAAGCCATAATCAAAGCTGCTTACGTGGCTAATATAATCATTTTCATTCAACAGTGCAGAGAACGTACGTGACTTCTGCGAGTTTGCTTTAGGTTATTACAGAGGTGTGGCTCCTGGCATGCAATACTTCTCATTTTATGCAGTATGTAATAGGGTGATAGCATTTGTTATGGAAAGTTGTTTGTTCAATAAACAATTGGGTAATATTTTCTCAACGTAGATAATAATTCTATTTAAAGACTTAGGGGCCTATATATTAACATTATTTTTACTAAAATATTGTGAAAAAGGGTGTTTTCACACCCTTTTCACTTTATTTTAGTATCATCTGAATGTATTAAAGGGCATTTGGAGCAGTTTTCATGAAAAACTGCTCCAAACCCTTTAATTCACTTTTTTCTTAGTAACCCACATCGCATTCCCCATACTTATAATGGGAAATGCGAAATGACCGGATTTACTTAAAAAAAAAAGTGACAAAATACTGCAGTGTGACCTATGATAATCTTGCCAGCTCAGGCTGGCGAGCTCACAGGGCAGCACTGCGATGTGCACTCTTTTGCCCAGCTTTCTCTGCCCCTGGCAGAGAAAGCTGAGCGGGACCCGGCTCCAGTGATCAGCTATGTGTGTCCGATGGACACACAAGCTGATCACAGTGTAAAAAAAAGTAAAAAAACAAACATAAACATACTCACCTGTCCAGGGAGCCTGTGTCCGCTGCTCCGCTGAGCGCTGACGGGCACCGGGTCCCCCATATGCTGCAATGTGACCCCGGTACAGTAAAGTGCAAAAGGACAGTGCACTTTACAGCCCCGGGGTCACAGTGCGAGAGAAGAACCCGGTGCCCGACAGCCTCCTGAAGCAGTGCGGACCGGCTCCCTGGACAGGTGAGTATATTATCCTGATGAGGATGGGGGCGCGGCGTAAGGGGGTAGTCGTGATGGGGGGGGGGTCGACCGGGTAGTGGCTGTTGCGGCGATGTGGTGGGGGCGGCTCATGCGCAGCAGGACATCGGGGTATTTTTTATGAAAAATACCCCGATGATGCTGCGAAGAGGCATCGCAGGGACAAGCTCTGTTCCTGCATGCGATAATTGATACATCCCTGCAATGTAGTCAAGTGCGAGTTTGGGCGATTTTTTCACCTGTTATCTCAGTGCGAGTTTGGGCGATTATTTCACCTGTCATCCACATCCTGGATGCGGATGGTGATAAATAGGCCCCTAAAGGTGGCCATACATTAAGCCGAGGTATCGCATGCAGCCTTGCATTCAATACCCTGACAACTCCCCGCCGGCAGCTATATCGGATACGATACATCGTATGCGGTCATTTTGCATATGATGTATTGCATGCAATCCAATTCACTGCTCCGGGATACAATGTATTCATAGTGCAGCAGTGACAATCTCCGGATCCGATCCGATACGCACGTAACCGTGCAACGGATAGGAATTGGAAGTAAATGACACATGATTTTACACTTTTCACACAGTTTATCTGTCCGATGGGTCGAAATCATGTAGAAAAGGGCCAAATCGTACTACTGTATGGGGGTCTATACTTAATAAATCATAACAGAATAGCATTCAAATTTTGCAAATACTTTGGATCAGTTGTAATGACTGCTTGATATAAAGAAACATGAGATACTCCAAAGGTGTATTTGAAAAACATTTGGCAATTTGCATATATACCAACGTGATCTAAGGGTGAACATTAGAATATTTATTCAATGACATTTGTTATGCATAGACACAGGACTGCCATCAGAAATTGTGGGGCCTGGGACTGACAAAATAGCAGTCCCCACAACCACCTTCTTGAATCCCACTGGCGTGCCTTGGGTACAGTCAACGGCACACATGGGTAGGGGCAGAGGCACCCATGTAAATAAAATAAAAATAAAATATTCTTTATGGCAAATGTCTGTCTTAGGTCTTCTTTTTATTTTGAATACACAGCATTAATGTCCTCTCTGCTGTTGCTAAGTTCAAAATATCACTGAGGTCAAAGTATCTGTTACTTCTGGAGTTATATGTAAATAAACATACCAGTTCTATTAGGTAGTCTTTAAACTCCAATACTAATATTTACTGGATACTGTATATATGAAAAAATAGGATTTTAATACCTACCAGTAAATCCTTTTCTCCTAGTCCGTAGAGGATGCTGGGGTCCACTTCAGTACCATGGGGTATAGACGGTTCCACAGGAACCATGGGCACTTTAAGACTTTTCAAGGGTGTGAACTGTCTCCTCCCTCTATGCCCCTCCTCCAGACCTCAGTTATAGGAACTGTGCCCAGGGAGACGGACATTTCGAGGAAAGGATTTACTTTTATACTAATGGTGAGATTCATACCAGCTCACACCTCAACCATGCCGCACAACATGGCATTCAACATGACACACCCCAACAGGCATGAACCATTTACAGCAACATGCTGAAAACAAATGAAACACAACCTGTGTAACTATAAAGAACAAACTGCAGGTAAAGTACGCACTGGGTCGGGCGCCCAGCACCCTCTATGGACTAGGACAAAAGGATTTACCGGTAGGTATTAAAATCCTATTTTCTCATACGTCCTAGAGGATGCTGGGGTCCGCTTCAGTACCATGGAGTTATACCAAAGCTCCAGTATGGGCGGGAGAGTGCGGATGACCCTGCAGCACCGATTGACCAAACTTGTAAAATTTAGCAAATGTGTTTGACCCTGACCAAGTAGCTGCTTGGCAAAGTTGTAAAACCGAGACTCTCTAAGGCTTGATAAATCTGGGCCTCAGTGTTCACAGTGGTTATACTGTATCACATTGCCTGAGTATACTGTTGCCACTAATACAGATGGAGAAAAGGAACCAATTTATCCACCTGAATGTATCTCAATTAAATTCCATATCATCAATTATTGTAACACATATGATGTGGTAATCTCAGATATAGATTCTATCAATGCAGTTCAATATTAGTGCTATCAACTGCAATTTAACAATGTACTGTACATCAGTGCTGCAAAATTAATATTCAATGCTTGTAATTATTAAGCATCACTTATATAGTTGACCGATCACTCCAATATTTATAGATGTAGTCACCTTGTAATATGCACTCATGGCAATTGAAAATATAATTTAATGGCATAAATTATTAAAGCCGTTTATTGCTCCGTTTACAGTATGTTAAACTGTTGCTTTCCACAATAAAAAAAAACCGAGTATGCTGTATGAGTTCAATTCATTATTCAAATTACGCCTCACAGCAGCACCACTTACACACATTACACCAGGTAGAGCCCCTTTTACACATTACGCGAGGTAAAGACCACACCACACAGAAGTACACTTTATACATTTTATACTATAGTAGAGAACAGTCAGATGCATGGTCTCATGAATTACGCCAGGTAGAGCCCCTTTTTACGCATTATGCCAGGTAGAGTCCCCTTTTACACAGTGCGGCAGGCAGAGCCCCCTTCTACACAGTACGGCAGGCAGAGCCCACCTTTTACACAGTACGGCAGGCAGAGCCCCCCTTTTACACAGTACGACAGGCAGAGCCCCTTTTACACAGTACGACAGGCAGAGTCCCTTTTACACAGTACGACAGGCAGAGCCCTTTTTTACACAGTAGAGCAGGCAGAGTCCCCCTTATACACAGTAAGAGAGACAGAGCCCTCTTTTATACAGTAAGTGAGACAGAGCCCCCTTTTACACAGTACGGCAGACAGAGCCCCCTTTTACACAGTACGGCAGACAGAGCCCCCTTTTAAACAGTACGGCAGGCAGAGCCCCTTTTTACACAGTACGGCAGGCAGAGCCCCTTTTTACACAGTATGGCAGACAGAGCCCCCTCAGCACTGTGACATCTGTAGGGGTGAGGAGGAGGACATGACTGCACATGTGCTCAGTGTATCCTCGGGAAGGGGGGGGGGGTTGTCAGGCTGCACTGTACTCTGGGGAGAGGTGGGGAGTCGGGCATTACAAACACTGCTCACTGTCAGCTTTTGGGGGGGGGGACTTTAAGCTACGGCAGTGGGGGGTTCGGCATGACTACATTCCACTCAGATTCACAGTAGACGCTGGAGGCTGCAGGGGGAGGGGGGAATCGGGCGTTACAGCCCGCAGGACACAAGCTTTGGGGAATTGAGGGACGAGTTAACAACTGCAGCGGCGGCAGCATGGAGGCGCGGAGGGGGGTTGGACATTACAGCACGTGGCTCACTCTAAACTCCAGCGGCTGTGGCAGCGGGGGGATCGGGCAGTATTGCCCGCGGCTTACTGTAACCTCCATGGCCGGGGGGAGGACATGCAGATCGCGGCCGCTGCGGCAGCGTGGGGGTCCCGTGGCTCACTGTAACCTCCAGTCAGGTGGGAGGGGCTGGTCACTGATCAGTCTGCACTGTAAGCAGCACACCTGTTTTTAGGGCGGAACAGCAGCACAGATGTATCAGGAGACAGCATAACTCCGGAATGCCTGCAGCAATTTACAACAAACTTGGTACACAAAACTACACATATGACTTACACTCTGGGAATTAACACTGTGGGTGTCAGACACCCCTAGCACCCCTGGGGGGAGGGGGGACAGCAGCACAGAGTATGTCAGCAGACAGCATAACTGTGGAAGGCCTGGGTCACTTTACACCAAACTTGGGACACATCTGATTTACAATCTGGGAACAAACTCTGTGGGGGTTAGACACCCCTAGAACCCCTAGGGGTGGGCCTGCAGCACCGAGTATTTCAGGATCCAGCATAACTCACGAATGCCTGGACCAATTTTAAACAAACTTGCTACACATATGAATTACAATCTGGGAACAAACACTGTGGAGGCAACACACCACTAGCACCCCTAGGGGTGGCCCAGCAACACAGACTATTTCAGGTCATGCATAATATGTTAGTGATGATTTACAAAATGTTCTATTGCTTTGAAGTTAAAAAAATAAAATGCCACCAAAGAAAACAGCTACAAATGGTGGAAATAAAAATAATTCCACAAATAAAATGTTAGCGGCAACCTGTGTGTTTAATCTTTACATTGATTTTTGTAAACAAACATTATTATAATTCCGGGCAACACCGGGTACTCCAGCTAGTCTTTAATAAATATCAATAAAAACATAATGTCATTTTTTCAGTCCAAACCCAGAAATTCAGATTTAAAACATGAATTCTGAACCGTGGGAATATTCGAACCGGTACTCGGTTTGTACTGGATCTCCTCCAGGAATCCGAACTGGGTTTTGGTTCAAAAAAGAAAGTATGGGTGACAGAGAACTTGCGCGCTAAGGTTCTAAAACACGTAACAGTGCAGCACCCTGTGTGGTAGAGGTTTACTTATCTCGTCAGGACACTGCCCTGACGAAGAGCATTTGCTCGATATGCATTGGCCTGTGACAGGTGGACTGATGGTAATAGTGGATTGAGCGCTACATTTCATTTTCCAGCAATCGAGCAGAGCACCAGGATATCTGAACCCTGGCACTAACATTTCTATCTACATGCTCTTGTTGCATTCCGATCTGGTAACGCCTCCATTTCTTACTTTAGCCTATCGTTTTTTATGTTATTGTTCGTGAAATAAATTGTGTTTACATGATTACACTATGTGGGATACCATTGTCTTGTCTCCACATGTTTGAGCGCTTGTTGAATTATTGAGATGGACATTGAACAATCGTTTAAGATTTGCTTTTTACATGCTTGAAGTATACTTCAGTCTGGTAAAGCCTCCATTTTTATTCAATTGACGGATACATTACGAAGTGTCTCCATGCAGTATTTGTGTGTCTGAATGCATTAATATTGGTCAAAACTAACTACACTATACTATGTGGAAATGTTCTTTTCCCCCCATATATTTGATGACACTTTAACTACGAGAAAAACATCTAACACAACGAATCAAGATATATCTTGAGTAGAGATGAGCGGGTTCGGCTCGCCGAGAACCGAACCCCCTGAACTCCACGTGTCAAACACGGGTCCGAGCCCGGCTCGGTTACTCCCGCCTGACTCGGAAAACCCAAACGAGGCAAAACGCCATCATCCTGCTGTTGGATTCTCGCGAGATTCGGATTCCATATAAAGAGCCGCGTGTCGCCGCCATTTTCACTCGGGCATTGTAGAGAGTATAGAGAGGACGTTCTCTCAGTGTCAGTTCTCAGTATCAGTGCTCAGTATCAGTGCTTATTGCTGCTCAGTAATACTAGTACAGTGTCTCTCTTGTGCTGCATCTTGCTGCTGTGGGGTGCTGCGGTAGATGTGTCCTGTGACTGTGCATCAGTCATCATCATTCCAGTCACAGTGGTATCTGGGGGTGACAATTCCAGAGTGCTTTTGTGCTGCTCACTAATACTAGTACAGTGTCTTGTGCTGCATCGTGCTGCTCAGTGTCAGTTCTCAGTAGTATCATCAGTGCTCAGTATCACTGCTCATTGGCCCTCATTCCGAGTTGTTCGCTCGGTATTTTTCATCGCATCGCAGTGAAAATCCGCTTAGTACGCATGCGCAATGTTCGCACTGCGACTGCGCCAAGTAACTTTACTATGATGAAAGTATTTTTACTCACGGCTTTTTCTTCGCTCCGGCGATCGTAATGTGATTGACAGGAAATGGGTGTTACTGGGCGGAAACACGGCGTTTCAGGGGCGTGTGGCTGAAAACGCTACCGTTTCCGGAAAAAACGCAGGAGTGGCCGGAGAAACGGTGGGAGTGCCTGGGCGAACGCTGGGTGTGTTTGTGACGTCAACCAGGAGCGACAAGCACTGAAATGATCGCACAGGCAGAGTAAGTCTGGAGCTACTCTGAAACTGCTAAGTAGTTAGTAATCGCAATATTGCGAATACATCGTTCGCAATTTTAAGAAGCTAAGATTCACTCCCAGTAGGCGGCGGCTTAGCGTGTGTAACTCTGCTAAATTCGCCTTGCGACCGATCAACTCGGAATGAGGGCCCTTGTCTTGTGCTGCATCGTGGTGCTCAGTAATACTACATTACTAATATAGGGGGTAATTCTGAGTTGGTCGCAGCAGGAACTTTGTTAGCAGTTGATCAAAACCATGTGCACTGCAGGGGAGGCAGATATAACATGTGCAGAGAGAGATAGATTTGGGTGTGGTGAGTTCAATCTGCAATCTAAATTGCAGTGTAAAAATAAAGCAGCCAGTATTTACCCTGCACAGAAACAAAATAACCCACCCAAATCTAATTCTCTCTGCAAATGTTATATCTGCCCCCCCCTGCAGGGCCGGTGCTAGGGTGTTCGGCGCCCTCCTGCAAAATATAAATTTGCGCCCTCCCATACTTTACATGCAGGGCCGGAGGGTTACCATGGCCTCTTGGGCCCCTGAGTTGCAGGAGATCCGTGTAAGCCTATGGATGTGAACTCTCTGCCCATACACACCCTGTGCAGCGCTAGTTACGGCCCTACACACAGACAGTGCTATAACTAGACATTTTAGCGCTGTGTGCAAGAGAGGGCATTGGCGGCCTCCCTGTATGTAGAACAGGGGCACTGCGCGCGCGCGCGCAAAAAAATTAGGGGCGTGGCTTCATGGGGAAGGGGTGTGGCCACAAAATAATACCAATTCATATTACATATTATAGTAGTCTCCATTATTCAAACTACGCTGCACAGCAGCGCCACTACACCAGGTAGAGCCCCTTTTACACCTTACGGCGGACAGATTTCCCTTTTTACACATTACGGCAGACAGCGCCCCCCCTATTTACACATTACGGCAGACAGCATCCCCCTTTTTACACATTACGGCAAACAGCGTCCCCCTTTTTACACATTACGGCGGACAGAGTCCCCTTCTTACACATTACGGTAGACAGCATCCCCTTTTTACATATTACGGCAGACAGCGTCCCCTTTTTACACATTACGGCAGACAGCGTCCCCTTTTTACACATTATGGCAGACAGCGTCCCCCTTTTTACACATTACGGCAGACAGCGTCCCCTTTTTACACATTACGGCAGACAGAGTCCCTTTTTACACATTACGGCAGACAGTGTCCCCTTTTTACACATTACGGCAGACAGCGTCTCCTTCTTACACACTACGGCAGACAGCGTCCCCTTTTTACACATTACGGCAGACAGCATCCCCCTTTTTACACATTACGGCAGACAGTGTCCCCCTTATTACACATTACGGCAGACAGCATCCCCCTTTTTACACATTACGGCTCTGCATACAGATACACACATACATAAATACAGTATATACATAAATACAAACATACAAACACACACACACACACACACACACACACACACACACACACACACACACACACACACACACTTTCTCTCTCTCTTTTTACATCCACTTACCACAGTTGTGCTGGCCAGATCTTCAATAGCATGATCCTGTGTAGCTCCGCCCCCTTGGTCCGTGTAGCTCCGCCCCTTTTCGGGCGAACGATCACTGACACTCCTCTCCCTGTCACAGGGGAGAGAGGAGAAGGCTTCATGCTGCCGGCGCTGCTGCGGCTGCCTGTCAGTGTGACAGGGCAGGCGCAGCAGCAGCAGCAGGGGGGACAGGACGGCGCTTCAGCTGGGATGCAGAGCAGTGAAGGCGCCTCTCGTGCCCGGCGCCTACCTGCACTGCATCCCTTTGCTGAGCGGGTAGCGCCGGGCCTGCCCCCCTGCATTGCACATGGTTTTGCCCAAGTGCTAAAAAATTTCCTGCTGCGATCAACTTGGAATTACCCCCATAGTACAGTGTCTTGTGCAGCATCGTGCTGCTCAGTGTCAGTTCTCAGTAGTATCATAAGTGCTCAGTATCACTGCCCATTGTCTTGTGCTGCATCGTGGTGCTCAGTAATACTACATTACTAATCCTAGTACAGTGTCTTGTGCTGCATCTTGCTGCTCAGTGTCAGTTCTCAGTGGTATCATCAGTGCTCAGTATCACTGCTCATTGTCTTGTGCTGCATCGTGGTGCTCAGTAATACTACATTAATAATCCTAGTACAGTGTCTTGTGCTGCATCGTGCTGCTCAGTGTCAGTTCTCAGTGGTATCATCAGTACTCATTATCACTGCTCATTGTCTTGTGCTGCATCGTGGTGCTCAGTAATACTACATTACTAATACTAGTACAGTGTCTTGTGCTGCATCGTGCTGCTCAGGGTCAGTTCTCAGTAGTATCATCAGTGCTCAGTATCACTGCTCATTGTCTTGTACTGCATCGTGGTGCTCAGTAATACTACATTAATAATCCTAGTACAGTGTCTTGTGCTGCATCGTGCTGCTTAGTGTCAGTTCTCAGTAGTATCATCAGTGCTCAGTATCACTGCTCATTGGTGGTCATTCCGAGTTGTTCGCTTGTTGCCGATTTTCGCTATGCTGTGATTTGTTGCAAAATGCGCATGCACAAGGCACGCAGGGCGCATGCGCTTAGTTATTTAACTAAAAACTTGCTGTGGATCCTGCGGCGCTTTTCAGTCGTACTGCTGATCAGTGAGTGATTGACAAGAAAGGGGTGTTTCTGGGTGGGAACTGAGCGTTTTCCGGGAGTGTGCTAAAAAACGCAGGCGTGTCAGGGAAAAACGCGGGAGTGTCTGGAGAAACGGGGGAGTGGCTGGCCGAACGCAGGGCGTGTTTGTGACGTCAAACCAGGAACTAAACGGACCGAGCTGATCGCAATCCAGGAGTAGGTCTGGTGCTACAGTACTCAGAAACTGCAAGAAAATATTTAGTAGCAATTCTGCTACTCTTTCGTTCGCTATTCTGCTAAGCTAAGATACACTCCCAGAGGGCGGCGGCCTAGCGTGTGCAATGCTGCTAAAAGCAGCTAGCGAGCGAACAACTCGGAATGAGGGCCTTTGTCTTGTGCTGCATCGTGGTGCTCAGTAATACTACATTATTAATCTTAGTTCAGGGTCTTGTGCTGCATCGTGCTGCTCAGTGTCAGTTCTCAGTAGTATCATCAGTGCTCAGAATCACTGGTCAGTGCTCAGTGTCAGTGCACCTCTTTTTCTCTTTTCTTTGCATCATGTGCTGTTTGAGGACTATTTTTTTTTAAAGTACCATCCTGTCTGACACTTCCATATATGTCCAGTGGTACTGCCATTTGATATAATTCCCAACATTACTGCCATTTAATTCCAGTGATTTTGTCATTTTCTTCCAGTGATTTTGGATCAATAATACCATTGATTAGAACAAATAATTCCTGTGATTTTGTAATTTTCTTCCAGTGATTTGGACCAATAATTCCATTTTCCAAATTGGTGTTTGTGTTGCTTAGCTTAGCCATCCAGCGACCACCATTCAGCGACCTTGGTGCACCTCTTTTTTTCTTTGCATCATGTGCTGTTTGGGGACTATTTTTTTAAGTGCCATCCTGTCTGACACTGCAGTGCCACTCCGAGATGGGCCAGGTGTTTGTGCCGGCCACTTGGGTCGCTTAGCTTAGTCATCCAGCGACCTCGGTGCAAATTTTAGGACTAAAAATAATATTGTGAGGTGTTCAGAATAGACTGGAAATGAGTGGAAATTATTGTTATTGAGGTTAATAATAATACTATAGGATCAAAATTACCCCCAAATTCTATGATTTTAGCTGTTTTTGTGTTTTTTTCAAAAATCACCCGAATCCAAAACGCGTCCGAATCCAAAACACGACCGCGGACCCGAATCAAAACCAAGACACAAAACACGAAAAATGCCCGCTGCACATCTCTACTCTTGAGATAAGTAAATCTCTACCACACAGGGTGTTGCACTGTTACGTGTTTTAGAACCTTAGCACGCAAGTTCTCTGTCACTAGTGATGAGCGGGTTCGGATCCTCGGGATCCGACCCGCCCGAACTTCACCTTTTTTTTACACGGGTCCGAGCGACTCGGATCCTCCCGCCTTGCTCGGTTAACCCAGGCGCGCCCGAACATCATCATCCCGCTGTCGGATTCTCGCGAGATTCGGATTCTATATAAGGAGCCGCGCGTCGCCGCCATTTTCACACGTGCATTGAGATTGATAGGGAGAGGACGTGGCTGGCGTCCTCTCCGTTATATTAGAAAAGAACAGAGTAAACTGAGTGACTTAGTTATGTGGGGAGGATTGGGGGCGGGGAGCAGCTGTTAGGGAGTACAGTGCAGGGTTTACCACCAGTGAGTTAGTTTAATCCTTTGTTTCTCTGCCTTAAAAAAAAACGCTCCACCATATCTGTGCTCAGTGTGCTGCACTGCTGCATGATATATCTGTGCTGAGTGCACTGCTCACACTGCTAATTGTGGGGACTGGGGAGCAGTTATAGCAGGAGTACAGTGCACAGTTTTGCTGACAGTGACCACCAGTCCAGTATACGTTTGTCTGCCTGAAAAACACTCCTGTGGTGTTTTTTTTCTTCTTCATACTAGTTTAGCAGTCTGCTGACAGTGTCCACCAGGTCCGTTATATACAGTATATTATATATACAGGTTGAGTATCCCATATCCAAATATCCGTAATACGGAATATTCCGAAATACGGACTTTTTTGAGCGAGACTGAGATAGTGAAACTTTTGTTTTATGATGGCTCAATGTACACAAACTTTGTTTAATACACAAAGTTATTAAAATATTGTATTAAATTACCTTCAGGCTGTGTATATAAGGTGTATATGAAACATAAATGAATTGTGTGAATGTAGACACACTTTGTTTAATACACAAAGTTATAAAAAATATTGGCTAAAATGACCTTCAGGCTGTGTGTATAAGGTGTATATGTAACATAAATGCATTCTGTGCTTAGATTTAGGTCCCATCACCATGATATCTCATTATGGTATGCAATTATTTCAAAATACGGACAAATCCCATATCCAAAATACCTCTGGTCCCAAGCATTTTGGATAAGGGAGACTCGACCTGTATAAGCAGTACGGTAGGCCACGGCTGTACCTACCTCTGTGTCGTCAGTGCACTCGTCGTCCATAAGTAATATAATACTATACTTACTATCCATCCATCTACATTGCATTGTATACCTACCTGTGGTGGGTTTTTTTTTCTTCATACTAGTTTAGCAGTCTGCTGACAGTGTCCACCAGGTCCGTTATATACAGTATATTATATATATAAGCAGTACGGTAGGCCACGGCTGTACCTATCTCTGTGTCGTCAGTGCACTCGTTGTCCATAAGTAATATAATACTATACTATCCATCCATCTACATTGTATACCTACCTGTGGTGGGTTTTTTTTCCTTCATACTAGTTTAGCAGTCTGCTGACAGTGTCCACCAGGTCCGTTATATACAGTATATTATATATATAAGCAGTACGGTAGGCCACGGCTGTACCTACCTCTGTGTCGTCAGTGCACTCATTGTCCATAAGTAATATAATACTATACTTACTATCCATCCATCTACATTATTGTATACCTACCTGTGGTGGTTTTTTTTTTCTTCATACTAGTTTAGCAGTCTGCTGACAGTGTCCACCAGGTCCGTTATATACAGTATATTATATATATAAGCAGTACGGTAGGCCACGGCTGTACCTACCTCTGTGTCGTCAGTGCACTCGTCGTCCATAAGTAATATAATACTATACTTACTATCCATCCATCTACATTGTATACCTGTGGTGGCTTTTAGTTGTGCGCATTAAAATATGGAGAACAGAAATGTGGAGGTTAAAAAAATAGGGAAAGATCAAGATCCACTTCCACCTCGTGCTGAAGCTGCTGCCACTAGTCATGGCCGAGACGATGAAATGCCATCAACGTCGTCTGCCAAGGCCGATGCCCAATGTCATAGTACAGAGCATGTAAAATCCAAAACACAAAAGATCAGTAAAAAAATGACCCAAAAATCAAAATTAAAAGCGTCTGAGGAGAAGCGTAAACTTGCCAATATGCCATTTACCACACGGAGTGGCAAGGAACGGCTGAGGCCCTGGCCTATGTTCATGGCTAGTGGTTCAGCTTCACATGAGGATGGAAGCACTCATCCTCTCGCTAGAAAAAAGAAAAGACTTGCGGCAAAAGCACAGCAAAGAACTGTGCGTTCTTCGAAATCCCAAATCCCAAAGGAGAGTCCAATTGTGTCGGTTGCGATGCCTGACCTTCCCAACACTGGACGGGAAGAGCTTGCGCCTTCCACCATTTGCATGCCCCCTGCAAGTGCTGGAAGGAGCACCCGCAGTCCAGTTCCTGATAGTCAAATTGAAGATGTCACTGTTGAAGTACACCAGGATGAGGATATGGGTGTTGCTGGCGCTGGGGAGGAAATTGACAAGGAGGATTCTGATGGTGAGGTGGTTTGTTTAAGTCAGGCACCCGGGGAGACACCTGTTGTCCGTGGGAGGAATATGGCCATTGACATGCCTGGTCAAAATACAAAAAAAATCAGCTCTTCAGTGTGGAATTATTTCAACAGAAATGCGGACAACTGGTGTCAAGCCGTGTGTTGCCTTTGTCAAGCTGTAATAAGTAGGGGTAAGGACGTTAACCACCTCGAAACATCCTCCCTTATACGTCACCTGCAGCGCATTCATAATAAGTCAGAGACAAGTTCAAAAACTTTGGGCGACAGCGGAAGCAGTCCACTGACCAGTAAATCCCTTCCTCTTGTAACCAAGCTCGCGCAAACCACACCACCAACTCCCTCAGTGTCAATTTCCTCCTTACCCAGGAAAGCCAATAGTCCTGCAGGCCATGTCACTGGCAAGTCTGACGAGTCCTCTCCTGCCTGGTATTCCTCCGATGCATCCTTGAGTGTAACGCCTACTGCTGCTGGCACTGCTGTTGTTGCTGCTGGGAGTCGATCGTCATCCCAGAGGGGAAGTCGGAAGACCACTTGTACTACTTCCAGTAAGCAATTGACTGTCCAACAGTCCTTTGCGAGGAAGATGAAATATCACAGCAGTCATCCTGTTGCAAAGCGGATAACTGAGGTCTTGACAACTATGTTGGTATTAGACGTGCGTCCAGTATCCGCCGTTAGTTCACAGGGAACTAGACAATTGCTTGAGGTAGTGTGCCCCCGTTACCAAATAACATCTAGGTTCCACTTCTCTAGGCAGGCGATACCGAGAATGTACACGGACGTCAGAAAAAGACTCACCAGTGTCCTAAAAAATGCAGTTGTACCCAATGTCCACTTAACCACGGACATGTGGACAAGTGGAGCAGGGCAGACTCAGGACTACATGACTGTGACAGCCCACTGGGTAGATGTATTGCCTCCCGCTGCAAGAACAGCAGCGGCGGCACCAGTAGCAGCATCTCGCAAACGCCAACTCGTTCCTAGGCAGGCTACGCTTTGTATCACCGCTTTCCAGAATACGCACACCGCTGAAAACCTCTTACGGCAACTGAGGAAGATCATCGCAGAATGGCTTACCCCAATTGGACTCTCCTGGGGATTTGTGGCATCGGACAACGCCAGCAATATTGTGAGTGCATTACATCTGGGCAAATTCCAGCACGTCCCATGTTTTGCACATACCTTGAATTTGGTGGTGCAGAATTATTTAAAAAACGACAGGGGCGTGCAAGAGATGCTGTCGGTGGCCAGAAGAATTGCGGGCCACTTTCGGCGTACAGGCACCGCGTACAGAAGACTGGAGCACCACCAAAAACACCTGAACCTGCCCTGCCATCATCTGAAAGAGGTGGTAACGAGGTGGAATTCAACCCTCTATATGCTTCAGAGGATGGAGGAGCAGCAAAAGGCCATTCAAGCCTATACATCTGGCCACGATATAGGCAAAGGAGGTGGAATGCACCTGTCTCAAGCGCAGTGGAGAATGATTTCAACGTTGTGCAAGGTTCTGCAACCTTTTGAACTTGCCACACGTGAAGTCAGTTCAGACACTGCCAGCCTGAGTCAGGTCATTCCCCTCATCAGGCTTTTGCAGAAGAAGCTGGAGGCATTGAAGGAGGAGCTAAAACAGAGCGATTCCGCTAGGCATGTGGGACTTGTGGATGGAGCCCTTCATTCGCTTAACCAGGATTCACGGGTGGTCAATCTGTTGAAATCAGAGCACTACATTTTGGCCACCGTGCTCGATCCTAGATTTAAAACCTACGTTGGATCTCTCTTTCCGGCAGACACAAGTCTGCAGAGGTTCAAAGAACTGCTGGTGAGGAAATTGTCAAGTCAAGCGGAACGCGACCTGTCAACATCTCCTCCTTCACATTCTCCCGCAACTGGGGGTGCGAGGAAAAGGCTACGAATTCCGAGCCCACCCGCTGGCGGTGATGCAGGGCAGTCTGGAGCGACTGCTGATGCTGACATCTGGTCCGGACTGAAGGACCTGACAACGATTACTGACATGTCGTCTACTGTCACTGCATATGATTCTCTCACCATTGAAAGAATGGTGGAGGATTATATGAGTGACCGCATCCAAGTAGGCACGTCAGACAGTCCGTACGTATACTGGCAGGAAAAAGAGGCAATTTGGAGGCCCTTGCACAAACTGGCTTTATTCTACCTAAGTTGCCCTCCCTCCAGTGTGTACTCCGAAAGAGTGTTTAGTGCCGCCGCTCACCTTGTCAGCAATCGGCGTACGAGGTTACTTCCAGAAAATGTGGAGAAGATGATGTTCATTAAAATTAATTATAATCAATTCCTCCATGGAGACATTCACCAGCAGCAATTGCCTCCAGAAAGTACACGGGGACCTGAGATGGTGGATTCCAGTGGGGACGAATTAATAATCTGTGAGGAGGGGGATGTACACAGTGAAAGGGGTGATGAATCGGACGATGATGATGAGGTGGACATCTTGCCTCTGTAGAGCCAGTTTGTGCAAGGAGAGATTGATTGCTTCTTTTTTGGTGGGGGCCCAAACCAACCAGTCATTCAGTCACAGTCGTGTGGCAGACCCTGTCGCTGAAATGATGGGTTCGTTAAAGTGTGCATGTCCTGTTTTTACAACATAAGGGTGGGTGGGAGGTCCCAAGGACAATTCCATCTTGCACTTCTTTTTTCTTTCATTTTTCTTTGCGTCATGTGCTGTTTGGGGAGTATTTTTTGGAAGGGCCATCCTGCGTGACACTGCAGTGCCACTCCTAGATGGGCCAGGTGTTTGTGTCGGACACTTGGGTCGCTTAGCTTAGTCACACAACGACTTTGGTGCAGCTCTTTTTTTCTTTGCATCATGTGCTGTTTGGGGACTATTTTTTTAAGTGCCATCCTGTCTGACACTGCAGTGCCACTCCTAGATGGGCCAGGTGTTTGTGTCGGCCACTAGGGTCGCTTAGCTTAGTTGTCACACAGCTACCTCATTGCGCCTCTTTTTTTCTTTGCGTCATGTGCTGTTTGGGGAGTATTTTTTGGAAGGGCCATCCTGCGTGACACTGCAGTGCCACTCCTAGATGGGCCAGGTGTTTGTGTCGGCCACTAGGGTCGCTTAGCTTAGTCGTCACACAGCTACCTCATTGCTCCTCTTTTTTTCTTTGCGTCATGTGCTGTTTGGGGAGTATTTTTTGGAAGGGCCATCCTGCGTGACACTGCAGTGCCACTCCTAGATGGGCCAGGTGTTTGTGTCGGCCACTTGGGTCGCTTAGCTTAGTCACACAACGACTTTGGTGCAGCTCTTTTTTTCTTTGCATCATGTGCTGTTTGGGGACTATTTTTTTAAGTGCCATCCTGTCTGACACTGCAGTGCCACTCCTAGATGAGCCAGGTGTTTGTGTCGGCCACTAGGGTCGCTTAGCTTAGTCGTCACACAGCTACCTCATTGCGCCTCTTTTTTTCTTTGCGTCATGTGCTGTTTGGGGAGTATTTTTTGGAAGGGTCATCCTGCGTGACACTGCAGTGCCACTCCTAGATGGGCCAGGTGTTTGTGTCGGACACTTGGGTCGCTTAGCTTAGTCACACAACGACTTTGGTGCAGCTCTTTTTTTCTTTGCATCATGTGCTGTTTGGGGACTATTTTTTTAAGTGCCATCCTGTCTGACACTGCAGTGCCACTCCTAGATGGGCCAGGTGTTTGTGTCGGCCTCTAGGGTCGCTTAGCTTAGTCGTCACACAGCTACCTCATTGCGCCTCTTTTTTTCTTTGCATCATGTGCTGTTTGGGGAGTATTTTTTGGAAGGGCCATCCTGTCTGACACTGCAGTGCCACTCCTAGATGGGCCAGGTGTTTTTGTCGGCCACTAGGGTTGCTTAGCCTAGTCGTCACACAGCTACCTCATTGCGCCTCTTTTTTTCTTTGCGTCATGTGCTGTTTGGGGAGTATTTTTTGGAAGGGCCATCCTGCGTGACACTGCAGTGACACTCCTAGATGGGCCAGGTGTTTGTGTCGGCCACTTGGGTCGCTTAGCTTAGTCACACAACGACTTTGGTGCAGCTCTTTTTTTCTTTGCATCATGTGCTGTTTGGGGACTATTTTTTTAAGTGCCATCCTGTCTGACACTGCAGTGCCACTCCTAGATGGGCCAGGTGTTTGTGTTGGCCACTTGTGTCGCTTAGCTTAGTCACTCAGCGACCTTGGTGCGCCTCTTTTTTTCTTTGCATCATGTGCTGTTTGGGGACTATTTTTTTTAAGTGCCATCCTGCCTGACACTGCAGTGCCACTCCTAGATGGGCCAGCTGTTTGTGTCGGCCACTTGTGTCGCTTAGCTTAACCATCCAGCGACCTCGGTGCAAATTTTAGGACTAAAAATAATATTTTGAGGTGTGAGGTGTTCAGAATAGACTGAAAATGAGTGGAAATTATGGTTATTGAGGTTAATAATACTATGGGATCAAAATAACCCCCAAATTCTATGATTTAAGCTGTATTTTAGGGTTTTTTGAAAAAAACACCCGAATCCAAAACACACCCGAATCCGACAAAAAAAATTCGGTGAGGTTTTGCCAAAACGCGTTCGAACCCAAAACACGGCCACGGAACCGAACCCCAAACCAAAACACAAAACCCGAAAAATTTCCGGTGCACATCACTATCTGTCACCCATACTTTCTTTTTTAGCTCCAAATTTCGGTTATAGGGTATAACCGTGACAGAGGACGGCAGCAGCATTGTTAGCACCCATAGGGTATCTCTACACTACCCTTTTCATTTATTGGGTTTTGGTGCAGTTCGGATCCACAAAATTTGATGGATTTGGATTTCTGGAGAATGGAAGCGCACCTCTCTAGTGGTCAGATGCATGTAACAGCTCAGAAAAGGCACTGCTCTGCTCTCTAGGGCCGGTCAAAGCAGATTTCCCATGTAAAGAGCCCAGATTGGCAACATACTGTACGTATATACTGAACTCTACATGTTGTTAGAGTTCTTTCTTGTTTATTGAATCTCTGCTCAAGTTATGTTCATCATACTTTTTTTTTTTTACTTTCTCTTGCTTTTATTAATTATATCTTTTTTTTCTTTTTTTTTATACTGTTATATTTTCTGTGTATTACTGTTATAATATAGATGGGATGTGCAGAGTACAGTACCAATATGGTCATACTTATGCAGCATACTGATTTTATGGATTAAGCTTAATTATTAACTTCTCACTGAAGTTTTGTTTTGTAAATTAGTAAAGCTTTACAATACAGTAAATATTACGTACGTGTTAGAAAGTCCATTAACTCACTGATTTTCTATCTAAAGCTTTGAAGCTAGGTTCCCATGTTACTCTCTTTGTGTATGGCTACAATGCCAAAAATAGTATTGTAAGTCTGGAGGCTAGATACAGGATATATATCCTGCCAACCGCTAGAGTCTATTTGATATGTGGGAGTAGGTCAATATACAGTACTGACACACCCACTACTTATTCTTAATACGTACAGTGCCTTTGTGTGTTTTTTATTTATTTTTCACAATGCTTATGTGATTGTATTGTATATTACCACATGTTGGTGAGGTTGTTAATACTTAACTTATGTCATTGCTACATGTTAACTCAATTACTTTCAACATATGCTCATAACTATTGGCAGTGTCGGACTGGGGCATGAAGGGTCCACCGGGGGAATGCAGTGGTAGAGGCCCATGTTTAGAGGTGTGGCCAGTCTCCAGAGGGGGTGTAGCCAGCCACCATACATGTTTGCCTAAACATTGGAGAGTACATGGGCTGGGTGCCATGATAAATATATATAGTAAATACTACTAGTGCGTGCATGATCATTTATAGTGACTTTTTTAGAAGTGCCAACAGTTATGCAGTATCCTGTAAGAGGTTTTTCCAACCTCTACCATACAGCAGAAAAAAGTGATACATAGAGTACTACTTCACCAGCGCCCCACTCCGTGTTAAGCAGAACAATCCACCTCTTGATTCCGTACGGATCTCCTTTTTAGGAAGAACTCTCAGTCATGTCCTGGAGTTTATACCGGAAAAAGAGGTGAAATGAAGAAACATAGTGTGATACTGTATATTACAATTTAATACATCACACTTAAAAACTATACACATGAAAGTTTCACATCACATAAAAAACTGGTTAAAAAAATTCACTGGTGTGACTACCCTCATATAACGGCAATAGTATTGGCTGATTACTGGCATGAAACTCCAGAATATATCACCAGGCTGCAGCAAGGGGACTCTCTGGTCTCAGAACTCCTCCAGGTTTCGGCTCAGTCCAAAAACATCGGCGTCCACATGCAGGGGGTCAGTTCAAGAGCACCCACGCGTTCTGACCCTCCCGGGTCTTTCTCAAGGTCAGCTCCAATGTGGATGCCTCACAAGTGTCCATAATCCGATGTATATCCCTATCCAATGAATCCTATTGGTCCCAGCTCAGCTGATCCATATTCATAAAATCACCTATGAGTCCATGATCATTCAGCACTAGAACCACCCCTAACTACCAAGCTGTTTGCCTAGTTACCTCAAACATTGTGCATTTCCGAGTTCAGTTCAGCTCCATACTCCCACCTCCATATTGTCGCGGTCACGTGGTCTCTTGGTTTCCTCCTCACGCTTCCACATTGTTGCGGTCACGTGACCTCTCATCTGTAATGATGCGGACACGTTGTGCGGCAGGCAAGCTCCCTCCTCTCCGGTCTGTCTCACTCACACTGTCGTGTACTGAACATGACGTACGTCAAGACGCTCCCTCCTTTAGTCACGTGATTACAATTATCGGCAATGCATTGCCAGTTGTTATCAGCGGCCGTCATGGAGATCATCTTTTAGCTGGGGTGTGCTTTTCTGGATAGTATTGGTTCACAAGGTATATTAATCCATTAGGGACATCATATGGATTTTTTTAGCACAATTCCTAGTGAGTCTAGTAGAAAGACAATAAAAACATTAAAAACTTTATATTAAACACAGATTAAAACAAAAAAAGTAGCATTAAAGACGGCAAGGAGAACAACTGCTACATAGTAATCAAAACATACCATCAATTTCTGATAAAATTTCATCATTTCCTGGCACATTTACTGTACTTAAACAAACTGGGTAAAGATCTTTTTAATGATAAAGGTCAAGTACAGTATAACAAGATGTATGTATTCTGGTGTTTACAGAATGGCAGAAGACACATACTTCTTGTCACAAAACAGAGGTTTAGAGCGCTTCCCAGTCGCAGTTTGACCTACCTGCGGCGCAATCCAAAGTGTTGTCTGCCACTCGCTGGTCCATCCGGCGTCCCTCGCTGTCATTCACAGCATCCATTTCAGGATAGTTAGGCTTCGGCTCCTTCCCGGCCTGCTAGGCCTCAGTCCACTCTGAAGCCTAGCCTGGAGTACTGCATGTTACTTCCTGATCAGCTGACTCTGCAGAGAACTCTCCAACCAGGTAGTGTTTCCCTGACATGTGATCCCTTCAGCCTATCACCAGAAAGCAAGGGCTATATATTCCAACTCCAAGCACTGGGAAGCCTTCAGTGCTTTGTTGTCCTCAAGCCTGTAGAGAGCTCCTGCAATCTCCTATTTAAAGTGACAGTGCATTACCAACTGCAGCACTTCCTGACTCCTATCTCCAGGATATCTGCAAACCTGCACCGCTGGTTATCTCATCTCCAGGTTATCTGCAAACCTGCATCACTGGTTATCTCATCTCCAGGATATCTGCAAACCTGCATTGCTGGTTATCTCATCTCCAGGATATCTGCAAACCTGCATGGCTGGTTATCTCATCTTTAGGATATCTGTAAGCCTGCACCGCTGGTTATCCTATCTCCAGTATACCTGCAAACCTGCACTGCTGGTCAATACAATCTCCAGTATATCTGGAAGCCTGCATCACTGAGTATCCTGTACTGCTGGTTCAATCCCAGCTTCCAGCTATCCAGCTATCCTGTACTGCTGATTCAATCCCAGATTCCAGCTATCCTGTACTGCTGGTTCAATCCAAGCTTCCAGCTATCCGGCTATCCTGTACTGCTGGTTCAATCCCAGCTTCCAGCTATCCTGAACTGCTGGTTCAATCCCAGCTTTCAGCTATCCAGCTATCCGGTACTGCTGTTTCAATCCCAGCCTCCAGCTATTCTGAACTGCTGGTTCAATCCCAGTTTACAGCTATCCAGCTATTCTGTACTGCTGGTTCAGTCCCAGCTTCAAGTTATCAATCTCTACCACAAGTGTTACTCAACTATTATTGCACTGGAATCCCCAGTGTTCTAGTTCCCCGTAGTTGTCCAAACACCTGTGGCCAGCCATAGACTTTAGCTGAACCTACCAAGCCTGTATGAGCAGGCCATATATCAAGCCCGCACTATTCTGTACTCTGGACTCCAGCCAACTAGCTACTAGACCTCTTCCGGTTCCACAAATACCAACAACCGTGACACTTCTATAGGAACCATTTAACTTTGAAATCTATTGCACAGGAGAGGTACTTTGCCACCTGTAAGCTACACACAGGGTCCTGGGGGAGGATGGGAAGTGTGGATGAACCGGGTTCCCATCCATTTGGCCCAGACCAGGTCTTATAGGCTTCTTAGCCCAAGAAGCTGCTTCATCAGCCAGCACCTGGGTGCTGGGTTTAAAGCAGAGTCTCTCCCATGAGTAAGGGCTCTGAAGGCAGTTAGTGTCCAGGTGATAGGCCTGCTAGGGACAGTGGGATCTGGAGGGCTGGGCCACTAGTGTCAGGATGCAGGGACCTGAAGGGTTCCTTATTAAGTAAAAGGGAGTGGGGCAGGGCCTAACCTCCCTGGTAGCTTATACTAAAGACAGTGATCTTTGTTTTAGGTATATCTTTGTTTTTGAGCTACCTGAATGAAAGGTATTTGTTGTTTTTGCACAAGCATGGAGTTAGTCGTTGGTGGATTTTTGTAGCAAAGCACATTCTAGCAAGTCTCCTGTTACAAATGGCGCCTGAACAGGGACCCTTCTGCTAGTCGTGTCACACGTGGCAGAGAACCCAACAGCCGCAAGGTAGTGGCACACATACCAGCGAACTCCAGACCAAGCTGAACTCGTGGGCATCAGTAACAGACCAAGGGTGTTGTGAGTAGTGGTTAAACCCAACCCCACGGGGTAAAAATAATATGTTTTGTATAAACTGAATGTATATGATTTTGGTGCAAAGGTTTGCATTGGCAGCAAAGAGGTTAAACAGGGTGCATGGCCTGTTCTGTCTTATATGCTTTGCACCATTCACTGAAAGTAGCTGTGCTGATTTGTACTATGGGGTTGCAAGCAGCTGATAATTTATGATTTATTTTTTTTCAAGCTTATTTTTACCTGTGCCTGCAAAATCTGGTAATGGGAGTCTGGTGTCCCTGTTTAATTAGCTCATTAAGACCAATCAAGCAAAGTTGAAACCTTTTATAAATGTGGTACTATTTAAATAGAGAAATTTTGTGGCACTATGTGTCCCAGCAATCCCTGAGTTCTAGTTTTAAGAGCCTGAAGGGAGAAGTTATTTATTTGCACTACCAGTGTAAGGTATTTGGGACCACTATGTACATGCTACCTTTCAGTGCTTTGTTAAAAGCTTAATCTGTGCTAAAAAGAAAAAAGGAATTTTATTTTTCCTTTCACTTACAGTTTTCAAATGGGTAACAAAAAGAGAATTCATGCTGAAAAGAACAAAAGGGGTGACAGCTCCAACACCTCAGGTCAGGAACTTATGTGACCCAAATAATAAAGTCCCACAGTTGGAGAGTGAAGTAGAGATCTTATTGGGGAGTAATCCAGATTTTAGGGAAGATTTTAGCATGGAACCTTTTTTTTGGTGTCACACAATAAGTGACCTTGAAAGCAATGTCCAAATAAAGGACCAGGAGCTAGAAGAGTTTAAGGAAAAATTTGATTTCCTTCAAGAGCAGGTGAACACCTTAACGCTAAAGCTGTAGGAGAAGGAATCTCTTTTGTCTGATTCTCTGACCAAATTGGGAAGGAGTAGAGAAGATTTTGAAAAGCTCTCAGGCCAGGTGTCAGAGTTGCAGAAAACCTAGGCAAAGGTTAAACCCAGATCTGAAAACGTAGTACATAGCCAAGGACTATTAGAGGAAATCTCATGTGACCAGACACAATATGGAAGTCAGGTGCTGGCCAATAAGGCTCTTTTGCAAGACTTGGTGGCACTTCAGGAGGAGGTTTCTAAGCTAAAACCATTGGCTAGGCCTAGTTTCAGTTCAGAGACAGGTGTAGCTACACCAATTACTGAAGATGTTATGCCAAATGTTGGGTCAGAGATATTATCAGCCGAAATGGAGATGCCATCTTTGGGGGAATTGACACCGATGGTGGTGCAGGCTGCGGAGGAATGGTACCATACTGTAGTGGAACCCAACTATACTGGGTTCCCTGTTCCAGCCAGAAGGAACAGGAAAGTTGAGCCAGAGCTGCCAGTGCCTAAGGCCCAGAAGGCTCCCTGCTATGCCACTAGTAAGGCCATCTGCCTGGAAAGTGGAAATGAGGGCCCTTCCTCAGAGGTACAGCATTTACAGGCACTAATGTCCATTCAGTTGGTATTACTGTTCCAGAGCATGGAAGAAGCTGCAGCCATTATTGTGCCGTGCACAGAAAATCCACTGGAATTTTTCAAGCAGCAAGAGAGAGCCACATCAGATGGCAGTGTTTTGTTGTTAACCCGTAGGACGGCAGTGAGAAGTTCCTCTGAAGCAGGACCACCTTATTCCCTGGAAAAAGAATGTCGTAGTAGCTTGGGTGAAGAGTGGAACAAAGCCCTGAGTTCAGTGGAATCTGTTCAAGATGGAGCATGGCAGCCACAGGGGCTAACAGAAGATGTGTTTATGGAGACATGAGATGAGGATGTGGGATTCCCGTCTGCTCCTCAGTTGACAGGGAGTGAGGAGGAAGCGGTAATGGAGCTGGGAGATGTTGACTTGATGTCAAGTGATCATCTACCTCCAAAACAAGAATCCTCTTATCTGCTGGATCTGTGGCAGAATGATGAACACCAGGAATCTACCTGGACAGATGGCAATTGGATGACTACTCAAGAGCCCATCCTAGAGCAGGAAGTCTTATCTGAGCTGGAGATTGCTTCTGTTGAGGTCTTGGAAACCCAGGATCCTTCTCCTGTTGATGCGATGTACAGTCAGAAGTTAATCCCTGATGGGACATCACAGGTTCAGAAGCCCCCGGTTCTGGACATGTGAGACTTTCTCTGACCAATCACAGACAAAGACCGTACCTTTGGAGGTGTCTCACCTACGTGAGCTACTCATGGCTAAGCTAGTTGCAATACAGGAGTCCACCTCCGAAGTCATCCAGGAACCTGCTTCTGAAGGGGTTACCCTCGTGTATGAGGAGGATAAGGTGCAAGATTTCGATCTTGGGGATGTTGCACCCCGGCATGATCCACCACGAGAGGCTCAAGATCCATTTTCTGAACTGGGACAGTTCATAAAGGACACACTAAGTAAGGAGCAAGAACCTGTCTCAGAGGAATCAGTGCAGAGTTCCATTTCTGAGGTTCCTCTTCTCTATATGAGACACGAGAGCTGGAAGACTTGAGGGGAGAGTTCCAAAAGCTGGCCCTAAGTAATAGCCAGCTAAAAGAAGTAGTGAAGGAGATTCCTGAACTACGGAGTCGAATAAGAGACCTGGACAAGAGACTCAAAATGGGTTATGTGCCGGACATAGAACAGCAGTAGACATTGACTAGGGTCAAAGATGTGAGATTGGAGGACGAAGCAGTCACGTTAATGAAGAAAATGTTATCAAAGCTGGAAAGACTGAAGGAAGCACTAAAAGTTCAACAAATTAAAGGACTTTCTGAGACTCGAGACCAGTGCCTCACTTTGAGGAAAAGGGTGGGGGCAAAGTTGGACCATGACCTCAGAACAATTAAAGTCAGGGCAGAGACTAGGTGTTACTGGTGACAAGAGCTTGTCCATAAAAGGTGGAATTGTCCATATAGGCCAAGACCAGTGAGGGCTGGGGTGACTACTAGGCCCAGAGTGAACTTAAAAACCTTCCCCAGTCCAGAGTTGGTTAATGTCAGGTATCACAAACACCCAGAAAAGAATGAAGCAACTTCCTCAGTGGCCAGTAAATCAGAGCCCGATAAGGGAAACATCCCTAAAGGTGGAAAGGTGAAGAGAAGGGAAAGTTTAGTGGGCAACAGGAAGTTGTCCATTAAAACGACCACTTTAGCCACTGTGGCAAAGTGGAGGGAAAGGGAAGGTGGCACAGTGGAGTCGGTGCCACCAACCTTTAATGGAAATAAATTCCAAGGCCAGTTAAAAGGGTCTCAGACGTGTACTTGGGAGAGGAACTTGGGACCTAGGTGTATGGGCCCAAGTTACAGATGTAGCCACCTTTATCTTGACTGTTTCTCCGCCGAGACGGGCGTTTAGTCACGCTAAGGCGATAGCTGAGTTTAATCACAGGTAGGCGCGTTGAGGCGATCTAGATACTCATCATGCATTACACATCTCCACCACTGTGTGGCTAATGCTCCACTAATCCAGTACTTTCGATCGTACAGTATAGCGGCGGATTGATCTACAGCTCTGGCAATACTGTAGGCGTAACGGGAGGCGGTGGAAAAAGATGGTGACCTACTGTAGAGTACTGTACTGTATGTGTATGGAGTACTGTATGTGTATGGAGACGCAACTACAGTAATTGTGTAAAAGGAAGAATGTACAGGACAATGTATAAACACCGTGCTTTTAAAATACATGAGCGTCTGAGTTCGCTAATGCATAATGGGAATGGAGGGCTAGCAGGAGGCGGTGGAAAATACCGTGCTTTACAAATGCGAGCGTCCGAGTCCTCTAAGGCATAAACCAACACCAATGGGGTGGGGGCCGGGCGCTGTTTGCAGTACTTTCACACATGAAATTTGGAATCTCTCATGAGGCGTCGTGGGCTAGGGGTGAAGGCTCCCACCTCCCACGCTGGGGGTCCAGGGTTCGAGACCTGATGTGCCTTCTTTTTTTTTTTTTTTTAATTGTAATAATACACTGTATTATTTTATTTACATTGTAAGACAGTCAATGGAAAGGTGCACACAAGTTACATATAAATCAGAGTACATCTGCAGGAGCGATTCTTTACGCTAAATGCAACTAAACAGCGGGAATGAAATGAGGGTATTCTGACGCTACTAACTGAGCAAAACAGTACTGTAGATCTTCAGCGTTTGTGTATTGCACAGGACCTGAATTCCCTCCCTGTGCAGGCTCCCAGGGGGGAAGGGCGATGGGGGTAGGGGGAGACGATGGAAAATACTGTGCCTTTGAAATGCAATTACATGAGCGTCCGAGTCCACTACGGCATACTATAAACCAACACCAATGGGAAGGAAGTGCCAACCTTTTTTTTAATGTGTTCCCGTGACATTCATTTTAATATTTTTTTTTTCTCTCTAATACAGTACATCCAATGGAAGGATGCACACAGGTTTCACATAAATCAAAGTACATCTGCAGGAGCGATTCTTTACGCTAAATGCAACTGCACAGCGGCAATGAGTAGAAATGAGTGTATTCTGACGCTACTAAGTGAGCAAAACAGTACTATACAGTAGATATTCGGCGTTTGTGTATTGCACATGACCTGAATTCCCTCCCTGTCTACTGCATGATCTGTGCAGGCTCCCAGGGGGGAAGGGCAATAGGCTAGCAGGAGGCGGTGGAAAATACTGTGCTTTACAAATGCGAGCGTCCGAGTCCTCTAAGGCATAAACCAACACCAATGGGGTGGGGGCCGGGCGCTGTTTGCAGTACTTTCACACATGAAATTGGGAATCTCTCATGAGGCGTTGTGGGCTAGGGGTGAAGGCTCCCACCTCCCATGCTGGGGGTCCAGGGTTCGATACCTGATGTGCCTTCTTTTTTTTTTTTAATTGTAATAATACACTGTATTATTTTATTTACATTGTAAGACAGTCAATGCGGCCGTGGAATTAAATACCCAACTAGTCACACCTGGCCGGGGTACCCTGGAGGAGTGGGGACCACTTAAATCAAGGGGACCCCCCCTCCAGCCACTCGATTATCCCTATCGCCCCTGTGTATTGTAGCTAGGGGATTGTGACGCTCTTTCAGCATTGCCCCATAGCCTGCAAAATCTGTGCTGTTACTTGCTCCATAGCTGAGTGCCTCCTAGGAGCTACTGTAGGAGTCACAGGCGGTAGCCATTTCAATTGAGTCTGCCCTGCTATAGAATTGTATGTGTACCGTACGGTGCATAGAACCTTTACAGCAGAAACTCTCCTGCTTTATGTAAAACTTGTGTTTTGTCAGTTTGCTATGCGATCGAGCCCGGTGTAACGTAATGTGCATAGACCTCGCTTATCTCTGTGTATTTTGGCTAGGGGATTATGATGCTCCTTCAGCATCGCCCCGTAGCCTGCACAACTTATGCCATTTCTCACTCCATACCCGAGTGCTGCCTGCCACGAGGTGGGGGTTCAGGGGTAGTGGTCATTTTGCCAGTGTGCTTTGCGATTGAGTCCAGTGTACCGTAATACTGTATGCAGACCTACCTTATCCCCATCGCCCCTGTGTATTTTAGCTAGGGGATTGTGACGCTCCTTCAGCATTGCCCCATAGCCTGTACAATCTGGACTATTACTTGCTCCGTAGCCTAGGGCCTCTGTGGGGCAAGGAGTCATAGGTGGTAGCCATTTCTATTGAGTCTGCCCAGCTACAGAATTGTATGTGTACTGTACGGTGCATAGAACCTTAACAGTAGAACCGCTCATGCAGCTTTGCCCTGGTTTATGTGAATAAAAATAATAATAAAGTGTCTGAAAAAAACTAACATGCATTCGTACTTTAGGAATCGAACCCGGGACTCTGAGTATAGGAAGCGAAACACTTCACCACTTCGCAGCAGACAGATGAATAAATCCATTGGTTTTGATTATGCTGTAATGGCTACGGGATTAGGACGATAACATACTGTACAAAATTCCTAATCTTGAGAGGCAATAGTGAACTTCTAACACACATCCATTTGCGACAGTGTACACTACTGGTTTTATGTTGTTTTGTCTGCGGGACTTGGACGCTCACATACAGTATTCATAAAGTAATGTAGATGGATCATATACTGTACTGTATGCTGTACTATTTGCGTCTGTGTCGTATATACTGTATTAAATAATGCAGCGTAAGGAGTATTTACTGTATGCAGCGTAATGAGACGCCTTAGTAAAGTAGTCCTTATTATATATTTCAGTATTGTATTTTACGGGAGACCACACGCATGCTCAGTGGTGATTGTAAAAAGCGACATCTGGTGGCTGATCGCAGGTATTACACGTAAAGGTAACGCCAAACGCTCTGTCTGCCTCCGTGCGATTAGGTACGCCTCTCTGTGACTAGGCGCGCCTCCCTACGCTGCGTATCCTCGATCGGGACAAACGCCTCAGCCACTCAAGATAAAGGTGGCTACATCTGTATGTCCGAAATATTTGTCAGCTGAAAATAATTGGCAAATGTGAAACCTTGCCAATGTCACATGCCGCTTTTCTGAGCCATGAAAAGCTGAGGGAAAGGGTATGTGGCAGGAGAGGTACTTTGCCAACTGAAAGCTAAACACAGGGTCCTGGGGGTGGATGGTAAGTGTGGATGGACCGGGTTCCCATTCATTTGGCCCAGACCAGGTCTTATAGGCTTCTTAACCCAAGAAGCTGCTTTATCAGCCAGCACCTGGGTGCTGGGTTTAAAGCAGAGTCTCTCCCATGAGTCAGGGCTCCTGAAGGCAGTTAGTGTCCAGGTGATAGGCCTGCTAGGGACAGTGGGATCTGGAGGGCTGGGCCACTAGTGTCAGGATGCCGGGACCTGAAGGGTACCTTATTAAGTAAGCGGGAGTGAGGCAGGACCTAACCTCCCTGGTAGTTTATACTAAAGACAGTGATCTTTGTTTTATGTATATCTTTGTTTTTGAGCTACCTGAATAAAAGGTATTTGTTGTTTTTGCACAAGTCTGGAGTCGGTCGTTGGTGGATTTTTGTAGCAGAGCACCATTCTAGCAAGTCTCCTGTTACAGTATGTTGAGGCCTCCTGGTTGGAGGGTCCCCAACTCATAGATTTTGATCTCTGCCTTTGCAAGTTGTTGTGTAAAATCTCTTTTTCTCCAATGTCCCTTCACCCATTGGGGACCTACGTACCACTTAATATCAGCTATCGAGCATTCATGTTGTTTTCTAAAGTGGTCAGAGAGACCATGTGTCTCAAGGCTTTTTTTTGTTTCTTAGGTGTTCCCCCAATCGCACCTTTAATGGCCTAGATGTCCTTCCAATGTAAAACTAATTGCACTCACATTCTCTGGCATACACAACCTTTTTCGTGTTACATGTTTTACTTTGATCTCTCTACATGCCACACAATTCATGCACCTATAAAAACCTTTTGATTTAATCCCTGATTGCACAGTTGGAGGTAATGCACTTCGTACAAGACTATTGCCCAAATTGGGGGCATTTCTGTAAATGCACTTTGGTTTTGTGGGAAGTTGCTGTCCCAAAATGGAGTCCTTTTGCAGGATTCCCCAGTGTTTGGTAATTATCTTTTCAATAGATTTAAACTGTTTGCTATAAGTAGTCACAAAGGCCCACTGAAAATTGTCCTGACCCCCATCCTGTCTAGTTTTGTCTTTCCTTTCAAAAAGTATATTTATATATATTTTCTCCACATCTGCTGCTTTTACTACTACCTCTTTCTTATAGCCACACAAAACGAATTTGGACTGCATTTCCCTTGCCTGTTTTTGGTACATGTCTTTATTAGAATAGTTCCTCTTTACCCTTTTTAAGTTGTCCTACCGGGATAGCTTGCAGCCAATTTGGGTGGTAGCAACTGCTGGCATTAATGTAACTCAAAGAGTCAGTGGGCTTTGTCTATATTTTTGTCTGAATATTACCTTCCTCCACATATACAGATGGGTCCATGTTTATGTTGGCCTTTAAAAGGATTAACGGAGATTGGGCAGTCGGACTTAATCCCCTGCTGTAATGACTTAATCCCCTGCAGTGTTGTTCTCTGTATTGTATTGCATCTGAGAATAATAGATGAAGGGTTTATGTAAATAAACCATGGTGTGCTTAGGCACAGCAAAGAAGCCAAGATAACTGTGGATCTATCTGTATCGTTATATCTAGGAAGTTATTTAATTCCTTACTACTGATAAAGGTAAACTTAATATTTAAAGGATTATTATTGAGGTAAAGAAAGAAATCTTTTAAGGAGGTCTCATCTCCTTGTCACAAAAAAGACATTGTCTATGTACCGGTACCAGGACACCAGGTTCTCCCCAAACTGATGGTTACTCCAAATATATTCTCTATCCCAACTTTCCATGAATATATTGGTGTAGCTTGGGGCGAACCTAGTGCCCATCGCGGTCCCGATCTTCTGTATGTAAAAATAATTCAATGTCACTTCTATCTATTGAATCCAAATCCTCTAGTAACGTGCCTGACCACTTTACTATAGCTTTAGAAATGTATGCACAGGCCATAGTGGGTCTCAATGCCACCCCTGAAGCAGTGTATATGGATTTGAGCGTAGTGTCAATCTTACGATCAGCCGGTTCTTTAAACGCGGTAGACCCAGGGACAGGTAAAACCACCTTCTTTGACAGTTTCGAAACAGATGCGTTAACTATGGTTGGATTTTCCCATTTTTTTCTATCCTCTTCAGGGAAAGGAAAGGCAACCAAAACCCTTTTGGGGATCTGGAATTTTTTCTCTGGGTTCTCCCAGGATTTCTCAAATAAAGTGTTTAATTCTTTAGATGCAGGGAAGGATAGCGAGGCTTTCTTATTATCTGTGGAGTAAGCCTCCTCAACCTGCTCAGGTGTTGTGTGAGAAATGTTTAACACATCTCTAATTGCCTCAATCATGAGCTGCACCCCCTTAGCCAGGGATGCCGCCCCCCTCAGCACATCCTCATCACCGTCAGCAGTGTCAGAGTCGGTATCCGTGTCATATTACATAATTTGCGCAAGTGCACATTTTTGTGGTTATATGCTAGGGGATTTTGAAGGAATAGGGAAAGAACCCAGCCAAACTGCCATAGACTTTTTTTAATACCTGAGTTTCAGTTTCAGTATGAGCTACCCTAGTAGAGATCTGAGAGATCATTCCCTTAATAGAGGTCAACCACTCAGGCTCAGTAATAGGGATCTGAGACAAGGCATTACATTCCTGTGTACATGGAATGGATTCCTCCTGAGAGGAAATGTCCTCCCTCCGCAGTATAAGACACAAAGTCCCTAGACATGGTTTTGTGAGAAACACACACACACACACACACACACACACACACACACACACACACACACACACACACACACACACAGGAAAATGTCACAGTTTCCCCCCAAGTATGCCACAGAGAAACACAGAGTTTGGAGCCAACCCACACACACCGCTTCCCTAGGTAGATATAATACAACTACCTGGCGCTGACTGTGTACCTAAATAGACTACACAGTATTTACACAGCCTCCCCCCCCCTTCTACAACCCCCTGGTACCGCACAGGGTAGCTGGAGTTGCGTGGAGGGACAGATCTCCCTGTCCTGGTCTGTACTGGATCCGCAGGCAGGAAAATGGTGCTGAACACTGCTGGGTCCGCTCTGAGGAGAAGCTCTGCCCCCTGAACATGGCACTGGTTCCCGCTCTTCACTTCTTTATACTGGCCTGAGGAATGGTGCTGGCAGCGTTACCGAGGTCCCTGACAGCCTTGGTGACCAGTGTAGGGTATAGTCGCTGGCTCAGGGCGCCCCTCAAAGCACCGCACTGTGTACCGCTGAGCCTCCGGAGTGCAGTTAGTACTGCGCTCCCACCCTGTTGCCGCCATCTTCACACCGGAATCTTCTGGCTCTATTAGGGGGTGGCGGCATGCTGCGGGAATGAGTGGTCGCCTGGGGTGGCTAACGATCATCACCCTCAGGAGCTCAGTGTCCTGTCAGCGGAGATAGTGGCTCAAACCCCTCAGGGCGGACACTTCTCCCCCCCCTAAGTCCCACGAAGCAGGGAGGCTGTTGCCAGCAGCTCTGCTTGCCCAAATGTAATCAAACTTCTGCTGCACCTTATCATTGTTTATGGGCTTGCTCTTTTGTTAAAAGATTATGGCTGAGTTTTTGGCATTTTACTACTGACCATTTAGTTAATTATGCCTTGCTCATTCCAGAGTGAACAATTTTTGTCCTGTGAACGCCAGAGAGTTCCAAGAGATGTTCAAAAATTGTTAACTATTTCATCAGCTGCCTGTAAAACTATCATACAGTTATGGATACGGGATACCCCACCAACTCTCAAAATGTTTAAAGTGAAACTCTTTTTCATTTTCCATATGAATTGGTTGGCGGTATTCCTGCAGAAGGAAACCTGAACAAAAAAGATTTTTGCAACTTGGGAGGTTTCATAGAGATTCTGCCGATTTCTACTAAAGAAGCTATACACAGGGCCGGCACTACCACTAGGCAGCTGTAGGCAGCTGCCTATGGGCGGCGACAACTGGAGGGCGGCACCGCACAAGTGAATGAAAGAGAGAATGCTCCAGCTTAGCCAAACTCCTCCTATTCTGTAAGAGAGGAGGAGCAGCTCGTGGGCACCCACCAAGTCACAACCCTGCCTCCCCCCCTCCCTCCTGCATTTTGTTACTAGCAGCTCCTCTCCGCCCCGCGATTCGGCACCCATATGTTGCCTCCCCCCCTCCTACATCTTGTTACTAGATACCCCCCTCCTGCATCTTGTTATTAGATTCTCTCACCCCAACCCCCCCCACGCAATTCGGCATCCACGTGTTGTATCCCCCCCTCCTGCATCTTGTTACTAGATTTCCCCACCCCCCCAATTGGGCTCCCACATGTTTCCCCCCCCATCCTCCTTTATCTTGTTACCAGCTCCCCCCTTGAGCAGTATCCCGCATGGCAGGAGCACCCGCATCATTTTTCCCTCTTCTCCCTGGTGTGTTTGGTTTCCCAACATGTTACCCGATCCCCCTTCAACTGGGCTCGGCTCCCGCATCTAATTACCTGATCCCCCCCTACCCCCACGATTGGGCCCCCACTTGTTTCCCACTCTCCTACCCGCGATTGGGCTCCAGCAAGATTGTTACCCACTCCTCCCCACCCACGATTAGGCTCCTGCATGTTACCCGGGGCCGGTGCTACCATTAGGCAGCTGCCTATGAGTGCTGAGTGTACCCAAAAAAAAAAAGTGAGGCACCCGCGGCGCTCTCTGCTCATCCGCGTTGGATCCACATGTCCGGCGCTGATCCCTCCTCCTCCTGCTGCATCACTCACCCCCCCCCCTAAAGACAGGGGTGTGCCGTGAGTCGGGGGGGTGTGGACTTGCGGCATGCCTCCATTTACATGGTGATGGGTGGGGGCACGCGACACGCACACAGGGGAATCGGAGGCGTGGACTCGCGCACTTCTCCATTTCTATTGAGATGAGAGGGGAGACTGGGGAGCAGGCAGACCAGAGAGTGGCCGCTCCTGATTGGCTGCCGGTCAACGGCAGATTTTAAATAGTAGCGCCACGGTCATCATAGGAGCCAGTGCCGCACCAAAGGCCGCCGACCACAGCCTCCTCCTACGTTGCACCACCGCTGCCCTCAGTCCTCCTCTGCCGCCCTCAGTCCTTCTCTGCACCTCCGCAACATCTCCTCCTTCGCCCCGCGCCAACCACAGCTTCTTCATGCACCGCAGCTGCTAAATAGGCAATCTTACCCTGCTGCCTTTCTCTCTCCCTAGTCCATACTGTATGCTCGTGCTGTCCCTCTCTCTGTCACTCTCCCTTTCCCTATGTCCTTGCTGTCACTTTCCCTGTCCCTCTGTCACTCTTCCTGTCCCTATGTCCCTGCTGACACTTTCCCTGTCCCTCTGTCACTCTCCCTGTCCCTATGTCCCTGCTGTCACTTTCCCTGTCCCTCTGTCACTCTCCCTGTCCCTATGTCCCTGCTGTCACTTTCCCTGTCCCTCTGTCACTCTCCCTGTCCCTATGTCCCTGCTGTCACTCTCCCTGTCCCTATGTCCCGGCTGTCACTTTCCCTGTCTATCTGTCACTCTCCCTGTCCCTATGTCCCTGCTGTCACTTTCCTTGTCCCTCTGTCACTCTTCCTGTCCCTCTGTCCCTGCTGTCACTTTCCCTGTCCCTCTGTCACTCTCCCTGTCCCTATGTCCCTGCTGTCACTTTCCCTGTCCCTCTGTCACTCTCCCTGTCCCTATATCCCTGCTGTCACTTTCCCTGTCCCTCTGTCAATTTCCCTGTCCCTATGTCACTGCTGTCACTTTCCCTGTCACTCTCACTGTCCCTGCTGTCACTTTCCCTGTCCTTCTGTCAATCTCCCTGTCCCTATGTCCCTGCTGTCACTTTCCCTGTCACTCTCACTGTCCCTGCTGTCACTTTCCCTGTCTCTTAGTCACTCTCCCTGTCCTTGTGTCCCTGCTGTCACTTTCCCTGTCTCTCTGTCACTTTCCCTGTCCCTGCTGCCACTCTCCCTGAATTTTGTCTCATTGCATGTGGCATAATGTGAATTTCGTCTCATTCTGTGTGCTACAATGTGAATTTCGGCTCATACCGGGTGCTATAATGTGAATTTCGGCTTATACCGTGTGCTATAATGTGAATTTTGGGTCATACTATGTGCTATAATGTGAATTTCGGTTCATACTGTGTGCTATAATGTGAATTTTGGGTCATACTGTGTGCTATAATGTGAATTTTGGGTCATACTGTGTGCCATAATGTGAATTTCGGCTCATTCAGTGTGCTACAATGTGAATTTCGGCTCATTCAGTGTGCTACAATGTGAATTTCAGCTCATTCAGTATGCTACAATGTGAATTGCGGCTCATACCGGGTGCTATAATGTGAATTTCGGTTCATACTGTGTGCTATAATGTGCATTTTGGGTCATTCAGTGTGCTATAATGTGAAAGGGGCACCAGTACTAGAGAGTTTAAGGGGTCCTACTATTGTGGTGCAAAATGTGCATAAGGGGTAGTAAACTACACTGAAGGACACACCCATTTTGCGTGTCCACGCCCCCTCTTTCCAGAGCACACGCATCTCTTCGGCACATGCATAGTTGCAACCTAAACTTTTCCATACCCCCACCTCAAAATTTACACTTCGACCACTGTATATATATATATATATGTGTGTGTGTGTGTGTATATATATATATATATATATATATATATATATATATATATAATTTATACATTTATACACACACAGATGTGTCCTCCCTCATCTAACATTCGAACAGGCCATGCGTGCATACTATTTGCGACCACCATCAGGCGGTGGCTGTGGAACTTATTGCATGCTGTGTCTGCACTTTTTCACTTTAGGGGGCTCAATATCTTTATTTACATTTTTTAATTTGGGGGGGGGGCGCCTTAAGGATTTGCCTAGGGCGCTGATGCACCTTGCACCGGCCCAGGCTATACAGGTCGTGTATCCATTATCCTGATACCCATTAACCGAAATATTCTAAAAACCGGAATATTTCAGTCCTGTTGTGGCGTCACTAGAGTCTGCGGCCAATCACAGACAGGTGGGGGAGTGCCATTTCCTTGCAGCCATTCCCTCACCACCGCTGACTCCCAGTACCTGCCGCAGACCCGCTGCTGACTCCCAGGACTCGTCACAGACTCCCATGGACCCGCCGGACGCCTTCACAAACGCCGGGCGCCTTCACCCCGCCGACGCGCTGGACTGCCCGGACACGTCTACATAACAGGTAACCTGTTATCCGGAAAAATCCCATATCTGGAATGCTCCTGGTCCCGAGCATTCCGGATATGGGATACTCAACATGTGTCTCAATGCTTTCATAACACTTGGGCCCTCATTCCGAGTTGTTCGCTCGCAAGCTGCTTTTAGCAGCATTGCACACGCTAAGCCGCCGCCTACTGGGAGTGAATCTTTGCATCTTAAAATTGCGAACGAAAGATTAGCAATATTGCGATAAGACATCTCTGTGCAGTTTCTGAGTAGCTCGAGACTTACTCTGCCAGTGCGATCATTTCAGTGCTTGTCGTTCCTGGTTTGACGTCACAAACACACCCAGCGTTCGCCCAGACACTCCTCCGTTTCTCCAGCCACTCCCGCGTTTTTCTCAGAAACGGTAGCGTTTTTTCCCACACGCCCCTAAAACGGCCTGTTTCCGCCCAGAAACACCCACTTCCTGTCAATCACATTACGATCACCAGAACGATGAAAAAACCGTGAGTAATATTCCTAACTGCTTAGCAAATTTACTTGGCGCAGTCGCAGTGCGAACATTGCGCATGCGCATTAAGCGGAAAATCGCAACGATGCGAAGAAAATTACCGAGCGAACAACTCGGAATGACCACCTTTGTGATATGAGACCCATATTTATCTTAATGACCCCCCCTATTCCTTTTTGACTTTGTGACTTTGTATATTACTAGACTTAGTTTCAGATTTATTTTTCCTAACATATGCATCAATTCAGTGATTACATTACTATCCTGTTTTCTTTCTTTTTTGTTGTTCTGTGTTGCTATGGGCCCTGATATATGTGTTCATATAATTCTACGTTGAAAAATTAATGACTTAAGTGTCACATGTTAAAGCTTCAATAAAAATTGTTTAAAATAACTTTGTGTAAGCATGATAAATATTTTATATATAGTTTTGCAAATCATCTTTATATGTCTGGGTGCAGCAACCAAGAGTTGTGTTATTTTCAAGTGATGTGTAGTTAAGCATACATTTTTCAGTTTAATTCCCTGCAGAGTTTATTGTTGACACTAGGGGCGGATTGACCACAGTGCTTTCAGAGGAAGATTCCCGGAGCGACGATGTGCATGGGGGGACTGTTTTGTTTGTTGACATGTGAGGGGTGTTGCTGCTCCCATGGTTACACAGTATACCTTTGGTGCTGCCCATGTGAGGCCACTTCTACAAATTTTTCCAAGGACCTTTCAGTTCCCAGTCTGCCCCTGCCTGACTTTAAAGAAATATGCTAGTGCTACATAAATGTTAATAAATAAATGATATATAGATGTTACAGCCAAGAATGATAAAACATCACAGCAGTGGAAATTTGAAACCAATTGTAATCCCCCTGTGGGGGCCAATTTGGTTTATTGTTTTTTTTTTGTGGGGGCCAATGTGTGTGTTTTCTTCTGAGGGGGCCAGTGTGTTTTATTTTTTCTTGTGCACTGTTTTTCATCTACGCTTGCATCTGAGTTGCATTGAGCATGCATGCACCGCATTGGTGTTCGTACAGAGTCAGACACATGCACCAAGAAATGTATTAGAAATGTGTTGACATTCTTGTGGGATTACAGGGGGTTGGCTAATCACATGCCGATGTAACATAGGTGGTCATTCCGAGTTGATCGCTCGCTAGCATTTTTTAGCAGCCGTGCAAACGCTATGCCACCTCCCATTGGGAGTGTATTTTAGTTTAGCAGAAGTGCGAACGAAGGAATCACAGAGCAGCTTCAAAAATAAATTGTGTAGTTTCAGAGTAGCTCCAGACCTACTCAGCGCTTGCGATCACATCAGACTGTTCAGTTCCTGTTTTGACGTCACGAACACGCCCTGCGTTCGCCCAGCCACACCTGCGTTTTTCCTGGCACGCTTGCGTTTTTTTGAACACTCCCTGTAAACGGCCAGATAACACCCAGAAACACCCTCTTCCTGTCAATCACTCTGCGGCCAGCAGTGCGACAGAAAAGCTTCGCTAGACCTTGTGTAAAACTGCATCAGCCGTTGTGAAAGTACGTTGCGCGTGCGCATTGCGCCTCATACACATGCACAGAAGTGACGGATTTTGCTTCATCGTTGTGCAGCGAACATTTTCTGCTAGCGATCAACTCTGAATAACCGCCATAGTGTGAGCGTGTTGCCGATAGTAGTTGCATATAGAGACATTGAATTGCTCTAGCATAGGACTGGTGAAAGTTTCAATGGTGTGGCCGATGGTGGTGTCTAAAGATGTACAAAGCATGTGTCAGGAATCGGCATTCCGCAGCATCTCGCTTACCAGCGTGCTGGTGTGCAGGCCTCCGGAGGTCACGGCCCCAGTCGCGGCTGCGTGAATGTACTGTCCGCGAGCGCCATGTCCATTGTCGCTATGCACCCCTGAATCTCATCCAGAGTGTACCCCGCTGTGTGCCGGCGTCTGTTCAACATGGGCGCCGCCATGACACCTGCGCTCAGCTGACTTGAACATCCAATCCTGCGGTGTGTTTGCACACATGATCCTGGTAACCAATCACTGCGGAGCAAGGGGTATAAGTTCAGGTCCGTGGCTCAGTCTCATCGCTTCGGACAACGAGTCACATTCTGTGAACAAGTTCTCATGGTTCCTGTGTTCCTGTTTCCAGCGTCTACCCTGTTTCCTTCGTTGATCATCAGTATCCAGTTATTCAGCTTGTACGAACTGCTACCACAGTCAGCCACTTCACCAGCTGCAGTAAGAGACTTTCTCCAGGTGTTGTTCTATTCACTTTACCTGTGCAGTAATTACCAGCATTCAGCATTGTGCAATTGCATTCAGCACTTAATACCAACTTGCTGTGTTATGAACTGTCTGCTGCTTGGGCCTTGCTTGGCTTACTGAACGTGTGCTCATATACAGACTATGTGCTCTCTATTATTAGATTTCCAAATAGCCGCCGGAGTTCCGTTCTGCTGCATAATTGTTAGAGATGTGCACCGGAAATTTTTCGGGTTTTGTGTTTTGGTTTTGGGTTCGGTTCCGTGGCCGTGTTTTGGGTTCGAACGCGTTTTGGCAAAACCTCACCGAATTTTTTTTGTCGGATTCGGGTGTGTTTTGGATTCGGGTGTTTTTTTAAAAAAACCCTAAAAAACAGCTTAAATCATAGAATTTGGGGGTCATTTTGATCCCAAAGTATTATTAACCTCAATAACCATAATTTCCACTCATTTTCAGTCTATTCTGAACACCTCACACCTCACAATATTATTTTTGGTCCTAAAATTTGCACAGAGGTCGCTGGATGACTAAGCTCAGCGACCCAAGTGGCCGACACAAACACCTGGCCCATCTAGGAGTGGCACTGCAGTGTCACGCAGGATGGCCCTTCCAAAAAACACTCCCCAAACAGCACATGACGCAAAGAAAAAAAGAGGCGCAATGAGGTAGCTGTGTGACTAAGCACAGCGACCCAAGTGGCCGACACAAACACCTGGCCCATCTAGGAGTGGCACTGCAGTGTCACGCAGGATGGCCCTTCCAAAAAACACTCCCCAAACAGCACATGACGCAAAGAAAAAAAGAGGCGCAATGAGGTAGCTGTGTGAGTAAGCTAAGCGACCCTAGTGGCCGACACAAACACCTGGCCCATCTAGGAGTGGCACTGCAGTGTCACGCAGGATGGCCCTTCCAAAAAACACTCCCCAAACAGCACATGACGCAAAGAAAAAAAGAGGCGCAATGAGGTAGCTGTGTGACTAAGCTCAGCGACCCAAGTGGCCGACACAAACACCTGGCCCATCTGGGAGTGGCACTGCAGTGTCACGCAGGATGGCCCTTCCAAAAAACACTCCCCAAACAGCACATGACGCAAAGAAAAAAAGAGGCGCAATGAGGTAGCTGTGTGACTAAGCTCAGCGACCCAAGTGGCCGACACAAACACCTGGCCCATCTAGGAGTGGCACTGCAGTGTCACGCAGGATGGCCCTTCCAAAAAACACTCCCCAAACAGCACATGACGCAAAGAAAAAAAGAGGCGCAATGAGGTAGCTGTGTGAGTAAGCTAAGCGACCCAAGTGGCCGACACAAACACCTGGCCCATCTAGGAGTGGCACTGCAGTGTCAGGCCGGATGGCCCTTCCAAAAAGTACTCCCCAAACAGCACATGACGCAAAGAAGAAAAAAAAGAGGCGCAATGAGGTAGCTGTGTGACTAAGATAAGTGACCCTAGTGGCCGACACAAACACCTGGCCCATCTAGGAGTGGCACTGCAGTGTCACGCAGGATGGCCCTTCCAAAAAACACTCCCCAAACAGCACATGACGCAAAGAAAAATGAAAGAAAAAAGAGGTGCAAGATGGAATTGTCCTTGGGCCCTCCCACCCACCCTTATGTTGTATAAACAGGACATGCACACTTTAACCAACCCATCATTTCAGTGACAGGGTCTGCCACACGACTGTGACTGAAATGACGGGTTGGTTTGGACCCCCACCAAAAAAGAAGCAATTAATCTCTCCTTGCACAAACTGGCTCTACACAGGCAAGATGTCCACCTCATCATCATCCTCCGATTCATCACCGTGTACATCCCCCTCCTCACAGATTATCAATTCGTCCCCACTGGAATCCACCATCACAGCTCCCTGTGTACTTTGTGGAGGCAATTGCTGCTGGTGAATGTCTCTATGGAGGAATTGATTATAATTCATTTTAATGAACATCATCTTCTCCACATTTTCTGGAAGTAACCTCGTACGCCGATTGCTGACAAGGTGAGCGGCGGCACTAAACACTCTTTCGGAGTACACACTTGTGGGAGGGCAACTTAGGTAGAATAAAGCCAGTTTGTGCAAGGGCCTCTAAATTGCCTCTTTTTCCTGCCAGTATACGTACGGACTGTCTGACGTGCCTACTTGGATGCGGTCACTCATATAATCCTCCACCATTCTTTCAATGGTGAGAGAATCATATGCAGTGACAGTAGACGACATGTCCGTAATCGTTGTCAGGTCCTTCAGTCCGGACCAGATGTCAGCATCAGCAGTCGCTCCAGACTGCCCTGCATCACCGCCAGCGGGTGGGCTCGGAATTCTGAGCCTTTTCCTCGCACCCCCAGTTGCGGGAGAATGTGAAGGAGGAGATGTTGACAGGTCGCGTTCCGCTTGACTTGACAATTTTCTCACCAGCAGTTCTTTGAACCCCTGCAGACTTGTGTCTGCCGGAAAGAGAGATACAACGTAGGTTTTAAATCTAGGATCGAGCACGGTGGCCAAAATGTAGTGCTCTGATTTCAACAGATTGACCACCCGTGAATCCTTGTTAAGCGAATTAAGGGCTCCATCCACAAGTCCCACATGCCTAGCGGAATCGCTCAGTGTTAGCTCCTCCTTCAATGTCTCCAGCTTCTTCTGCAAAAGCCTGATGAGGGGAATGACCTGACTCAGGCTGGCAGTGTCTGAACTGACTTCACGTGTGGCAAGTTCAAAAGGTTGCAGAACCTTGCACAACGTTGAAATCATTCTCCACTGCGCTTGAGACAGGTGCATTCCACCTCCTATATCGTGCTCAGTTGTATAGGCTTGAATGGCCTTTTGCTGCTCCTCCAACCTCTGAAGCATTTAGAGGGTTGAATTCCACCTCGTTACCACTTCTTGCTTCAGATGATGGCAGGGCAGGTTCAGCCGTTTTTGGTGTTGCTCCAGTCTTCTGTACGTGGTGCCTGTACGCCGAAAGTGTCCCGCAATTCTTCTGGCCACCGACAGCATCTCTTGCACGCCCCTCTCGTTTTTTAAATAATTCTGCACCACCAAATTCAAGGTATGTGCAAAACATGGGACGTGCTGGAATATGCCCATATTTAATGCACACACAATATTGCTGGCGTTGTCCGATGCCACAAATCCACAGGCGAGTCCAATTGGGGTAAGCCATTCTGCGATGATCTTCCTCAGTTGCCGTAAGAGGTTTTCAGCTGTGTGCGTATTCTGGAAAGCGGTGATACAAAGCGTAGCCTGCCTAGGAAAGAGTTGGCGTTTGCGAGATGCTGCTACTGGTGCCGCCGCTGCTGTTCTTGCGGCGGGAGTCAATACATCTACCCAGTGGGCTGTCACAGTCATATAGTCCTGAGTCTGCCCTGCTCCACTTGTCCACATGTCCGTGGTTAAGTGGACATTGGGTACAACTGCATTTTTTAGGACACTGGTGAGTCTTTTTCTGAGGTCTGTGTACATTTTCGGTATCGCCTGCCTAGAGAAATGGAACCTAGATGGTATTTGGTACCGGGGACACAGTACCTCAAACAAGTCTATAGTTGGCTCTGCAGTAATGATGGATACCGGAACCACGTTTCTCACCGCCCAGGATGCCAAGGCCTCAGTTATCCGCTTTGCAGCAGGATGACTGCTGTGATATTTCATCTTCCTCGCAAAGGACTGTTGGACAGTCAATTGCTTGGTGGAAGTAGTAAAAGTCGTCTTACGACTTCCCCTCTGGGATGACCATCGACTCCCAGCAGCAACAACAGCAGTGCCAGCAGCAGTAGGCGTTACACGCAAGGATGCATCGGAGGAATCCCAGGCAGGAGAGGACTCGTCAGAATTGCCAGTGACATGGCCTGCAGGACTATTGGCATTCCTGGGGAAGGAGGAAATTGACACTGAGGGAGTTGGTGGGGTGGTTTGCGTGAGCTTGGTTACAAGAGGAAGGGATTTACTGGTCAGTGGACTGCTTCCGCTGTCGCCCAAAGTTTTTGAACTTGTCACTGACTTATGATGAATGCGCTGCAGGTGACGTATAAGGGAGGATGTTCCGAGGTGGTAAACGTCCTTACCCCTACTTATTACAGCTTGACAAAGGCAACACACGGCTTGACACCTGTTGTCCGCATTTCTGTTGAAATACTTCCACACCGAAGAGCTGATTTTTTTTGTATTTTCACCAGGCATGTCAAAGGCCATATTCCTCCCACGGACAACAGGTGTCTCCCCGGGTGCCTGACTTAAACAAACCACCTCACCATCAGAATCCTCCTTGTCAATTTCCTCCCCAGCGCCAGCAACACCCATATCCTCCTCATGCTGGTTTACTTCAACACTGACATCTTCAATCTGACTATCAGGAACTGGACTGCGGGTGCTCCTTCCAGCACTTGCAGGGGGCGTGCAAATGGTGGAAGGCGCATGCACTTCACGTCCAGTGTTGGGAAGGTCAGGCATCGCAACCGACACAATTGGACTCTCCTTGTGGATTTGTGATTTCGAAGAACGCACAGTCCTTTGCTGTGCTTTTGCCAGCTTAAGTCTTTTCATTTTTCTAGCGAGAGGCTGAGTGCTTCCATCCTCATGTGAAGCTGAACCACTAGCCATGAACATAGGCCAGGGCCTCAGCCGTTCCTTGCCACTCCGTGTGGTAAATGGCATATTGGCAAGTTTACGCTTCTCCTCCGACGATTTTATTTTAGATTTTTGAGTCCTTTTTTTACTGATATTTTGTGTTTTGGATTTCACATGCTCTGTACTATGACATTGGGCATCGGCCTTGGCAGACGACGTTGATGGAATTTCATCGTCTCGGCCATGACTAGTGGCAGCAGCTTCAGCACGAGGTGGAAGTGGATCTTGATCTTTCCCTATTTTTGGAACCTCAACATTTTTGTTCTCCATATTTTAATAGGCACAACTAAAAGGCACCTCAGGTAAACAATGGAGATGGATGGATACTAGTATACTTATGGATGACGAGTGACTGACGACACAGAGGTAGCTACAGCCGTGGACTACCGTACTGCGTCTGCTAGTATAGAGATGATAATGATATAAAAAATATATATATATCACTACTGCAGGTATATATAATATAATGACGGACCTGCTGGACACTGTCAGCAGACTCCTAAACTACTAGTATGAAGAAGATAGAAAAAAAAACCCCACCACAGGTAGGTATACAATTATGGACGAGCACTGACGACACAGAGGTAGCTACAGCCGTGGACTACCGTACTGCGTCTGCTAGTATAGAGATGATAATGATATAAAATATATATATATATCACTACTGCAGGTATATATAATATAATGACGGACCTGCTAGACACTGTCAGCAGACTCCTAAACTACTAGTATGAAGAAGATAGAAAAAACCCCCCACCACAGGTAGGTATACAATTATGGACGAGCACTGACGACACAGAGGTAGCTACAGCCGTGGACTACCGTACTGCGTCTGCTAGTATAGAGATGATAATGATATAAAAAATATATATATATCACTACTGCAGGTATATATAATATAATGACGGACCTGCTGGACACTGTCAGCAGACTCCTAAACTACTAGTATGAAGAAGATAGGAAAAAAACCCCCACCACAGGTAGGTATACAATTATGGACGAGCACTGACGACACAGAGGTAGCTACAGCCGTGACCTACCGTACTGCGTCTGCTAGTATAGAGATGATAATGATATAAAAAATATATATATATCACTACTGCAGGTATATATAATATAATGACGGACCTGCTGGACACTGTCAGCAGACTCCTAAACTACTAGTATGAAGAAGATAGAAAAAAAACCCCCACCACAGGTAGGTATACAATTATGGACGAGCACTGACGACACAGAGGTAGCTACAGCCGTGGACTACCGTACTGCGTCTGCTAGTATAGAGATGATAATGATATAAAAAATATATATATATCACTACTGCAGGTATATATAATATAATGACGGACCTGCTGGACACTGTCAGCAGACTCCTAAACTACTAGTATGAAGAAGATAGAAAAAAAAACCCCACCACAGGTAGGTATACAATTATGGACGAGCACTGACGACACAGATGTAGCTACAGCCGTGGACTACCGTACTGCGTCTGCTAGTATAGAGATGATAATGATATAAAAATATATATATATCACTACTGCAGGTATATATAATATAATGACGGACCTGCTGGACACTGTCAGCAGACTCCTAAACTACTAGTATGAAGAAGATAGAAAAAAAAACCCCACCACAGGTAGGTATACAATTATGGACGAGCACTGACGACACAGAGGTAGCTACAGCCGTGGACTACCATACTGCGTCTGCTAGTATAGAGATGATAATGATATAAAAAATATATATATATCACTACTGCAGGTATATATAATATAATGACGGACCTGCTGGACACTGTCAGCAGACTCCTAAACTACTAGTATGAAGAAGATAGAAAAAATAAGATTTTACTTACCGATAAATCTATTTCTCGTAGTCTGTAGTGGATGCTGGGACTCCGTCAGGACCATGGGGATTAGCGGCTCCGCAGGAGACAGGGCACAAAAATAAAAGCTTTAGGACTAGGTGGTGTGCACTGGCTCCTCCCCCTATGACCCTCCTCCAAGCCTCAGTTAGGATACTGTGCCCGGACGAGCGTACACAATAAGGAAGGATTTTGAATCCCGGGTAAGACTCATACCAGCCACACCAATCACACCGTACAACTTGTGATCTGAACCCAGTTAACAGTATGACAAACGTAGGAGCCTCTGAACAGACGGCTCACAACAATAACAACCCGATTTTTTTGTAACAATAACTATGTACAAGTATTGCAGACAATCCGCACTTGGGATGGGCGCCCAGCATCCACTACGGACTACGAGAAATAGATTTATCGGTAAGTAAAATCTTATTTTCTCTGACGTCCTAGTGGATGCTGGGACTCCGTCAGGACCATGGGGATTATACCAAAGCTCCCAAACGGGCGGGAGAGTGCGGATGACTCTGCAGCACCGAATGAGAGAACTCCAGGTCCTCTTTAGCCAGGGTATCAAATTTGTAGAATTTTACAAACGTGTTCTCCCCCGACCACGTAGCTGCTCGGCAGAGTTGTAATGCCGAGACCCCTCGGGCAGCCGCCCAAGATGAGCCCACCTTCCTTGTGGAATGGGCCTTGATAGATTTAGGCTGTGGCAGGCCTGCCACAGAATGTGCAAGTTGAATTGTGCTACAAATCCAACGAGCAATCGTCTGCTTAGAAGCAGGAGCACCCAGCTTGTTGGGTGCATACAGTATAAACAGCGAGTCAGATTTTCTGACTCCAGCCGTCCTTGAAATATATATTTTCAATGCCCTGACAACGTCCAGCAACTTGGAATCCTCCAAATCGCTAGTAGCCGCAGGCACCACAATAGGCTGGTTCAGGTGAAACGCTGAAACCACCTTAGGCAGAAACTGAGGACGCGTCCGCAGTTCTGCCCTGTCCGAATGGAAAATCAGATATGGGCTTTTATACGATAAAGCCGCCAATTCTGACACTCTCCTGGCTGAAGCCAGGGCCAGTAGCATGGTTACTTTCCATGTAAGATATTTCAAATCCACCGATTTGAGTGGCTCAAACCAATGGGATTTGAGACAATCCAAAACTACATTAAGATCCCACGGAGCCACTGGGGGCACAACCGGGGGCTGTATATGTAGTACTCCTTTTACAAAAGCCTGGACTTCAGGAACTGAAGCCAATTCTTTCTGGAAGAAAATCGACAGGGCCGAAATTTGAACCTTAATGGACCCTAATTTGAGGCCCATAGACAATCCTGTTTGCAGGAAATGTAGGAATCGACCCAGTTGAAATTCCTCCGTCGGGGCCTTCCTGGCCTCACACCACGCAACATATTTTCTCCAAATGCGGTGATAATGTTGTGCAGTCACCTCCTTCCTGGCTTTTACCAGGGTAGGGATGACCTCTTCCGGAATGCCTTTTTCCCTTAGAATTCGGCGTTCAACCGTCATGCCGTCAAACGCAGCCGCGGTAAGTCTTGGAATAGACACGGTCCCTGCTGAAGCAGGTCCCGTCTTAGAGGTAGAGGCCACGGATCTTCCGTGAGCATCTCCTGAAGTTCCGGGTACCAAGTTCTTCTTGGCCAATCCGGAGCCACGAGTATCGTTCTTACTCCCCTTTGCCGTATAATTCTCAGTACTTTTGGTATGAGAGGCAGAGGAGGAAACACATACACTGACTGGAACACCCACGGTGTTACCAGAGTGTCCACAGCTATTGCCTGAGGGTCTCTTGACCTGGCGCAATACCTGTCCAGTTTTTTGTTGAGGCGGGACGCCATCATATCCACCTTTGGTTTTTCCCAACGGTTCACAATCATGTGGAAGACTTCTGGATGAAGTCCCCACTCTCCCGGGTGTAGATCGTGTCTGCTGAGGAAGTCCGCTTCCCAGTCGTCCACTCCCGGAATGAACACTGCTGACAGTGCTATCACATGATCTTCCGCCCAGCGAAGAATCCTTGCAGCTTCTGCCATTGCCCTCCTGCTTCTTGTGCCGCCCTGTCTGTTTACGTGGGCGACTGCCGTGATGTTGTCCGACTGGATCAACACCGGCTGACCCTGAAGCAGGGGTTTTGCCAGGCTTAGAGCATTGTAAATCGCTCTTAGCTCCAGTATATTTATGTGAAGAGACATCTCCAGGCTTGACCACACTCCCTGGAAGTTTCTTCCCTGTGTGACCGCTCCCCAGCCTCTCAGACTGGCATCCGTGGTCACCAGGACCCAGTCCTGTATGCCGAATCTGCGGCCCTCTAACAGATGAGCACTCTGCAACCACCACAGAAGAGACACCCTTGTCCGTGGAGACAAAGTTATCCGCTGATGCATCTGCAGATGCGATCCGGACCATTTGTCCAGAAGATCCCACTGAAAAGTTCGTGCGTGGAATCTGCCGAATGGAATCGCTTCGTAAGAAGCCACCATTTTTCCCAGGACTCTTGTGCATTGATGCACAGACACTTTTCCTGGTTTTAGGAGGTTCCTGACAAGTTCGGATAACTCCCTGGCTTTCTCCTCCGGAAGAAACACCTTTTTCTGAACCGTGTCCAGAATCATTCCCAGGAACAGCAGACGTGTCGTCGGGGTCAATTGAGATTTTGGAAAATTCAGAATCCACCCGTGCTGTTGCAGCACTACTTGGGTTAGTGCTACTACGTCCCCCAGCTGTTCTCTGGACCTTGCCCTTATCAGGAGATCGTCCAAGTAAGGGATAATTAATACGCCTTTTCTTCGCAGAAGAAACATCATTTCGGCCATTACCTTGGTAAAGACCCGAGGTGCCGTGGACAATCCAAACGGCAGCGTCTGAAACTGATAATGACAGTTTTGCACCACGAACCTGAGGTACCCTTGTTGTGAAGGGCAAATTGGGACATGCAGGTAAGCATCCTTGATGTCCAGGGACACCATAAAGTCCCCTTCTTCCAGATTCGCTATCACTGCTCTGAGTGACTCCATCTTGAACTTGAATTTTTGTATGTACAGGTTCAAAGATTTCAGATTTAGAATAGGTCTTACCGAGCCGTCCGGCTTCGGTACCACAAATAGTGTGGAATAATACCCCTTTCCCTGTTGTAGGAGGGGTACCTTGACTATCACCTGCTGAGAATACAGCTTGTGAATGGCTTCCAATACCATCGCCCTGTCTGAGGGAGACGTTGGCAGAGCAGACTTTAGGAACCGGCGAGGGGGAGACTTCTCGAATTCCAACCTGTAACCCTGAGATACTACCTGCAGGATCCAGGGGTCCACCTGTGAGTGAGCCCACTGTGCGCTGAAATTCTTGAGTCGACCCCCCACCGCCCCTGAGTCCGCTTGTAAAGCCCCAACGTCATGCTGAGGGCTTTGTAGAAGCCGGGGAGGGCTTCTGCTCCTGGGAGGGAGCTGCTTGGTGCACTCTCTTACCCTTTCCTTTGCCTCGGGGCAGATATGAGTGTCCTTTTGCCCGCTTGTTCTTATAGGAACGAAAGGACTGCGGCTGAAAAGACGGTGTCTTTTTCTGTTGGGAGGGGACCTGAGGTAAAAAGGTGGATTTCCCGGCTGTTGCCGTGGCCACCAAATCCGATAGACCGACCCCAAATAATTCCTCCCCTTTATACGGCAATACTTCCATATGCCGTTTGGAATCCGCATCACCTGACCACTGTCGCGTCCATAAACTTCTTCTGGCAGATATGGACATCGCACTTACTCTCGATGCCAGAGTGCAAATATCCCTCTGAGCATCTCGCATATAAAGAAAAGCATCCTTTAATTGCTCTATAGTCAATAAAATACTGTCCCTATCCAGGGTATCAATATTTTCAGTCAGGGAATCCGACCAAACCACCCCAGCACTGCACATCCATGCAGAGGCGATGGCTGGTCGCAGTATAACACCAGTATGAGTGTATATACTTTTCAGGGTAGTTTCCAGCCTCCTATCAGCTGAATCCTTGAGGGCGGCCGTTTCAGGAGACGGTAACGCCACTTGTTTTGATAAGCGTGTGAGTGCCTTATCCACCCTAGGGGGTGTTTCCCAGCGCGCCCTAACCTCTGGCGGGAAAGGATATAATGCCAATAACTTCTTTGAAATTAGCAGTTTTCTATCGGGGTTAACCCACGCTTCATCACACACTTCATTCAATTCCTCTGATTCAGGAAAAACTACAGGAAGTTTTTTCAGACCCCACATAATACCCCTTTTTGTGGTACTTGCAGTATCAGAGATATGCAAAGCCTCCTTCATTGCCGTGATCATATAACGTGTGGCCCTACTGGAAAATACGTTTGTTTCTTCACCGTCGACACTAGATTCGGTGTCCGTGTCTGGGTCTGTGTCGACCGACTGAGGTAAAGGGCGTTTTACAGCCCCTGACGGTGTCTGAGACGCCTGGACAGGTACTAACTGGTTTGCCGGCCGTCTCATGTCGTCAACTGATTTTTGTAACGTGCTGACATTATCACGTAATTCCATAAACAAAGCCATCCATTCCGGTGTCGACTCCCTAGGGGGTGACATCACCATTACCGGCAATTGCTCCGCCTCCACACCAACATCGTCCTCATACATGTCGACACACACGTACCGACACACAGCAGACACACAGGGAATGCTCTTATCGAAGACAGGACCCCACTAGCCCTTTGGGGAGACAGAGGGAGAGTTTGCCAGCACACACCCAAGCGCTATAAATATATAGGAACAACCCTACAGAAGTGTTGTTTCCTTTATAGCAGCTTAATATATCAATATCGCCAAAAAAGTGCCCCCCCTCTCTGTTTTTTTACCCTGTTTCTGTAGTGCAGTGCAGGGGAGAGTCCTGGGAGCCTTCCTCGCAGCGGAGCTGTGCAGGAAAATGGCGCTGTGTGCTGAGGAGATAGGCCCCGCCCCCTATTTCGGCGGGCTCTTCTCCCGGTGTTTGTGAGACCTGGCAGGGGTTAAATACATCCATATAGCCCCAGGGGCTATATGTGATGTATTTTTAGCCAGAACAAGGTATTATCATTGCTGCCCAGGGCGCCCCCCCCCCCAGCGCCCTGCACCCTCAGTGACCGCTGGTGTGAAGTGTGCTGACAACAATGGCGCACAGCTGCAGTGCTGTGCGCTACCTCATGAAGACTGAAAAGTCTTCTGCCGCCGGTTTCTGGACCTCTTCACTTTTCGGCATCTGCAAGGGGGTCGGCGGCGCGGCTCCGGGACCGGACTCCATGGCTGGGCCTGTGTTCGATCCCTCTGGCGCTAATGGTGTCCAGTAGCCTAAGAAGCCAATCCATCCTGCACGCAGGTGAGTTCACTTCTTCTCCCCTAAGTCCCTCGTTGCAGTGAGCCTGTTGCCAGCAGGACTCACTGAAAATAAAAAACCTAATAACTTTTTCTAAGCAGCTCTTTAGGAGAGCCACCTAGATTGCACCCTGCTCGGACGGGCACAAAAACCTAACTGAGGCTTGGAGGAGGGTCATAGGGGGAGGAGCCAGTGCACACCACCTAGTCCTAAAGCTTTTATTTTTGTGCCCTGTCTCCTGCGGAGCCGCTAATCCCCATGGTCCTGACGGAGTCCCAGCATCCACTAGGACGTCAGAGAAAAAACCCCCACCACAGGTAGGTATACAATTATGGACGAGCACTGACGACACAGAGGTAGCCACAGCCGTAGACTACCTGTTAGGGTCTCCTGCCCTGTGCTGCCACGTCGTCATGGCAACCGGGAGACAAGTGCTAGTGGAATAACCTGAGCGCAGCTGATACTCCGGTTCGGGTCTTTTGCTGTGCAGTGGTTATAGGCTCTGTGCACGGCAGGGGATCCGGTGCTGGTTTTTGTGCTCACAGTCTGTGAGGTCTGAGTGGGGCGTGGACAGCACCTGCTTTATAAGGCCTCTTTTCAGGGTAAGCAGATGCTGCTGAATCTTTGTTGGTTAGTCAGTTCATGAAAGTTAGCCAGTACTGTGTAGCTTTGTATTTGTTTGTTGCTTACTGCAAATAGGCCTGGGGATTTGGTATTACACTCTGCCAATCCAGACCTAGCAGTAAGACTGGAGTCAGTCGTTTAGCTTGCTGGGGTTCTGTTACTACTCTGTGAACTTAGCAAGTTTGCGGCTGTATTCTAAGACTTGCCTGTCTAATCCTGTCTCACTGTGCTAGGTGTCAGGGGTCAGTTTAGTGGCAGTAAGCTAAAACCTGTGCACTGCAAGTGAGAAATAGGATTGTGGAGACTCTCCTTGTGTCTATCATTCCATCTCTGACCAAGGAGTTTACTGCCACACCCGTTGGTAACCCTTTAGGGTTTTGCTGTTGCCCTTAGCAACAGCATTTCGGGTTCTCTACGTATTAAAACACAACATCTTGCTTTTTCCATCTGTGCAGTTCTAATACAAGGGAGATACCCAGTTCCTTAGCCTCTGGGCTTCTCTGTTCACTTTGTGTGTATTTTGTTACCCTATTACCTTCTGTGTACGTTATGTCATATTCCCCAGTTTGTCTGTGAGTCCATTTGTTTTGCATAACAGTTCTGACACCAGTACTTTCCTGCAGGCACTGGTGTGCATAACATATTCAGCAGCCTAATACTCCTGTTGAAATTTTGTGGGAATATGGAGCATACCCCTCAAAATACGTTGCAACAGGTGGTCGATCAGGTGCAGGTCCTGACTCGACAATTTAATGATTTGTCCATTAAAACGCACACCTCCCAGGCTGCTGGCGGAGCTCCCGCAGCAGCAGCACCTGCAGGGGTTAAGGAGCCGAAAGTAAATCTCCCGGATCGTTTTTCTGGAGATCGCTCGCAGTTCTTTTGTTTCAAGGAGAGCTGCAAGCTATACTTCCGGCTTAGGCCTCAGTCTTCTGGGTCGGAGATTCAGCGGGTGGGCATAGTGATTTCCTTGCTACAAGGAGACCCACAGGTCTGGGCATATGGGTTGCAGCCTGACTGTCCGTCGCTTAAAAGTGTTGATGCTTTTTTTACGGCACTGGGCATGTTGTATGATGACCCTGACAAGACGGCCTCAGCCGAGGCTCAGATTTCGATCCTTAAGCAAGGGCGAAGGCCAGTTGAGGTTTACTGTACGGAGTTTCGGAGGTTGGCCCATGATACCCAGTGGAATGACCCAGCCCTGAGACACCAGTACCGAAGAGGTCTTTCTAACCAGATAAAGGACCAACTGGTACAATATCCCTTGCCTGATAGCTTGGATCAGCTCATGCAGTTATCCATCCGGGTGGATAGACGGCTGAGAGAGCGTAGGCTTGAAAGGGAGACTGAGATTTCCTTCCTTCCCAAGGGAACCTCAGACTCTGAGGAATTTTCTGAGGAGCCTATGCAGATTGGGGCTACCCGCCTCTCCTCGCGTGAGAAGACGCGGAGGAGACAGCAGGGGTTGTGTTTGTACTGTGGGAATAAAGGTCATGTGGTAGTATCATGCCCAGAAAAGCCGGAAAACTTCAGGGCCTGAGGGTGATGGGAAATATCCTGTCAGGCCAGAAGTCAGAATTTCCCAAGAAGACTTTTATCATTCCGGTGACCTTGAAGATCCTCGGTCAAACTGTCAAGACTGAGGCCTTTGTGGACAGTGGGGCCGACGGGGTTTTTATGGACCGCCAATTCGCCCTGAAACACTCTGTTCCCTTAGTACCCTTGGCATCGGAAATTGAGATTTGTGGGTTAAACGGGGAACCATTATCCCAAGGTAAAATTACCTCTTGCACTAGCCAGATTTCTTTGTTTATTGGAGCCACACACTCTGAAAAATTGTCCTTATATGTGACTGTCTGTACTTTTGCCCCATTGGTGTTGGGGTTACCCTGGTTAAGGGCCCACAATCCTCAATTTGACTGGGTCTCTGGGGAGATTCTTAGTTGGGGTACTGATTGTTTCAGGAGTTGCTTGAGCCTTCCAGTCAGGCTCTCGCAGCTAAGTTTGCCAGGATTGCCAGGGTGTTATGCAGATTTTGCGGACGTGTTCTCCAAAAAAGTTGCAGAGGTACTACCTCCCCATCGCCCCTATGACTGTGCCATTGATTTGTTGCCAAACGCTAAACTTCCCAAGAGCAGGTTGTACTCCCTGTCACGTCCTGAGACTCAGGCTATGGCAGAGTACATTCAGGAGAACTTGGCTAAGGGATTTATCAGACCTTCACAGTCTCCAGTTGGGTCGGGGTTCTTCTTCGTGGGTAAAAAGGACGGTTCGTTGCGACCCTGCATCGACTTCAGGGAATTGAACCGTATCACGATTAAAAACTCATACCCACTGCCTCTCATTTCGGTCTTGTTTGACCAGCTTCGTACTGCCACCATTTTTTCTAAGATTGACCTACGCGGTGCGTACAATCTAATCCGAATAAGAGAGGGGGATGAATGGAAGACTGCCTTTAATACCCACTCAGGGCATTATGAATATTTGGTGATGCCTTTTGGGCTCTGTAATGCCCCGGCAGTCTTCCAGGATTTCATGAATGATGTGCTCAGGGAATATTTGGATAGATTCTTAGTTGTATACTTAGATGACATCCTAATCTTCTCCCATTCCCTGGAGGAACATCGGAAACATGTACGCTTAGTCCTCCAGAAACTCAGAGACCACCGGCTTGGGGCGAAGCTGGAGAAGTGCGAATTTGAAGTTCAGCAAATCGCATTTCTAGGATATATTATCTCCCCAGAAGGTTTCCAAATGGAGGGTTCCAAGGTACAGGCAGTCCTGGATTGGGTGCAGCCCACTAGTTTGAAGGCGCTTCAGCGTTTCCTGGGCTTTGCGAATTTTTATAGACGATTTATCGCTGGATTTTCGTCTATAGTGGCGCCCTTGGTGGCACTCACTAAGAAAGGGGCGGATGTTGCTCACTGGTCTTGTGAGGCTAAAGCGGCTTTTGCCCGTCTCAAAAGGGCATTTGTTTCGGCCAAGGTGCTGCGACACCCAGATCCAGAGCGTCCTTTTGTGGTGGAGGTGGATGCCTCTGAGATGGGTATTGGGGCAGTGCTTTCTCAGATGGGAGTGTCTGATAATCGCCTTCATCCCTGTGCTTACTTTTCCGCGTAAATTTTCGCCTGCCGAGATGAATTATGACGTGGGTAACCGGGAATTGTTGGCTATTAAGGATGCACTCGAGGAGTGGAGACACTGGCTTGAGGGGGCTAAGTTTGTGGTCTCAATTCTCACTGACCATAAGAATCTGGCATATTTAGAGTCAGCGAAGCGTCTCAATGCCAGGCAGGCACGATGGGCTTTGTTTTTTGCTCGCTTTAATTTTTTGATAACATATCGCCCTGGGTCAAAAAACATCAAGGCTGATGCGCTCTCGCGGAGTTTTGCTCCAATCCAGGAGACCACCGAGGAGCCGTTGCCCATTGTTTCCCCATCATGTATTAAAGTGGGCATTACCCAGGACCTCTTATCATTAGTCCTTAGAGCACAGGAGCAGGCTCCTCCAGACCTTCCGGTAGGTCTTTTGTTTGTGCCTCCTAGGTTAAGACAGCGAGTGTTCCTGGAATTCCATGCCAAGAAGTCGGCAGGTCACCCGGGTATTGCCAGAACTCGGGAGTTGCTATCTAGGGCGGTGTGGTGGCCCTCGGTGGCTAAGGATGTGGATCAGTGGGTTCGGGCATGTGACATCTGTGCCCGAAATAAGACTCCTAGAGGGGTTCCTGTTGGCCCATTACATCCACTCTCTATCCCATCTAAGCCATGGACCCACATTTCAATGGATTTTGTGGTGGACTTGCCCAAATCCTCGGGGATGACAGCCATCTGGGTTGTCGTTGACAGGTTTTCGAAGATGGCGCACTTCGTTCCACTGGTTGGGCTGCCATCAGCCAGACGCCTGTCTGAATTATTTATGCTGCATGTTGTGCGTCTCCACGGGTTGCCACTTGATGTGGTCTCTGACCGCGGATCCCAGTTTGTGGCCAAATTCTGGAGGGCATTTTGTTCCGATCTCCAGATTTCTGTCAGCTTGTCGTCAGGCTACCATCCGCAGTCTAATGGGCAGACTGAAAGGGTGAACCAGTCCTTGGAGCAGTTCCTCAGGTGTTATGTCTCCAAGTGTCAGACTGACTGGGTTGCTCATCTGTCCATGGCGGAGTTTGCCTATAACAACGCGGCTCACTCTGCTACAGGGATCTCTCCCTTCCTTTGTGTGTATGGGCATCATCCTAAGGCCAATTCTTTTGACCCCCTGGACTCCACGTCTGGTGGTTCCTCTGTGGTTTCGGTCCTTAGAGGTATTTGGCGGAAAGTGAAGAAAGCCCTTGTGTCTGTGTCATTAGTGACCAAAAGGGTTTTTGATAAGCGGAAAAGACCCTGCAGCTTCAAATTAGGAGACTTCGTCTGGTTGTCTACCAAGAATTTGAAGTTGAGACAGCCATCTCATAAGTTAGGGCCCCGGTTCATCGGCCCTTATAAGATCACCAGGGTTATCAATCCGGTGGCATTTCAGTTAGATCTGCCCCGTTCTTTGGGTATCAATAAAACATTTCATTGTTCCCTTTTAAAACGGGCGATTAGTAATCCTTCTTCCAGTGGAAGACCTTCCCCTCTTCTGATACGTGGCCAGAGGGAGTTTGTTGTTGAAAGGATTCTTGACTCCAAGGTGGTTCGGGGTCGGCTGTCATTTTTGGTGCACTGGAAGGGGTATGGCCCGGAGGAGCGGTCGTGGGTGCGCAGTTGTGATCTTCATGCCCCCAGACTGATACGCTCTTTCTTCTCGCAGTTCCCCGATAAACCCGGTGGTAGGGGTTCTTTGACCCCTCGTCAGAGGGGGGGTACTGTTAGGGTCTCCTGCCCTGTGCTGCCACGTCGTCATGGCAACCGGGAGACAAGTGCTAGTGGAATAACCTGAGCGTAGCTGATACTCCGGTTCGGGTCTTTTGCTGTGCAGTGGTTATAGGCTCTGTGCACGGCAGGGGATCCGGTGCTGGTTTTTGTGCTCACAGTCTGTGAGGTCTGAGTGGGGCGTGGACAGCACCTGCTTTATAAGGCCTCTTTTCAGGGTAAGCAGATGCTGCTGAATCTTTGTTGGTTAGTCAGTTCATGAAAGTTAGCCAGTACTGTGTAGCTTTGTATTTGTTTGTTGCTTACTGCAAATAGGCCTGGGGATTTGGTATTACACTCTGCCAATCCAGACCTAGCAGTAAGACTGGAGTCAGTCGTTTAGCTTGCTGGGGTTCTGTTACTACTCTGTGAACTTAGCAAGTTTGCGGCTGTATTCTAAGACTTGCCTGTCTAATCCTGTCTCACTGTGCTAGGTGTCAGGGGTCAGTTTAGTGGCAGTAAGCTAAAACCTGTGCACTGCAAGTGAGAAATAGGATTGTGGAGACTCTCCTTGTGTCTATCATTCCATCTCTGACCAAGGAGTTTACTGCCACACCCGTTGGTAACCCTTTAGGGTTTTGCTGTTGCCCTTAGCAACAGCATTTCGGGTTCTCTACGTATTAAAACACAACATCTTGCTTTTTCCATCTGTGCAGTTCTAATACAAGGGAGATACCCAGTTCCTTAGCCTCTGGGCTTCTCTGTTCACTTTGTGTGTATTTTGTTACCCTATTACCTTCTGTGTACGTTATGTCATATTCCCCAGTTTGTCTGTGAGTCCATTTGTTTTGCATAACAGTTCTGACACCAGTACTTTCCTGCAGGCACTGGTGTGCATAACACTACCGTACTGCGTCTGCTAATATAGAGATGATAAAGATGATAGAGATGAACAAAAAAAATATAACACTACTGCAGGTAAATATTTATATAATATAATGAATGACGGACCTGCTGGACACTGACAGCAGAATGCGTTTATAGAATAAAAAAAAAAAAACACCACAGGAGTGTTTAACTTTTTCAGGCAGACAATATACTGGTGGTCACTGGTCAGTCACACTGGCAGCAAAAGTGTGCACTGTACTCCTGCTATAACTGCACCCCAGTCTCCCCCACAATTCAGCTGTGTGAGCAGTGAGCACTCAGCACAGTCAGATATACATATAGATGATATTATCATGCAGCACACTGAGGCTGAGCACAGATATGGTATGTGACTGTGTATCGTTTTTTTTCAGGCAGAGAACGGATTATATTAAATAATAAATAAAACTGGTGGTGGTCAGTCACTAGTAACTATCAGCAAAACTCTGCACTCTGAGTACTCCTAATGCTCCCCAAAATTACTAAGTAATCAACTCAAGTGTCTCTATCTATTCTAACGGAGAGGACGCCAGCCACGTCCTCTCCCTATCAATCTCAATGCATGTGTGAAAATGGCGGCGACGCGCGGCTCCTTATATAGAATCCGAGTCTCGCGATAGAATACGAGCCTCGCGAGAATCCAACAGCGGGATGATGACGTTCGGGCGCGCTCGGGTTAGCCGAGCAAGGCGGGAAGATCCGAGTCTGCCTCGGACCCGTGTAAAAAGGCTGAAGTTCGGGGGGGTTCGGATTCCGAGGAACCGAACCCGCTCATCTCTAATAATTGTGTCATCTGTTTCATCCATATTCTGCTGTTATCATATCCATTGTTATTATTCGTTATCAGTGACTTTTATATTCATTTCATCGGATTCATTTACTGCCATTCATCCTTGATATCAGTGCTTAAAGTGGTCCTAGAGAGGTGGTGGAACTCACCCTCCTCCACACGGTGCCCATGTAATAAAGTTGTTGCGCATGGCGTAGGCGCGTGTGGCAAAAAGGGGGTGTGGTCTCAAAAAGAAAGGGGTGTGATCACACAATAGTAATAATGCCCACAGTAGTAGCACCCAAGTGGAAATTTTGAAGTGGGGGTATGGAAAAGTGAAGGTTGTAATTATATGCGCGCCAAAGGCGCGCATGCTCCTGAAAAGGGGGTGTGGCCATGCAAAAGGGGGCGTGCCCTTCAGTGTAGTTTACCACACCATATTATACACATTATGCACCACAATAGTAGGACCCCTTTCACATTATACCACACAGTATGAGCCGAAATTCACATTATAGCACATGGTATGAGCCGAAATTCACATTATAGCACACAGAATGAGCCGAAATTCACATTATAGCACACCGTATGAGCCGAAATTCACATTATAGCACACGGTATGAGCCGAAATTCACATTAAAAAGTGACAGAGTGACAGGGAGTGTGACAGCAGGGACATGGAAAATGACAGCAGGGACATGGAAAGTGACAGCAGGGACATGGAGAGTGACAGCAAGGGCATACAGTAGGGACCAGGGAGAGAGAAAGGTAGCAGGGTAAAATTACCTGTTTAGCAGCGGCGGTGTGATGCGGTGCGGTGGATGAGTAGGCTGTGGTAGGCGTGGAGTGGAGGAGACTGTGGGCCTCAGAGATAGTGCGGAGGAGGAGGAGACTGGGCGTGCAGAGGTCTGAGGGCTGGGTGGCAGAGGAGGCTGAGGGCGGCTGCAGTGGATCTGGAACCAGACTGGCTTTATTATCCCTGCCGCCGCATCGAGCTCCTGTGACCACGGCACTAATCTTTTAAAACTGCTACAGACCGGCAGCCAATCGGCGACAGATTTGAACTAGTAGCGCCGCGGTCACAGGAGCTCGATGCGGCGGCAGGGCTAAAAAAAGCCGGCCTGGTCCCAGATCCGCTGCAGCTGGGAGTCTGGAACCAGGGTTTCCAGTGCGGCGGCAATGGTAGAGGCAGAGCGACGGAGGGCGGACCGGGAGCTCAGCTTCTTTGTTGGCCCATACAGTAATGCCCACAGCAGTTGCCCCCCTTATAAAATGCCCACAGTAGTAGTGCCCCTTATGTAATGCCCGCAATAGTAGTGCCCCTTATGTCCCCAGGAGTGGTGCCCCTTATGAAGTGCCCCCTTTACAATGCCCTCATTAGCAGTGCACCCCATCAGTAATGACCTTAATGTGTAGTATTGCCCCCAGTAGTAATGTTGCCTGTAGTAATGCCCCAAGTCATTTAGCCCCCTGTAGTTTAGCCCCAGCAGTCATGCCCCCCACTGGTAATGCCCCTGCAGTTATGACCCCAGTAGTTTACTCCCCCCTTTAGTTTAACCTCCCAGTGGTAATGCCCCCAGTACTTTTGCCCTCATGTAGTTTGCCCTTGTAGTTTGGCCCCGCCCCCTGTAGTTTATCCCCCAGTGGTAATGCCCCCTACAGTTATGCCCCCAGTTGTTTAGCCCCTGTAGTTTATCCCCCATGTAGTTTGCCCCCATTAGTAATTCCCCCCTGTAGTTATACCCCCCAGTAGTTTAGCTCCTGTAGTTATGCCCCCTTGTAGTTTAGCCCCCAGTAGTAATGTCGCCAGTAGTTTAGCCCCCCTGTAGTTTGCCCCCTTGTAGTAATGCCCCCAGTAGTTTGCCCCTTTGTAGCTTGCCCCTTGTAGTAGGCCCCCAGCAGTAAAGCCCCCCAGTAGTTTGCCCCTTTGTAGTTTGCCCCCAGTAGTAAAGCCCCCCCCAGTAGTTTGCCCCACTGTAGGTTGCCCCCAGTAGTAAAGCCCCCCAGTAACTTGCCCCCAGTAGAAGCCCTGCTACTAGTACACATATGGGAGGGAAGGGGGGGCACCATACTCACCAAGCCCCGCTCCCACCGCAGTCCTCTCTCGGGGTCCGCTCCTCGGCACTATGGGAGAGACGTCATGACGACTCTCCCATAGCTCACACTGACAGAGTCGGAAGCCGGAGCTCAGTACTGAGCTCCTGCCTCCGGCTTGCGCTGTAGAGAGGGAGACGGGCGCCCGCTGGTAACGCAATCTCAGCGGGCGCCCGGCATCTCCCTGCAGAGCTGGGACATCAGGTTAGGTGAGCCTGGAGGAGGCGGAACTGCGTTCCGTCTCCAAGTGGAACTGACGCCGCCCCGTTCCGGCTCACTTTAACCCCTGCTTGTTATCAACTGCATTTATCATTCATACTTCATTCCTGCTGTTACCGACTTCCAAGTCGACATCATTGTTTTATTTTATTTATTGACTTTCAAATCATCAGTTTACTGTTTTACTCCAGTTGCTGTATAAACCCGTTTGTTAATAAATATCAAGCGCACATGTGCAGGACTTTTCCTCTACTGCACCAACACTGACCCACTAGTGCCCACTCTGGGGACAGACAAAGTTACAGACCTGACAGTTTGTCCAAGGCCCATGGACCCGGACGATGGTCAGAGTGTGGGGTCAGGGACACTCCAAAGTTTAGTGTCACAACTAGGTGGTCAAGAGGCAGCACAACAGCAGATTATTCAGTTTCTTCAGGGGATGTCATCCCGACTGGACACTCTACAACAGTCCTTATCAAATGCTGCTCTTCCAGCTCCATCGTCAGCTTCAGTTCCAGTTTCCAGTTCTACAGTTTCCAGTTCTCCAGTTGCTCCTGTTCCAGTATCCCGTATTCATCTTCCTACACCGAGTAAATTTGATGGTAAACCTAAAATGTGTCGTGGATTCCTAAACCAATGTGAAGTCCACTTTGAATTGCTGCCAAAAAAAATTCCAACTCCCAGAACAATGGTTGCATATACTGTATCTCTGCTGTCTGGCTCCGCCTTGGATTGGGTCACCCCGCTGTGGGAACGAGCGGATACTCTCAGGGCTGGCGCTACCATTAGGCAGCTTTAGGCAGCTGCCTATGGGCGGGGGACCTGAAGGGGCGGCCAGTAGCCGCCAATGGCATCAGCAGTATTAGTTATGAGTCACGCTCATTGATTACAATATGCAACAGGCCCCAAAGAAGAAGGAGGCGTTCCGGCTGGAGAAGAGCACAGGGAGCACGATCACTCCACTTACCTCCCCTGCTTCTCTTTATAGTGGCGTTGTCCCCCTGTGTGAAAATAGAAACACAGTGGTCTGGCGGCAGGGGTATGTGATCTGCTCTTCAGATCTCCTCCTCCCCTGCTTCTACTGGCCAGGCGCCGCACTGCTCCAGATTTGATAGAGGCACTGCCTCTGAACAGCGCACGATCTGTCCTCCCCTGCAGGCGATGAGTGATGTTCCCTCTCCCTGCCCCCTTCCTCAATCCCTGCTTCAGCTCTGCAGTCTGTACAGCAAGTCCTCTCTCCTGCTCTGCACACAGCATGTCCCAACTCGATTCCCCCCCCCCCCTCCTGCTCTGATCAGCAAGTTAGCCCTCCCTCTCTCCTACTCTGCACACAGCCTGTCCAGGGTCCCTCCCTCTCCTGCTCTGCAGAGCAAGTCCACCCCCCCCTCTGCTGCTCTGCACATAGCCTGTCCCGAGCCCTCCCACCCTTCTTCTCTGCACAACCTATCCCTCCCCCTCTCCTGCTCTGCACAGTTAGTACATCCTCCCTCTCTCCTGCTCTACACACAGCCTGTCCCAAGTTTACCCCCTCCTCCTTCCCCCCCTACCCTCTCTCCTGCTGTGCACAGAATGGTGTACCCTGCAGGCAGAAGGTCCCATTTCCTAGCCTGTATTAAGGAATCCCAGCCATCTCCTGCACTGCATGGCCTGTACTTCCTTGGTCCTGGTCTGGATGCTGCTGCAGCTGATGTGTGAGGGAACACAGAGCCTCCTGCAATGCTGCAAACAGAGGTAAGTACCTGACGGGGGCTGTGTACTTATTTATGTTATGTGGGTGAAGTGGAGGGTGTACACTTATATTGCTTGGGGGGTGAGGTGGGTTGAGGGGTGTAATGTATCTGGGGGGGTGAGGTGTTTGGGGGGTATAGTAATTTATCAGCGGGTTTATAGATCTATTATCTGGGGAGAGGAATAGGTTGAGGGGTGTAATATATCTGTGTCGTTGTATATTTATATTAACTGGTAGGGGAGGTAGATTGGGGGCGTGTAATAATGTATTGTAGAGGGTTGTATACTAATATATTATGTGGGGGGTGAGATGGGTAGAGGGGTGTAGTATTTTTTTCTGGGGTGTTGTGTAGATTATTTTGTGTGGTGGGGTATTGTAATATACTGGGGCTGCTTACTAACCTCATTTGGCTTTATTGAAGTTACTTGGCAAAAAAAAAAAAAAAAAAAAAATATATATATATATATATATATATATATAGTAAGCTGTTTTCGGCACTCCGTTGTCCTGTATGGTTAAGTGGTTTGATGACCGGTGCCCTCCGAGGAAGACGTGAAAAGCCGGTTCCTTTGATAAGGTGCATACATCGGCGGCACTCTCGGTGCATAAAGGAAGACATAAGTAGCTCTGCGATAGAGCTTGTTTTGTTTGTTACTTCTTTCTGCCTTTAGTGCAATAGTATTATATTTGATGACGTTGTGGGGTAGTAATGCAAATATTACTATGCAGCACGGATCTTGCACAATCACTTTGCACTTTGTTTATTATATACTGTTTGTTTTATTGTAATAGAGGTGCTCCAGTCCGGGTACTCCATGACGCCGTAGCCGGCGCACTGTGATGACGTCAAGTTTGAACGGAACGGAGCGTGTCGGGACTTTGGCGCCATGGACTACAGAGACAGGGGTATTTAGGTGAGTTTGTAACGGTAAGCACTTATCCTGATGGAAATGTTATAATAGACATTGAAACGTTGATCACAAAAAAAAAAAAATCACACCCAGCTGTGTCTACCTTCTTCCTTTATGCGCCGAGAGTGCCGCCGATGTATGCACCTTATATATATATATATATATATATATATATATATATATATACACCCTCCAACATGACCCGTCCCACTAGGTACAAAATGCTCTGTTTCTGGACTTCCCTCTTAATTTATTATTGCCATCACCTGTGAAGAAACAGCTTTCTTATCATTTAACTAGTTCAGCACAGGTGATGGAAATCATAAATTAAGAGGGAAGTCCAGAAACAGAGCATTTTGTACCTAGTGGCAGTGAAGAGAAATGTGTGATCGCTCATTATGTTATAGCAGCGTTTTTCAACCGCTGTGCCGCGGCACGAGCGGTTCTGAGATGTGCCGCCAGAGATGCCTGCTGCCGCTGCATAACCCTGCCGCTGCCTCATTTGAAACCATAATGTCCGATGTCGGGCTCGGTCGGCGCTGGGCTCTTCCGGGTAGCCCAGATGCAGCCTGGCCCGTGACCTGTATGGAGCAGCAGCGTGACTCAGCGTGCTCCTCCACATCACCTGCCCGCCCAGTGCTCCTCCACGTCACCTGCCCGCCCAAGTGCTCCTCCACGTCACCTGCCGGCCAAGTGCTGCTCCTGTGTCCTCGCTCCTCACCGCTGGCTGCAACTCTGAAGGAGGGAGACAGTAAACAGCTCCTTCCTCCTCCACAGCTACAGAACTAACCTACTCAAGTACAGTAGGTTCCTGTAAATTTTTATTTATTGTTACTGTGGTGGCCAATGTGTGGTGTAACTAATGTGGGGGCCAGTATGTTCTGCAGTTAACATGCGGGCCAATGTGTCCTGCAATTACAGTGGGGGGCCATTATGTGCTGCAATTACCATGGGGGCCAATATTTTCTGCAACTACTGTGGGGGCCAATGTGTGCTGCAATTACTGTTGGGGCCAATGTGTTTAAATTGCTGAGGGGGCCAATATGTGTTTTGTTCCTGTTTAGGCCAATGTGTGTTGACCCTTCCCCCCCGTAGTGGTTGTGGGAAACTGATGGTGTGCCTTGGCAATTTAAAAATCCTGTTCGGTGTGCCGCGAGTTGAAAATGGTTGAAAATCACTGTGTTATAGGATGGACCATGCTATCAGTGTGATTGGACGATCATTGATATCAGCGACAGCCCTGTGTGTTATGGGATCGGGCTATCACTAGTGTGTACACTGTACAGGTGGTCCGGACTATCAGTCTGTAGCAGTGATGGGGAAGCCGTCCTCTCCCCTGGATACAAGTCACACTTCCCCACTGAGCTAACCCTGTGCCACAGGCGACATCCAGCATGGTCTGGCAGCCATGCCTCTGCAGCAGGGACAAGATCAACAAGCAATACTCATCGGTGCGACTTTGTTTCACCGATGTAGTAATGCCAGACCAGAGCTGCTCGGACATCTGCATAGTGATCCGAGAGCCCCTCAACCGCCACCCCCAGGGAGCGGGTCTGGTACACACTGTCCACCATGGTCGCCTGCGATGCGCCTGGAAGCCGAGACAGCAGCAGCGCCCACTGTGCACACTGCACTCTGCAGATACACTACTGCTCCCCCACACATCTCCACATTCACTGACCATACACAGGAACAAGCCAACCGGCTGGACAATCACAGGTCACCGCGCAGTGCCAGTATAGTGAGGTGGAGCTGAACCCTGACACAGATCTATCACCTCCACACTTTTTCACCTAAGGGTGTGTGAGTGGGGGGACGGGGATGGGGGGCGACATAAGTTTTGCCTAGGGTGCAAAATTACCTTGCACCGGCCCTGGATACTCTTTTGAACAACTATACAGAGTTTGTTGCTGCATTCCGATGCATCTTTGATGAGTCTGGGCGTACAACATCTGCCTCCTCGGACATCCTTCAGATTCGCCAGGGAACACATACTGTGGGACAATATGTTATTCAGTTCAAGACATTGGCATTAGAAGTGAAGTGGAATAAGCAGGCGTTGGTTGCCGCCTTCTGGCATGGTCTATCCGACCGTATAAAAGATGAATTAGTTACCCGAGATCTCACAGAACAACTGGAAGCTTTAATTTCTCTATGTGTCAAGTTGGACTTGTGTTTACGTGAGCGAGCCAGTGAACGCTCTCGAAATTACCTTCGCAAGCATCGTGTTATGCCTCAAGTACAGCCTCCACCCATTACTTCTGATGAGCCTATGCAGGTGTATAGGTCTCGCTTAACGCCTGAGGAGCGGTCAAGAAGGTTATGGGAAAGACTGTCTATATTGTGCGTCTGCTGGTCATCTGATTGATTCCTGTCCTGGTCATGCGGGAACCGCCAGATCCTAACTTGTAAAGGAGGAGTCAAGTTAGGAACTTCAATCAAAGCCCCTTCTTCTCAAGATCTCACCCTGCCTGTTACCTTGGAAACACAGAGTGGTCTTCAGTCTTTTTGTGCCCCAGTGGATTGTGGTGCTGCTGGGAACTTTATCACGCAGGCTGCAGTGGACAGAATCCATCTTCCTGTTTCAAAGCAATCTCGTCCAGTCTACCTCACTGCCGTGGATGTAAGTCGTATAGCTGAGGGTTTCATCATTCAGCGAACCAAGCCAGTGGGCCTAGGAGTGGGCTTTCTTCATTCAGAGCTCATTGAATTCTTGGTCATCCCGAAGGCCACCTATGAGATCATATTGGGTATGCCCTGGCTTCAATTGCACAATCCACAATTTGACTGGTCCACACTACAGCTTACAGCATGGAGTCCTTCCTGTTTCCACTAATGTTTGGCTCAAGAGCATCCAGTGAGATCTTCAGGGTTAAAGCTTCAGACTGGTCTTCCAGAGGCCTACCAAGACTTTGCTGACGTCTTCAGTGAAAAGGCCGCTGATGTTCTGCCTCCCCATCGAGAGTGAGATTGCCCCATTGATCTGGTTCCGGGGAGTAAACCACCCAGAGGGCGCACTTACCCTCTCTCCATTCCTGAGACTCAAGCTATGAGCGAGTATATAAAGGAGAATCTGCAGGAAGGATTCATCCATCCATCTTCGTCTCCAGCTGGTGCAGGGTTTTTCTTCATTAAGGAGAAAGATGGAGGATTACGCCCCGGCATCGATTATTGGGGTTTAAATGACATTACTATTAAAAACCGCTATCCGTTGCCACTCATTACAGAACTGTTTGACAGAGTCAGAGGCTCTTGCATCTTTACCAAGTTAGATCTCCGTGGGGCTTACAATCTCATCAGGATCCAAAGTGGCGACCAGTGGAAAATCGCCTTCAATACCCGCGATGGCCACTACAAATATCTAGTGATGCACTTCGGTTTAAGCAATGCCCCGGCAGTATTCCAGAACTTTGTCAATGAAGTGTTTAGAGATCTTCTGTACAAATGTGTGGCGGTCTACCTCGATGACATCTTGATATTCTCTCGTGACTTAGCTTCCCATCACCAACAAGTGAAAGAGGTTCTTCGACGTCTTCGACAGAATCGTCTGTATGGTAAACTATCTGAGTGCACGTTTGAAGCTTCTTCAATGCCCTTCCTAGGGTATATAATTTCCGGTTCTGATCTTCAAATGGACCCAGCCAAATTGGAGGCTATAGAGAGCTGGTCTCTTCCTACGACACTCAAGTCAGTTCAACGCTTTATTGGCTTCGCCAATTACTATAGAAAGTTCATTAAAGGATTTTCCACATTGATAGCTCCAATTACCTGCCTCACTAGGAAAGGGGCAAATCCTTCTCAGTGGTCTGAAGAAGCATTGTCTGCCTTTCAGAAAATTAAACAAGCTTTTGTTTCAGCTCCTGTGTTAAAACAGCCAGATGTCAACAAGGCTTTTGTGCTAGAACTGGACGCCTCGACAGTTGGTGTGAGCACAGTCCTGTCCCAGGTTGGCGCTGATGGTAAGACTCACCCTTGTGGGTTTTTCTCTCATAGATTCTTGCCCGCTGAGATGAACTACTCCATCGGTGATCAGGAACTTCTGTCAATCAAACTAGCTCTTGAGGAATGGAGGTATCTGTTGGAGGGTGCAAGATTTCCCATCACCATCTATACTGACCATAAGAACCTCCTTTACCTAAAGGCAGCACAGTGTCTAAACCCTCGACAAGCAAGGTGGGCTTTATTTTTCTCTCGTTTTGATTTTAAGTTGCAATTTCGACCTGGCTCTCAAAATGTCAAAGCAGATGCTTTATCTCGCTCCATGAGTTCCAATAGTAACATAGTAACATAGTAACATAGTAACATAGTATCTGAGGTTGAAAAAAGACAATTGTCCATCGAGTTCAACCTATTAGTGGTCTCCTATGCATGATGATTTGACTAAAATTTCTGACTGATGCTGCTGTCAGCCGTTGCATTTTATCCCTATTTATAGTAACTATAATGCATGACTATGCACCATACCCCTGGATATCCTTATCCATTAGGAACTTATCTAACCCATTCTTAAAGGTGTTGACAGATTCCGCCATTACAACTCCCTCGGGCAGGGAATTCCAAACACGTATTGTCCTTACCGTGAAAAAGCCTTTACGCCGTAATGTGCGGAATCTCCTCTCCTCTAACCGAGTGTCCACGAGTCCTCTGTGTTGATCTAACAAAAAACAGGTCCCGCGCAAGCTCTGTGTATTGTCCCCTTATATATTTGTAGATGTTGATCATATCCCCTCTTAGTCTCTGCTTTTCCAATGTAAACATGCCTAGTCTTTCAAGCCTTTCCTTGTATTCCAATAAAGAATCCTCAGAACAAATCTCTCGTCCAGTACTCAAACCAGTTGTGTTTGCTGCTACTAATGTATCCTTAGTTCCACCTCCAGGTAAGATGTTCATTTCTTCTGAGCTTCGTCCCAATCTCCTGTCCTGGGCTCATACATCCAAGTTCACTGGTCATCCTGGAGTTCTAAAGACTTTCAAGTTCTTGTCTCAGACCTACTGTGGCCCCACATGAAAGCAGATATTCAAGAATTTGAGGCTTCATGTCCCAAGTGTGCTCAGCACAAAGTTTCTCGTCAAGCCCCTGTGGGTCAACTATTGCCAAACTCTATCCTAAGTCATCCCTGGTCTCATCTGTTGATGGATTTTATTTCGGACCTTCCTCCTTCTAAAGGGTATGATACCATCTGGGTAGTGGTCGACAGCTTTTCGAAAATGGCTCATTTTGTTCCACTCATGGGGTTGCCTTCTGCTCCAAAACTTGCACAATTATTCCTCCGTGAAATCTTCATATTACATGGACTTCCAATTGAAATAATATCTGATCGAGGAGTACAGTTTGTGGCGAGATTCTGGAGGGCGCTGTGCTCTGCACTACAAGTCAAACTTAAATTCTCTACAGCCTATCGTCCTCAAACGAATGGTCAGACAGAGAGGTAAACCAAGAGCTTGAGACCTTTTTAAGACATTATATTTCTTCCTCACAGGATGACTGGGTAGATTTATTGCCTTGGGCGGAATTTGCCCATAACTTCCGCTACCATACGTCCACAAATACTACCCCTTTCTTTGCAGTTTATGATCAACACCCCAGAGTTCCGGATTTTCAAGATCTGCCCATCATAGATGTACCCGCAGCTTCTTCAGTTCTTCAACAGTTCTCTCAGATTTGGAAAAAGGTTCATTTTTCTATCAAAGTATCTCGTCAGTATAAAGTCTTTGCTGACCGGAAAAGGTGAGCAGTTCCTAGTTTAAAACTGGGTGATAAAGTCTGGCTGTCTACCCGAAACCTCCGTCTCAGAGTCCCCTCAATGAAGTTCGCTCCACGATTCATTGGTCCATTGCCAGTAGAGCGTGTCATCAATCCAGTGGCCTATAAGTTGAAATTGCCTTCCTATTTGAAAGTTCCCAACTCATTTCATATTTCTCTCCTAAGACCCTTGATTCTTAACCGTTTCCAGAAAGTTCTTCCAGCGGCTCCAAAAGTTCAGACTCATTGGGGTGTGGAATACGAGGTTGAGAAAATCCTGGATTCTCGTTGTCGGTATGGTCGTCTACAATATCTGATTGACTTGTCCGGATATGGTCCTGAGGAGAGGAGTTGGATCAACGCCACTGATGTTCATACTCCACAGTTAGTTCAAGCCTTCCACAGACTTATTCCTTTCAAGCCTCAGGGGTATTCCGTGCCCACCCATAAAGGAGGCGGTACTGTCAGGAATCGGCATTCAGCAGCATCTCACTTACCAGCGTGCTGGTGTGCAGGCCTCTGGAGGTCACGGCCCCAGTCGTGGCTGCGTGAATGCACTGTCCATGAGCGCGAGGTCCATTGTCGCTATGCACCCCTGAACCTCATCAGTGTACCCCGCTGTGTGCCGGTGTCTGTTCAGCATGGGCGCCGCCATGACACCTGCGCACAGCTGACTTGAACATCCAATCCTGTGGTGTGTTTGCACACATGATCCCGGTAACCAATCACTGCGGAGCAAGGGGTATAAGTTCAGGTCCGTGGCTCAGTCTCATCGCCTCGGACAACGAGTCACTTTCTGTGAACAAGTTCTCATGGTTCCTGTGTTCCTGTTTCTAGCGTCTACCCTGTTTCCTTCATTGATCATCAGTCTCCAGTTATCCAGCTTGTACGAACTCCTACCACAGTCAGCCACTTCACCAGCTGCAGTAAGAGTCTTTCTCCAGGTGTTGTTCTATTCACTTTACCTGTGCAGTAATTACCAGCATTCAGCATTGTGCAATTGCATTCAGCACTTAATACCAACTTGCTGTGTTATGAACTGTCTCCTGCTTGGGCCTTCTTGGTTTACTGAACGTGTGCTCATATACAGACTGGGGGTAATTCCAAGTTGATCGCAGCAGTATTTTGTTTAGCAGTTGGGCAAAACCATGTGCACTGCAGGGGAGGCAGATATAACATGTGCAGATAGAGTTAGATTTGGGTGGGTTATTTTATTTCTATACAGGGTAAATACTGGCTGCTTTATTTTTACACTGCAAATTAGATTGCAGATTGAACACACCACACCCAAATCTAACTCTCTCTGCACATGTTATATCTGCCTCCCCTGCAGTGCACATGGTTTTGCCCAACTGCTAAAAAAAATCCTGCTGCGATCAACTTGGAATTACCCCCACTGTGAGCTCTCTATTATTGGATTTCCAAATAACCACCGGAGTTCCGTTCTGCTGCATAATTGTGTCATCTGTTTCATCAATATTCTGCTGTTAACATATCCATCGTTATTATTCATTATCAGTGACTTTTATATTCATTTCATCGGATTCATTTACTGCCATTCATCCTTGTTATCAACTGCATTTATCATTCATACTTCATTCCTGCTGTTACCGACTTCCAAGTCGACATCATTGTTTTATTTTATTCATTGACTTTCAAATCATTAGTTTACCGTTCTACTCCAGTCACTGTATAAACCCGTGTGTTAATAAACATCAAGCGCACATGCGCAGGACTTTTCTTCAGCCTCCTCATATCCTCTACTGCACCAACACTGACCCACTAGTGCCCACTCTGGGGACAGACAAAGTTACAGACCTGACAGCATGATTGCAGCATCGGTAGACTCTTAAAGTGGTCCTCAGTCCTTGCATATTTGGATGCATGGATGTACACCAGAGAAGGGCATTGTAGCATCATTAGCATAAAGTTACAGACGCAACTTCAGCAAAAGACGCAAGGATGGCCACAACTGCATGCAACTCAGAATCAGACCCTACAAGGACAAATCCGTGCCCTCAACTGACCACGCCACCACAACAGATCCCACACCCATTAGGGCTGCTTCACAAATTTCCCAGGCTGGTTTGCCACCCCTTGTGGACCCTCGTAGGCAAAGTTATTTCCCTCTACAAAATGATGCTGTCTATTTGGGACTATTGCTCCTATAGGTTCAGACTTCAATCTTCACACCCTCACTAAGTCTCATTGTGGACTAGCTCTGCTTGTCCATTGGGTTTAGACCAAAAAAACTTCCAAGAGTAAACTAAACACAATGGGGGAGATTCAAATGTTTGAAAAGTCAGTTGGGAGCCTGTATTTTCCTATCGAATAGACAGGAAAAAACAGACACCCAACCGACTTTTCAAACATTTGAATCTCCCCCCAATGTATTTTTTCCTATAGACAACACCATTGTTATTTCAATTTTGCAGGATTGTTCAGTGGATTCCCTAACATGCAGTGTTTTTTTCCAACACTTAAACCGGGGCTGGGAGACCAGCGCTGGGGATCTCGGTGCACAGCATAGCAACCCTGGGATCCTGGCAGCAGAATGTCTGTGGGGGTTGACGCAACAAAGCCCCTTGCAGGCTTGCTGCGCTCGACACGCAGCGGGCTTGGTGGCTCGCTGTGCTGACCACAGGTTCTATTCCCACTCAATGGGTGTCATGGACACCCATAAGTGGGAATAGTCCCTGTCTTTCAAAACATAAATCCACCTACCTGGCAAAGTCATATTGAGAATTGTTCTATACTTACCCTATAGATATCCTTTGATACCTACCCCTGTAGACGTCCTCAGGTTTACAAGTTCATTGTCCAATTTAGTGAGGATCTTTCCCTGAGCTCACACCTGAATAAGGTGGAGGAAGACTACGGTAACAACTAGAGATGAGTGTGTTCGGTTCCCTGAGAACCGAACCCTACCAGACTTCACTACCCAAGCCCGGATCCGAGTCAGGCTTGGGTTTTACCATCTGACTCGGATACCACAACGTGGCAAAACGTCATCATCCCGCTGTCGGATTCTCGCGGGGTTTGGATACCACATAAAGAGCAGCGCGTCCCCGCCATTTTCACTCTGGCATTGGAGAGTGTAGCGAGAGGACGTGTCTCCATCCTCAGTGTCCTGCATCAGTTCAGTGGTAGTGTCTTGTGCTGCATCTGTCCAGTCACAGTGGTGGTGTCCTCTGCTGCCATATGTCCAGTGCTGCTGTTTAATAAGTCCCTTACAGTGTTGCTGTGTTGTCCTGCATCAGACCAGTGGTAGTTTCCTGTGAATCAGTCAGTCCAGTGACCAGTCACAGGGTGGTGTCCTCTGCTGCCATATGTCCAGAGCTGCTGTATAATAAGTCCCTTACAGTGTTGCTGTGTTGTCCTGCATCAGACCAGTGGTAGTGTCCTGTGAATCAGTCAGTCCAGTGACCAGTCACAGGGTGGTGTCCTCTGCTGCCATATGTCCAGAGCTGCTGTATAATAAGTCCCTTACAGTGTTGCTGTGTTGTCCTGCATCAGACCAGTGGTAGTGTCCTGTGAATCAGTCAGTCCAGTGACCAGTCACAGGGTGGTGTCTTCTGCTGCCATATGTCCAGTGCTGCTGTATAATAAGTCCCTTACAGTGTTGCTGTGTTGTCCTGCATCAGACCAGTGGCAGCGTCCTGTGCATCAGTCAGTCCAGTGACCAGGCAGCAACTCTCCATCAGTGCAGGGAATTAAATCAGATATCACCAGTGAAACAAGCCAACCACATTATGCAGTGCCACCACAAGTCAGCAACAAACTCCAAACTTGCAAGAAGGAGAACTTTGGACACAGTGAGCTCACGAGGGGCGACTCTCCTTCACGCCAGATATCTGAATCTGCTAGCTGCAACAGAGACACAGCCTCCCGTGCTCAAAAATGCTATGAATCAAGTCAACAGGAACCAGACAATCCCAACAGGTACGACAACACACCTCTTACCCACCATGTTAATGTACCAACAGCATCTCCTAGAGCCAATCAAGACACATTAGGCTTTGCTAAGTTTCTTGCCTGGCGTGACCTGGTCACAAACGGAATTTCAAAGTTTAATGATCGCCCTGAGAGTTTTAGAACCTGGCAATCCTCCTTCCAAAATGTAATCAAAGGATTAGGCCATTCACATAGTGAAGAGATAGACCTCTTAATTAAATGGCTTGGAAATGAATCCGCCGAGCATGCTAAAAGGATAAGAGTGATCAATATTAACCACCCTAAGAATGGCCTTAAGATGATCTGGGATAGATTTAATGAATGCTATGGCTCACCAGAAATAATAGAAAGTGCACTGTTAAAAAGAATTGATGAATTCCCTAGGTTACCTAACAAAAGCTATCAGAGGCTTAGAGAATTAAGTGATTTATTAATGGAGCTTCAAGTAGCCAAATTTGAAGGAGACTTATCAGGACTTTCCTTCCTTAACACGGCCAGAGGTATCAACCCCATAGTGCAGAAGCTACCTTATAATCTACAGGAACAATGGATCACCCATGGCTCCAAATATAAACAACGGAACAATGTAGCATTTCCACCATTCTCCGTTTTCGAGGACTTTGTACATCAGCAAGCTAAGACCAGTAATGACCCTAGTTTTGCTTTTACCCTAACAGGTGCTACCCCTACACTACCTAACCCCCGCAAGACATCAGTCACAGTTCATAAGACTAATGTGCATTATTCAGATTCTTCCCACAGGTTTACCAGCTCTGTTCGCCAAAATACCAGAGATAAAGATTCTGCCAAGCAATTTTCTCTGCATCACAAACCGCATCCTCTCCTGAAATGCAGAGCCTTCAGAGAGAAGTCCCTAGAGAACCGCAAGGCCTTCTTAAGAGAAAATGGTCTCTGCTACAAGTGCTGCTCTTCCACATCTCACCTTGCCAAGGACTGTAAGGTTAGTGCTAACTGCATAGAATGTCACAGCACAGATCACAACACAGCTCTACACCTTGGGCCTCCCCCATGGACTTTACGGTGACACCGGGCATGGCGGGGATCACAATGCAGAACAAAAAGACACTACTGTAGCCACACCAGAGATAACTTCACAATGTATTGAAGTCTGCAAAAATGCCATTAGCAACAGATATTGCTCCAAAATCTGTTTGGTCAAGGTATACCCAAAAGGCCAGCCAGATAAAGCTGTTAAACTTTATGCAATCCTAGATGACCAAAGTAACAGGTCCCTAGCCAGATCAAACTTCTTTGAGACCTTTAATATTAAAGGCCCTGACCCTCCTTACTCCTTAAGGATCTGTGGAGGGAGATTTGAGACATCAGGAAAGGAGAGCCACTGGTTATCAAATCGAGTCTATAGATGGAAAGACATGCCTTTCCTTACCTCCCATCACTGAATGCGATGAAATCCCAGATAATAGGTCTGAAATTCCTACACCAGAAGCAGATATTCACCATGCACATTTGAAACGTATAGCAGATATGATACCAGAACTGGACCCACAACCCCAGATAACTCTACTCATCGGAAAAGATTTCCTACGGGTCCACAAAGCCAGAAGTCAGATTAACGGTCCACACAATGCACCTTATGCTCAGCGTCTAGACCTAGGATGGGTCATAATAGGAGAAGTATGTCTTGGAAATGTGCACAAGCCAGCTTCTGTAAACAGCATGCTTACTTGTACTTTAGAAAACGGGTGCTCTTCTCTTTTTCAAGCAAGGTTGCAGCCACTTCCTCATAAAAGAATTACCACATAGGGGTGGTCTTCAGTATGCCGACTGTCGGGATCCAGGCACACAGTATACCGGTGCCGGAATCCCGACAGCCGGCATACCAACACTTTTTCTCCCTCATGGGGGTCCACAACCCCCTTGGAGGGAGAATAAAATAGCATGCGCCACCATGTCCGCAGCGTGGCGAGCGCAGCGAGCCCGCAAGGGGCTCATTTGCGCTCGCCATGCTGTCGGTATGCTGGTCGCCGGGAGCCCCGCCGCTGGCATACCATACTACACCCCCACATAGTACTACTATAGATTCTCCTAGCGACAACCACAACATCTGTGACAACTACCAAGATCATGTAAGGTACACAGTCTTCCAATGAACAAGAAAGGTGGCAATGTCCATAGAGGAAAGACTATTCTTGTAAATAATGGAGGAAGAACTAGCCAAAGATGGTGCCAACAGCTGGGTTGCACTTCTACCCTTTAGAACGCCCAGGCGACGCCTACCTAACAACAGAGAACAAGTACTTAAACGTTTTTCTTCACTTAAACACAACTTTCACAGGAAACCAGAGATGAGAAATAATTTCTTCTCCTTCATGGCCAAAATATTTGAGAACGGCCATGCTGAGATAGCTCCCATTCTTAAAGATACAGACGAATTCTGGTATCTGCCAATGTTTGGAGTATACCACCCAAAGGAACCAGGTCAGATCAGAGTTGTGTTTGATTCCAGTGCCAAGTTTGAAGGAATCTCCTTAATTGATGTGTTTCTGACAGGACCAGACCTTAACAACAAACTCCTTGTAGTACTCATACGTTTCCGTAGGAACTCTATTGCCTTCACAGCTGACATTCAACAAATGTTTCACTGTTTCCTCGTGAGAGAAAAAGACAGGAATTTCCTAAGATTCCTTTGGTTCAAAGATAATGACTCCTCTAAAGATATTGTAGAGTACTGCATGAGGGTACACATCTTTGGTAACAGCCCTTCACCAGCAGTTGCCATCTACGGACTCAGACGTTCAGCTCAGGAGAGAGATATAGAGTATGGTTCTGATGTTAGACAACTTGTAGAAAAATATTTCTATGTGGATGACTGTTTAGAATCTACACCAACAAATGAGACAGCAATCAGTCTCCTCAAGAGAGCTCAGGAAATGCACTCATGTTCTAATGTCAGACTTCACAAAATATCCTCCAACAGCAAAGGAGTGAAGGAAGCATTCCCTTCCCAAGATCATACCACTGACTTAAAGGACTTGGATTTAGGAACCGATTCTCCACCAGCCCAACGTAGCCTTGGACTTCTATGGGACCTGAAATCTCACTCTTTCACCTTCCAAGTATGGCCCTTCAACTCACAGAGGTGTCTTGTCTGCTATAAACAGCTTGTACGACCCTTTAGAATTTGCATCTCCTGTCACTATCCAGTGCAAAGCCCTACTCAGAGTCCTAACCTGTGAGTCATCCGACTGGGACGCTCCACTGCTTCCACAGAAAAGGGAAAATGTGGGAAGAGTGGAATAGATCTATATCCGCCTTGACCAACTTTTATATTGCACATCCATATGCTCCTGTGCCTTCCGCAGAAGTACGAAACCAGAGACTGTGTGTATTCTCTGATGCTTCAGTCCAAGCAATCGCTACTGTTGCATATCTTAAAACTATAGACGACAAAGGTGAATGTCACATTGGGTTTGTCATGGGCAAAGCGAAGCTAGCACCACTTCCATAACACACAGTGCCCAGACTAGAATTTTGTGCTGCAGTACTAGCCGTAGAACTAGCCGAGCTCATTTCATCCGAGCTGACCATTGAACTCTCAGAAACAGAATCCTACACAGACAGTAAAGTAGTGTTAGGCTACATCTGCAATGAGAATAGGCGATTCCATTTTAATGTCAGCAGTCGTGTGCTAAGGATCCACCAATCCAAAACAGTGGCACTATGTATCCACCGCTCATAACCCTGCAGATCACGCTACAAGAGCCATCCCAGCCAGTCTCCTCAAAGACACCACATGGTTCAGAGGACCTGAATTCCTGTACAAGACAGATCACAACAATACTGAAAGTAACACATTTGAGTTAGTAGATGCAGAATCAGATGTTGAGATACGTCCACAAGTAACTACAATCCATACCACGATTTCAGATTATCAACTTGAACCTCACAGATTCCAAAGATTCTCAACTTGGAAGTCACTTGTTAGAGTCATTACCTGCCTAACCCACATAGCTTGTTCTTTTAAACGCACTGCAGCTGCAAATGTGAACAAATGTAAAGGTTTACATCACTGTCAGAATACTTACACAGTAGAAGAAATGCAACAATCCAAGAATCTCATTATCCATGCTGTTCAGCACCAAACCTATGCTACAGAAATTCACAACATCACCACTGGGAATCCTATTCCTATGGACAGCACCTTAAAAAAGCTAGACCCATTTTTCGACGAGAATGATTTATTGAGCGTAGGAAGTCACCGTCAAGAAGCTAATTTAGGATAAAATGAGAAAAATCCTTTAATCATTCCCAGAAGTCACCACATTGCTTCTTTAATTATGCAACACTACCACAATGAATTCAACACCAAAGACTTGTTCAAACGTCAATGGAGGCAAGTTCAGAGCCTTGCAATCACCTTTTGGGACAGGTGGAAAAGACAGTATATCTCAACCTTGCAGCCAAGAAGCAAATGGCAAGTTGCCCAAGCTAATCTAAAACCAGGTGACATTGTCCTCGTTAGAGATTGTCAGTCACAACGTAATGAGTGGCCTTTAAGTCTTGTCACAAAGATGTGCTGGTCACAAAAGCAAAGTTTGAGGGGAATAAATACCATTTTCCATACTTTTGAGACATAAGCAATTACTACACAAGGACAGAAATTTTGTTACACAGTGTATTATATTTTAATTCTAAAAAAATCCACAATGTCTTCAACTTGTAGCCCATATTTTGTCTTTTCTTATTGAAAGTATCCATGATGTTATTGAATTCTATTTGCTTTGGTGAACAACATGTAAAACAATCTTTTGCAGAATCTCTTCATGTCTTAGGGATGGTATGGAATTATGCAGAGGTTTACTTTGTGCATGGCTGACTCCAAAGGGATCCTTTACCTGTAGTCCCATTGTGTAAGCTTGGCTTTTGTTTAATTTCAGGTAATTTCATCAATATGCATTTCTCTTCATCTTTCTGACAATTTAACTTCTGATGAGGCAATGGAGGATCTACAATCATGGTCACTTCCATACAGTGGCGCAAGTTCATCCCAGTTCCCCGGAGTTTGGTGCCCCCCTCCCCTCATAAAATAAAGGAAAAATAAATATGGTGTGCGTGTATATACTGCAGAGCCATAACTAGACATTTTGGTGCCCTGTGCCAGAAAGGGAATTGGAGGGGGCATGGACACAGAATAGTACCAATTCACATCACACCACATAGTAGTGTCCATTATTCACATTACATCACAGTAGTGTTTGTTAGTCACATTACACTGCACTGTAGTGTCCATTACTAACATTAAGTCACACAGTAGTGTCTATCATTCAAACTACACCACACAGTAGTACCCCTTATACAAGTTGCGCCACAGCAGAGCACGTTATACACATTATGCCATAGTAGAGCCCCTTATACTCTTGATGCCAGGTGAAACCCTACACCTCATTCCTCCTAATCATTCCTCTCTCTCCACAGGTCTAGTGTAAATGAAGAGATGACAGAGAAATGACAGAGAGAGATTAGAGAGAAGAGAGATGAGTAAGTGTGTGTCTCACCACCAGAGGCAAAATAGATGGTGGTGCCCCTTCCCCGGTGGCCCGTGCTTGTGCATATGCTGATATATGCTGGCACATGCGCAGTAGCACAGCTGAGGGAACAATAGATAATGTAATGTGATCGCAATGCTTTTCATTACTTTACTTTATTTCATTTACACTACTTTTCATTGATTGACGGGATGGACTCTGCAAGCATTTTATTTGCCAATTTGAAGCATTTAAAAAAAGTAATGAATTTATAGCATTAGACTCTCTCATATATTCCACACATGCCGCATTTTTGGCATCAGAGCCCCATCATGACCTTCATCGCTTTAAATAATCTAGAAAGGGACAGTGCAGTGTGTATAATATTATTATAATGTATAACACACACACACACACACACACACACACACACACACACACACACACACACACACACACGTATATTCATCATTGTTCTCCCTTTCCCCTTCAACAACACCCCACACTGTGCTCTCCTTTATCCATTGTGCTCCCCTGTTTCCCTATCCACATGCCTCACTCTGTGCTCCCCTTGCTCATTGCACATGCCACACCCTGTGCCCCACTTCCCTATTCCACATGTCTCACTCTGTGCTTCCCTTGTCCATTCCACATGCCTCACTCTGTGCTTCCCTTCCTCATTCCACATGCCTCATTCTGTGCTTCCCTTGCCCACTCCACATGCCTCACTCTGTGCTTCCCTTCCTCATTCCACATGCCTCATTCTGTGCTTCCCTTGCCCACTCCACATGCCTCACTCTGTGCTTCTCTTCCTCATTCCACATGCCTCACTATGTGCCCCACTTCCCCATTCCACATGCCTCACTCTGTGCTTCCCTTCCTCATTCCACATGCCTCACTCTGTGCTCCCCTTCCCCATTCCACGTGTCTCACTCTGTGCTTCCCCCACCCATTCCACATGCCTCACTCTGTGCTCCCCTTGCTCATTCCACATGTCTCACTATGTGTTCCTCTTGGCCATTCCACGTGCCTCACTTTGTGCTCCAATTCCCCATTCCACATGCCTTACTCTGTGCTTCCCCGCCCATTCCAAATGCCTCACTCTGTGTTCCCCTTCCTCATTCCACATGCCTCACTATGTGTTCCCCATTCCACATGCCTCACTATGTGTTCCCCATTCCACATGCCTCACTATGTGTTCCCCATTCCACATGCCTCACTTTGTGCTCCCATTGCTCATTCCACATACATCACTGTGCCCCCCTTGCTCATTCCACATGACTTACTCTATGCCTCACTTACCCATTGCACATATCTCACTCTGTGCCTTACTTTCTCATTCAACATGCCTTCTTTTGTGCTCTTTTAATCCATCATACTCCCCCACACTGCTCCTCCTCCTAACTTATCATCAGAGAAACTTCCTCCCCCAAGTACACTTGACGTACCCCTATCAGCCAGCAAGGTACCTCCTGGGCTGATGGTACTTCAGATGATCCCCTGCTGGCTGTTGCTGGGCTGAAGTCAGATGCTGAGCACGGAGGTGGGGGCAGGGCTTCCTGGATCTCTGAGCCACTGATGATCTGAGAAGCCTGAAGTTACGGACAGCTTAACTTACTGCAGACTCCTCGGATCACGGGCTGAGAGATCTGAGGAGTCATCAGTCTCCGCCACAACCCCAGTGCTCTTCCACTTCCTCTAGTGCTATAGAAGTAAAGAATGGGGAGACATGGATGGAGAAGACAAGTTCTTGTCTGTAGCCTCCTGACAGTTGTACCTTAGTCTGTCTCTGCATCAGCAGCACTGCATACCCTGCAGGCCTAAGGCTGAGTGACACAGAATAAGGGAGCGGCTGTGCCATTACTGCTGCCAGATGGTGTGTCCACACTGCATACGTGCTGTGGGCAAGGAACCACTGGCACACAGCTAGCTATGGCCCTGATATGCTGTATATATATATATATATATATATATATATATATATATATATATATAAATATCAATAACCAAATGCCCTTATCTTGCGCTATTCAAATATAGCCGCTGCTCATGTAAAAAGAACCCACTGTTAGCTAGAGTCCAAACAACCAACACCCAAAAACAGATTTAGAGGGCGCTAATCCTTTTATATGGTGATATAAATTAATAGGGAACTCTACCAGTAATGTTAATAACACATAACAATATCCCTAATCCATAAGGCCATCCATAATTCATTCTCTTTTAAAATCTTGGAGTTATTTAGCATGAGATCAAAAACCTCTTTAAAAGAAGTACTATTGTAATTATAAAGGTTCAATGAACATGTCCACATTGAATGCTGGGAAACAAATTACTGCTCAGATCTCTTTGTAGACAAGTATTGTAGATGATAAAAATTCCAGCTGAATAGGTGAACATTGCATTTTTAATCCTGTGCGTTTCATCCAATGGACTACATCGGGGTAAATCAATACGACTTTATCAGATTTTTCATGCATCAGTTTGCGAATAGAATGAAGTTGAATACAATTAATTAATGAGGTTATATTTCCTATTCACTGAAAAACATATTAAAAGTACCTCCGATAAAAGAAAAAAAATCACAAAAAAGTCACAGAGCCAGCCTCCACAAGTGATTTCTCTTGTGCAGCAAGTCAAGATCTCCCTATTAATATCACCATATAAAAGGATTAGTGGCCTCTAAATTGATTTAGACAGTCTGAAAATGATTTAGACAGTCTGGTCTGCACACATAACATTTATAAAATAGGGTAGTGCAAGACTCCCTACAATGTTGCATGCAGAGAAGAACAAGCCAGCACATCCATTAAAAATGCAAGACTCCTTTATATATAAAACATCATAATGACAATAGAAAAGGCAGAAAAAGCCATAAGGAAACTACAGATCAAAAATTCGTGGTTAACAATGCCAAAATACTTATAAAAAAATCCAAGATTCCTAGGCAGTAGGGTCAGCTCAAGCTGTGTAGTCACAGCTGACGTCAGATGCACACCCTGAAAATGGCCATGACATGCCAGTGTTTTCCCAACCACTCTCCACAAACACCATGTAACCTCCCACATAAGACCACTCCCCGGCAATCACTAATGAAATTAGTAGCAATGTAGGAACTAAAGAAAAAAAGGCAATCCTGGTGAACAAGCCAATCCCTGGTGAAAAACGTTTCTAGTCAGAGCTCGATCTGTGCACGGACTGGCCTGCAACACTGATCCTGGTACTTATCTATTTATACTTTTTTTTAGAATGTGTGCTTATTTTGCCTCACTGCCTATTAGAAGTGATATACTCAGTATGTCCCATTACCTGTGATGACACCTACTGTGCTGAGTGTGTGGGTTACTAGCACAGTTTTGCACATATACAGGTTGAGTATTTCTTATCCAAAATTCAAAATCACACATTTTTGGTTCCCCTACTGAGATAATGACACATATACATATATATTATATTATATATCTATCTATACAATATCTCTATATATACACATAATATATAATATATATGTCATTATCTCAGTAGGGGACCCAAAAATGTGGGATATTGGATAAGGGATACTCAACCTGTATATCTATTTGGATTGCACTCACAGTGTTATCACATACTTACAGCAACACCAGTTCTTTTTAGAAGTGATACAGTATATTAAGTATGTACCATTACTATTCCCTCAGTGTGTGGGTTGCATTTGTTAAGAATAGCACAGGTGTGTTCCATTATTGATTTGCACTCACACAATGGTAATACAAACCTACAGCCATACCACACTGGATATGCCTATTCTTGTCTGATCTTCGAAGTTATGAAGTGCTGGGCCTGGTCAGAACTTGGATGAGAGATCCCCTGGGAAAACCAGGTGCTGTAGCTGGAGGAACCAATTTGATGATTCAATTAGTGTGCTACACTACCTGACCTCACAGCTATTGCAACCTTGTGTGACCCGTGCATATATTTATCTCGCCACAGCTGGGCCTTAAGCATTTACCATCTTTTATACTATTTGGGACCTATTACTATATCTTTCCACCTATCTTTTCTATTTGAACTCTCATTGCAAGAGGGTCTCCAGTTTCCCCTTTGCTGGTAATGCCAACAGGTGTCACTGGGGATTTACTCAGGCAAAAGCAGATTCAATTGTCAACTATTTTCTTTTCAGAAATCCACTCCATTCTCAGTGCGCTCACCCATTTGTTCACTGCCACATGGCACACAAGTAGGCAGGAGAAACGGAACAATTTCTGATATACCTTATTTTCCCTTGATCCCATATCATTGATGCATACATGTAGGACACTACCAGTATGATGCTGATGCTACAGCTGGCCCTGTGCTGTGGTGCTGCTTGGGCTGGGATCCAGGACTGCGTGGGTAATGGGTCTCTTCACCAGGGGCTCAGTCAGGCAGGCTGCAGACCGGGGGCTTGTGCGCGACTGCGTGTAGTACCATACACCAACGCCCAATGCCGTGCTGCTGCTCCTAGGACTTCTCTCCCCCGCGGCCACTCAAAGAATGCTGAACACTATAACTAGAGAGAGAGGGGTGAGGACAAGAGAAAGAGAGAGGGGGGTGAGGACAAAAGAGAGAGGCGAGAACAAGAGAGAGAGGGGTTGAGGACAAAAAGAGAGAGAGGGGGTGAGGACAGAGATAGAGGGGGGAAGGCAAGAGAAAGGACAGAGAAGGAGAGAAAGGGGGGCAGAGAGAGAGATAGGGCAGTGAGTGTGTGAGAGAGAGAGGGGCAGACAGAGAGAGAGAGAACAGAGAAGACAGACCGAGAGACACAGTAATAGTCAACCAGGTCACAGGGCATGTATACACCCACACTCACCCTCGCCAGGGGTGAGTAGAGAGAGAGTGAGAGAGGTGAGGACAAGAGAGAGAGAGTATGTGGAGATGAGAGAGAGAGTAGGTGGGGAAAAGAGAGATGTGTGGACAAAGAGAGAGAGGGCAAGAGAGGCAGAGTGAGAGAGAGGTGGGGATGAGAGAGAGTGAGGTGATGACAAGAGAGAGAGAGGTGAGGGTGAGAGAAAGAGAGGTGAGGACGAGAGAAAGAGAGGTGAGGATAAGAGAAAGAGAGGTGAGGATGAGAGAAAGAGGTGAGGATGAGATTAACTCAGGAACAAGACAGAGAGAGAGGTGGGGATAATAAAAATTGGTGGACGAGAGAGAGAGAAAGAAAAAGAGAGAGGTAGGGATGAGAGAGAGCGAGAGGTGTGGGTAGAGAGTGAGAGAGAGGTGAGGACAAGAGAGAGGAGGGGACGAGAGAAAGTGAGGTGAGGATGAGAGAGAGTCAAGAACGAGGTGTGGGCAAAGAGAGAGGTCAGGACCTGAGAGAGAGAGGTCAGGACGAGAGAGAGAGGTTAGGATGAGAGAGAGTGAGAGGTGAGGACGAGAGAGAGCGAGAGGTGAGGACGAGAGAGAGCAAGAGGAGAGGACAAGAAAGAGGTGGGGATGAGAGAAAGTGAGGTGAGGATGAGAGAGAGTCAGGAACGAGATTGAGAGAGAGGTGGGGACAAGAGAGGGGGGTGAGGACAAAAGAAAGAGAGGTGAGAACGAGAGAGAGAGAGGGGTTGAGGACAAAAAGAGAGAGGGGGTGAGGACAGAGAGAGAGAGAGAGGGCGGGTGGGAGGGGGATGGAGGGTTGAGAGAAAGGACAGAGAGAGGGAGAGAAAGGGGGGAGCACAGAGAGAGAGGACAGAGAGAGAGAGGGGGAAGTGAGAGGGGGGATGGAGGGCGAGAGAATGGACAGAGAGAGGGAGAGAAAGGGGGGCACAAAGAGAGAGGATAGTGAGGGAGGGAGAGAAAGAGAGAGAGAGAGAGAGAGAGAGAGAGAGGGAGGACACAAAGAGAGAGGACAGAGAGAGAGAGAGAACAGACAGAAAGAGAGAGAGAGGACGCAGAGAGAGAGAGAGAGAGAGAGAGAGAGTAAGAGTCAACCAGGGCATGTATACACTCACCCTGGCCAGAGGGGGCAGCACTCTCCCTGCAGTCTTGATGCTGTAGCTGGCTGTGTGCCTTTCTGCTGCTGGGGCCGGGATCCAGGGACAGGGGCTCAGACAGGCAGGCTGGTTGCTTGTTGGCGGGCGGAGGGCAGCGTGTAGTACACCACGCGCCGTCGCCCAATGCCATGCTGGGGCTGTTGCTGCGGCTCCTTGTTCTTCTTTGCACCGCAGCCACGCCCGGACCCAGAATGGTGTTCGGCTGTGCATGATGATGTCGTGCTTATACTGACTCCTCTGAAGGTGGGAGGGAAGAGAAGTGATTGGTTGCCATGAGCAATTTCTCCACTGGCTTACTTCTCCACTCTTTTCATTGCTTCATGAATAGAAAAGTTTCTAGCTTAGTTTTCTTGCTGAATGACATATACAAAATCAGACAAGAAAACACCACAGGAACCCATCCACAAACAGATTCTAAGATGGAGGACTGGCTACTTAAGGCAAAAATAAACTAATTTATGCTTTTTAGAGATGGATAATGCTTTTATTTATATTTTTCAAATGAAACTATTTTTCACTAGTATACTACAACACAACCATTTCTCTTGTGATTTTGATGTTAGAAATTATTTACACAATTAAAAAATCAAGGAAATAATTACTGTACTTAAATTATTTTAAGTTATGTGAATTACAGGAGTCACCTTGTTAAAGGACAAACAGTAATTTATTATCTTTTTCACTGTCGGCAGTGGGGTAGTAGTTATCGCAACCTCTGATTTTGCACTCACCAGAAGCTATTAAACAGGACAGTCCATTACGCTTGCATCCACATGAAGAAGCAGCACAACTCTTCTTGTAGGAACAGTGAATCACGTTGTGTAGATAATCTGGAGCTGGTGGCATGTCACAGAGTATAGGGTAATAGGAATTATTCTTTAAATACCAACCCCACTCTTCTGTCTTGATCCAGAGGAGGATGCGATTAGTGTGTCCGCTCCCCTTCATACCTGCTCGCAAAGGCAAAAGAGAATGCTGCTAAGTGACAGCAGTCTCCCTGCACCACAACCTAGCCAGCACACAGCAGCATGCTGCTGACAGGTAAGAGTGTGGTGCAGATGGTGGCAGTGGGGGGAGTGCGTACTAATTACTCGAGCCTGATGGAGGGGCCCTGGGTAGGGGGGGCATGGGGCCCCCCCTACCCCGGGCCCCTCCATCAGGCTCGAGTAATTAGTACGCACTCCCCCCACTCAGCTGCAATGAGCAGCAGAGAGCAGACAAGGGAGAACGCGACAGCATCAGAGAGTGCACAGGGGAAGGTGACTGCACTGATAATAGTGAACCCGTATCCAGAGCGCACAGATGCTTGCAATCTCTGTGGTCAGGTACAGCGGAGGGAATCGGAACGGAGTGCAGCAGCATTTGCACCAGCACAGCATATATTTTCATGGCAGTCAAGGAATGGCAAGTGTGTAAAATCACCATAGTGGAACGGATGTGGTATGTTAGGTAGAATAGACTTAGGTCGACAGTGTCTAGGTGGACCACTATTGGACGACAGTAAGTAGGTCGACATGGTTTCTAGGTTGACAGGGACTCTAGGTCGACATGAGAAAAGGTCGACATGAGTTTTTTTTTACTTTTTTTGGTGTCATTTTCTTCGTACAGTGACCAGGATCCCCAATTAGTGCACTGTGTCCCCTCGCATGGCTCGCGGGCTTCGGGCAGGTTACCACTCCCAATTGTAGTCCACGTGGATCGTAAAGTATGAAAAAAAATGTGAAAAACTCATGTCGACCTTTTGTCATGTCGACCTAGAACTGTCGACCTAGAATCCCTGTCAACCTAGAAACCATGTCGACCTACTTACTGTTGACCAATAGTGGTCGACCTAGACAGTGTTGACCTACTTACTGTCGACCTAACGACCGGATCCCAGTGGAACACAGAAACTTACTATATAGTGGCCTCTTAACTCTGATTCTGAATACTGTCATCTTGCTCTTTACTGTTACCTTTATTTAAACCAAATACAGGATATTTACTGTATAATAAAATGTATGATACTTTTGGAACATAATATCTATATTGTTCTACAGACTAGCACTGACCTTGTGCACCTGCCCTAAGACAATAACTCATTTTCTCTCTATTTGCATTAAGGACATAATTCAAACAACTGCATTGTAAACGTTCTGCTCTGTGCTCATTAGCAACAATGAAAGTGCTCCGTCCCACCTTAGATTAGAAATGATACTGTACAATGACTTTGTTTCTTGAGGCCCGTATTTACGGGCAGATCTAGGGGGAGATGTTTGCTGAGCACAGTGGGTGAAATGAGTGACCTGCTAGATTCAGCCTGCATGTAGGCCAATCTAGCACCAGCGATAGCAATGCGCAGCCCTATCGCTGGGAGGGGTACACATGAGTGATTGCTGCTTAAAACCTAAGCAATCTAGTCAGATTGTTTAGATTTTAAGCAGCGATCACTCCTTGAGTACCCCCCTTTACAGTAGTTTTAGGCAACAAGGGCAGATTCAGCGTGAGTTGTAGTTTAGTGAAAGCCGCCCTGTATGCCAGGTCTCCTGCATGCTAAAATGCAAGCGCATCGCTACACAATGAATCACTTGCATCTTTAGGGTAGCCCTGTCGCCATGCTGCCATGTTTTGGGTCGCAGCGGCTGTGTGTGATGTAACGCAGCCGCCGAAGCCTGCCCCGCAAATGGTACAGACGCATCTCCATTGTCTGGACTGCGTTCACCCCAATGCCGCGTTGATTCCCCAAAAACGCTGAAACACCGCCCTGTGACCTCCCCCCGCTGGCTCTTAAACTACTATCAAATGCAATTGCAGTTTAAGTCCTCACTGAAGTGCGGAAATTGCGAATTGCGATTTCCGCGCTTCAGCGTACCATGCTGAGTTGGGCCCCAACATTGCTAAAAATGCTGAGAGTCGCAGTGTTCTAAACAAAATATAATTTTATTAAACTGCCATCCTGTCTGCCACTGCTGTTCTGCATTGTTCCATAGATGAGCTATATTCTTAAAGTGCCATGTGTCTGTGCCTCTGCTCTGTTACTTCGTTTAGCCAGCAGCCTTTGGCCTATATTAGTGAGCAATATTGTGAGCTGTGGATTGGTCAAAATTGACTGTGAATGACTGTTATTGAGTAATAAATACTCCGTTAGAAAAAAAAAAGGCCTAAATGATGTGATTTTAGCTGTTTCATCAATGTGAAAAAATAAATACAGATCCAAAACCAAAACCAAAACACACGAGAGCGGTTTTGTCAAAACCCAGCGGTGCAATTATGCGGGTATGCTCGGGTACGGAGTACCCTTAAGAATTTGGCAGCGGGTACCACCTGCCACACACTTTGCCATTACCACAATTATAATGTGCCACAAAGCAACAAGACCATGGTGCTTGGTAGCATCACAGCTCCTCCCAATTTGTCAGGGTTACTGGGAGTACGACAGTGGCTGTATGATCCTGTTATAATGGAGGTATTACTATATATTGTTATTAAATTGGGGGCATTACTATATATTTCTATTATAATGGAGGCATTACTATATATTGTTATTAAATTGGGGGCATTACTATATATTTATATTATACTGGAGGTATCACTATATATTTCTATTATACTGGAAGCATTACTATATATTTTTAGCCTTGCCTCCAGATTTCCACCAAAAAAGGGGCTGTGTCGTTTGGCCACACCGCTAGTGTCATGTAGCAACTCCCACCAGCAAGATGTGGTCACGCCCCCACACCACATGACCACGCCCATTTCTTGGCACTCAGTACCAGTAAGAAAATATTTCTACTTGCACCACTGTCAAAACCAGAACCATAAAGTTAAAACAGATCCAAAACCAAAATACAGACGTCAGCGTACATCTCTAATTTCAAGCCACATCAGCAGTCACTCATTTAATTAGCTATCTCAGTGGTTCAAAAATGTGCTTCTCAAGCCACCCTAACTGATCAGGTTTAATGGGTACCCATGCTACAGCACAAATGGTTAAATCAAATTGACTGTAGTACTAAGTCACCTATGCTCTAGCATGGATATCCTTGAAACATGGATTTTTAAATACTCAGCAAATTAATGTTCTGCTGTACCTGAATTTTATTATAGAACTCTCCTTAGCAAAGTCAAACTGCTTATAATTGGACAGCCTCTTCTATAATATGTCATTTAACTTGTGGAATAGATATTCATTGTGAGAGGCGTGCATTATAAAGTGAGGCTTGGCTTATTAAGTGAGTTTGAAAACAGCAGCAGGTGAGTATTCTCTGTCTATCCATATAGGGATTGTAATATTGTGGGAAAAAGTAGTGAGAATTTGGCTGTGTTTGTCTCTGTGCTTTCACTTGTGCTTTCTTAGAGTGTGAAGAGAAACTAGGAGGAGGAGGGGCTGAATCTAGGTGTGAAGTGATTAGGAGGAGGGGCTGAATAGAACAGCTACCTGAGAAACTATATAAACAGTGACCAGACTCAGTGAGCGTGCTCATTGTGAGAGGCGTGCATTATAAAGTGAGGCTTGGCTTATTAAGTGAGTTAGAATACAGCAACAGGTGAGTTTTAAAATACACCAAGTGACACACAAATTTGCAATACCATTAACATCTGATACAATGTTTGGCCTTGTGCAGTGCAATGGATGTAAAGCATTTGTTTGGAAAGAGGCAGTGTGGAGACTCGGCTGCTGTCCAATCTGTGAGCAATTTTCTCTGCTGAAGGAGGAGATAGCAAAACTGCATGCTGAGATTTGTAGGATGTCTGTGTCTTTGAAGCCTCCACTGCCTCAGAGAGCCACCAGAAGACATTCTGCCTGGACTACTGTGGGCTCTCAAGGGCAGAGATTTCCAGAGGGACACAGACACCTCCCGCAAGCGGTGACACTGCAAAACTCGTATGCTACTCTTGCAGGGCTGGAAGATACAACAAATAGAGGCACTACAGAACAGGAGGATATGGGGACATCGACCAACTATAGGAACAGGAAATGGAACAGGAAAATTGCATCTCCAAAAAGGACTGCACTTCTCTTGGGAGATTCTATTATTAGAGGAATACATCTGGGAAATGCAAATGAAGTAGAGAAACAAGTAAGGTGCTTACCTGGAGCCACAGCTCCAAGGGATAAAGAGCGCATGCTAAGAATTGTGAAGGCAGCAAGAAAAGATGGGGAGGTGGATGTCATTGTCCACCTAGGGACAAATGACCTGGCAAATGCTGAACTCATGGCTGTAAAAGATGAATTTAGGAAGTTAGGGACTGCTCTGAAGCAGGTGGCAACCACTGTATCTTTTTCAGAAGTATTGCCAGTACACAGAGGGGAAGACAGAACTCATTGCATCAGAAACTTCAATGTTTGGCTAAGGACATGGTGCAATGAGGAGAGATTTGGATTTATAGGCCACAGTCACACCATCTGGCAAGATAGGAGCTTATACAAAAGTGACGGCCTGCACCCATCTTCAAGGGGAACGAGAATACTAACTGAACAGTTTGGATGCTTCATCAAGAACTATTTAAACTAACAAAGGGGGGCAGTGAACCAAACAGGAATAAAGAAATCTGCTCCCCCAACACAGAGGTATTGTTTCTGCAGGCAAAGGGAATAGGAAGCATATCCACAGCAACAGAAGATAATTCAGATCAAAACCAAATAAAAATAGTCAGAGAGAAGAACATAGCTAGGAACAGAAAAAGCACAAACAAAACTCTAAAAGCTATGTGTGCAAATGCAAGGAGCTTAGGAAATAAAATCCCAGAACTAACTGCAATAATGACAAGGGATGATCTAGACATTGTGGCAATTACAGAGTCATGGTACAATGAAAATCATGACTGGGACATAGCTATACCGGGATATACTCTATTTAGGAAGGACAGAATTGGAAAAATCGGAGGAGGGGTAGCAATGTATGTAAAAAATACCATAAATACTACATTAATACAAAGTATTGAAGAAAAAACTGAGGCCCTTTGGGTGACCATAGAAACAGGGGAAAAGTTGATTATTCGTATTGGCGTGATATACAGGCCACCAGGTCAGGAAGAGGAACTTGACATGAACCTATTGCAGGACATAACTAAAATGGCATTAAAAGGAGAGGTAATAATCATGGGAGACTTTAATCTTCCTGATGTAAACTGGGAGGTGTCTGTTGCTAGTTCCACTAGAAGTAGGAACATTTTAAATTCTCTTCAGGGAGCATCCCTCCACCAATTGGTGAGGGAGCCCACTCGGAAAGACGCAATATTAGACTTAATACTTACAAATGGAGACAGATTATCGGACGTAAAAGTGGGTGAAAACCTGGGATCCAGTGATCATCAAGCAGTATGGTTCAGCATTAAGACAGAGACTGACTCGTCCCATACAAAAACAAAGGTGTTGGATTTTAGGAAGGCTGATTTTGTAGGGATGGGAAAATGTGTAAGCGATTCTTTGGCAGAGTGGAGGAACTTGGAAACAGTGCAGGAGAGGTGGGAAACATTCAGATGTGCAATATTGAAGGCAACAGACCTTTGTATCAAAACGGTTAGGAAAAACACAAGGAAAAGGAAGCCAGTGTGGTTTGCAAAAGAAGTAGCAAATATTGTGAGAGCAAAAAAGATGGCTTTTAGGAAATATAAGCAGACACAAAAAAATGAAGACAAAAAGATATATCTTGTTAGACAGAAGGAGACAAAGAAGGTTATCAGATGTGCAAAGGCACAAGCGGAGGAGAAAATGGCCCAGTCAGTGGGTAAAGGAGGCAAAACTTTTTTTTAGGTATATAAGCGAAAAGAGAAAAACAAAAGGCGGAATTATAAAACTAAAGACGGACACTGGGAGTCTTGTTGAAGGAGACAATTTAATAGCAGATCATCTTAATGATTATTTTTGCTCAGTATTTACTACTGAAAGAGAGGGGAAGGGGCCACAGTTAAGTTGCAGGGATATTCAGGAAAATGAAACAAGTACATTTACAGAGGAGAAGGTCCTAACAGAACTCTCAAAGCTGAAAGTGGACAAATCTATGGGGCCAGATGGGATACATCCAAGGATACTAAAAGAACTTAAAGAGGTGCTGGTAGCACCATTGACAGAATTATTCAACCAGTCATTAGCTACAGGAGTAATTCCAGGGGACTGGAAAAGAGCAAATGTAGTCCCACTGCACAAAAGTGGAAGCAAGGAAGAGGCAAACAACTACAGACCAGTGAGTCTTACATCAGTAGTAGGGAAATTGATGGAAACACTCTTAAAAGAAAGAGTTGTAGATTATCTCAAATCCGGCAATTTACTGGATCCCAAACAGCATGGATTCACTGGGGGGAGATCATGTCAAACAAATCTTATTGACTTTTTTGATTGTGTGACTAAAGTGATGGATAAAGGTGGAGCCATGGATATAGCTTATCTAGACTTTAGTAAGGCTTTTGACACAGTTCCACATCGCAGACTGCTAAATAAACTTGAAAGTTTGGGATTGGATATTAGGATTATTGAATGGATAAGATCTTGGTTGAAGGATAGAAAACAGAGAGTTGTGGTAAATGGAGTGCATTCACAGGAGGGAAATGTTACCAGTGGAGTACCCCAGGGATCTGTACTTGGACCAGTGCTTTTTAATATATTTATTGGTGACATTGCAAATGGCATTAAAGGGAAAGTATGCCTTTTTGCAGATGACACAAAGGTATGCAACAGGGTAGACACACCAGGTGGGGTAAAACAAATGATTGAGGATCTAGGTAGACTAGAGGAATGGTCAAGAGTCTGGCAATTACAGTTTAATGCCAAAAAATGCAAAATCATGCACTTGGGTCTCAAAAATCCTAAAGCTAAACACAGTATTAATGGCACTATACTGGAAACTACTGAGGAGGAAAGGGATCTAGGAGTTACTATTTCAGATGACTTAAAGGCAGGTAAGCAATGTAACAAGGCAATGAGGAAAGCTAGTCAGATGCTTGGCTGCATTGGGAGAGGAATCGGCAGCAGAAAGAAGTAATAATGCCACTGTATAGGTCATTGGTACGGCCTCATCTAGAATACTGTATTCAGTTCTGGAGGCCATATCTTCAAAAGGATATTAATACATTAGAAACTGTACAAAGGAGGGCAACTAAAATGGTGCATGGCCTACATCACAAAACATACCCAGAAAGACTAAGAAATCTCAATATGTATAGTTTGGAGCAGAGAAGGGAAAGGGGGGACATGATAGAAACTTTCAAATATATCAAGGGTTTCAACAAAGTCCAGGAGGGAAACATTCTCCAAATGAAGAGAAGCAAAAGGACACGAGGACATGCACTGAGACTGGAGGGGGGGAGGTTCAGGGGAAATTTGCGGAAAAAATATTTCACAGAACGGGTAGTGGACAAGTGGAATAGCCTCCCATCAGAGGTGGTAGAGGCTAAGACAGTAGAGCAATTTAAACATGCATGGGATAGACATAAGGATATCCTTACAAAGAAATAAGGATCAAATAAGGTTAGAGATAAAAAATATAAAAAAAAAAAAAAAAGGGGCAGACTAGATGGGCCAAGTGGTTCTTATCTGCCGACAAATTCTATGTTTCTATGTTTCTATGTTACCTAAAATATTTGTGAGCCATGAATTATGGCATAACCAGAACTTTGTGGGCCCTATAGCAACATATTGAAGGGCCCTTGTAACAATTCTTCTTGAGAGACACCGCTCCACAGGAGAAACATTTTATGCCCCATAATAGTGCCCTAGTTCATTTTATGAACCTGAGTAGTGCCCTCGATAATATTATGCCCCACAGCAGTGCCAAGTTTATTTTATGAACCATCGTAGTTCCCCAAGTTTTCCTGATGCCAAATTGTAGTGCTGCCAGTACACACTATGCCATACAGTATCCCCAATTCACATTATGACATAGTGTCCACATTTCTTACTATGCCACATTGCAGTGCCCCCTGCTCATACTGTTCCACAGTAGAGTGCCCTCCAGTTTAAATTATGCCACATTGCAGGGCCACATTTCATATTATGCCACACTGTGGTGTCTCCATTTCATATTGCAGATTATGACACATTAAAGTGCCATCTAGTTTATATTGTGTCATATTGTAGTAGCCTCCATGTCAAATTATAAAGAATGAATCACCTTGCGCTGATTATCTCAAATATGCACTGGTGTGGGTGAACAATATAACCACAAAATAAAATTTCTGCTAAAATAGCACTATTAATGTATATATCATATTCAACAATAAGCCATAATATAAAAAAATCCTAAAATTACAAAATACATATTTCTCAACTAGTATCAGTATATCAAACATCAATTGAAACAAAATCTTATTTCTAGGAAAGGTGGATCAATTAACATATGTACACAAATTGAATCAGATATATGTACTTTATATATATTATTTTTCAATCATTGGATGAAATATATGCAATGTTGCTTCTGGATTTCAATAAAAATGAATAAGGCTGATGCCAACGAATATGTCCCAATACTAGTATCACCTTTGTGGAGGCAATAGTACAGGTAAAACCTTCTTGTTATTAGGATCAGCTATAGAACTTGAGCAGAGGGCCGCATAATTATTACCGGCAATTAAGCTCCAGAGCCGGATGCACTGTTCTGTGGAAGTCCTCTTTTGATCAAACCGATGAGCGGAGGGAGTACTAGCCAGCAGTTGTAAGGCAGGTGAGTTGGCCCACTTGAGCTGATTGTACACTGCTTACCCGGACACCGCAGCACGGAAGGAGCCTGCTGAGGTGTGCCCGGACGTCTCTGTACACCTTCAATGCTGCACCGCTCATACTTCCAACCCACTGGTTAGCTTTGGTATGATGTCCGGTCTCTCGTAACACCCAAATAGATGGCCTGCAGGTGTCTTCTGTAAGGCATTTCGCTCAATAATGGAGCTTTCTCAAAGAGGTCAAATCATGCCACATTACAGTGCCCCCTTTACAGTATAGCATCAACTATACACTCCTCTCACTGAAAATGTAATGCCACACAATTCAGCCTGGGCAATGAATTAGGCCCATTTGCTTAGCAGGCAAATCTGGGAAGTTGGTATGCCCCCTAAGCCCCTGGGCCCCATAGCAATGACACTGCTTACTCTCACTATAGTTACACCCATGGCCATGATCAGAGACATTTCTAGACATTTTGGCTACCAGTGCGAACAGTAAAAAAAATGTCCCCCCCCCATAGACATAATAAAAAGTTAATTTTGCATGCGCCTCCCAAAAAGGGAGTGTGGTCTTACTAAAGTGGATGTGGCCTCACTAAAATGGGTGTGATCTTGCAGGAAAAGACTACTTTACAGGTAAGAAAATAATTCTACCATATTATGCCACACACAGTAATGCCCCTTGCACCATAGTATACCCATAGTACACACCACACAGTAATGCCCCTGCACCATAATATGCCCCACACAGTAATGCCCCCAGCACCATAATATGCCCCACACAATAATTCCCCCTGCACCATAATATGCCCCACAAAATAATGACCTCTGCACCATAATATACCCCACACAATAATGCCCCCTGCACCATAATACACAATTGCACGGCTCGCCCAGCCCAAGAAACAACCTTGGCCATGATAATTAGTTAATGCAGAGTTCAAAACTAAGCTCCGAAACAAAGACATCTGAATGCTCCAAATTGTAACAGTAAAGCAGAAATTATCAAAAACGTTTTGAGGAAATTATATGCTTTATTAAAAACAGATCCTACACTTAGGGGGACATTTACTAAGCAGTGATAAGAGCGGAGATGTGAGCCAGTGGAGAAGTTGCCCATGGCAACCAATCAGCACTGAAGTAACATCTATAATTTGCATACTATAAAATGATACAGAGCTGCTGATTGGTTGATGAGGCAATGTCTCCACTGGCTCACTTCTCCGCTCTTATCACTGCTTAGTAAATGTCCCCCTGAGTACCATAATTGATCAAGGTGCTACACTTATTTTCAAACATAACTGGAATCTTAAGAACATACTAGCACCCAGTGTTCTGAGACAGAACTATCACCTAACTATCTTAACTATACCTAACTATCTTAACTTAACCTTAACTATCGTTGGGACTGTTAAGAAATGGACCAGTGAGGCCAAGATGAAGCTCCAGGCCTGCTTTGACTGCACGGAATGGGGGGTCTTTGAAGCCTCGGCAACCGACCTGAATGACTTGACAGACACTGTCACATCCTACATCAGCTACTGTGAGGACATGTGTGTACCTACCAAGACTTACCGCATTTACAACAACAACAAGCCCTGGTTCAATGCCCAGTTCAGGCAACTTCGTCGAGCCAAAGAGGAGGCCTATAGCAGCGGTGACAGAGCACTATACAACCGTACTAGGAACTCTCTGACTAAAGGAATCAGGCTAGCAAAAAAGCGGTTCTCGGACAAGCTGACAAACGATCTCTCCACCAATGACCCCGTATCTGTATGGAAAGGAATGCAATCCATAACCAACTATAGGAAAACATCAAAGTCCACCGCCATGCACCAAGACCTTGCAGATGAACTGAACCACTTTTATTGCAGGTTCGCAAAAGAAGTCCCCTGCAACCCAAACAATCACCTCTACGATGCCCCGAACACAGACGGCCAACCCCAGGCACTGCAAGTCACCCAAGAAGAGGTGGAGGCATTGTTCAAAAGGGCCAAAACCAGGAAAGCTCCGGGTCCTGACGGAGTGTCACCATCTGCCCTAAGAGCATGTGCGGGTCAGCTCGCCCCCATATTCACCAAGATCTTCAATAAATCGCTGGAGCTACAGAAAGTCCCTTCCTGCCTCAAAAGGTCTACTATAGTCCCGGTCCCCAAGAAACCCACTATCACGAACCTGAACGACTACAGGCCGATAGCACTGACGTCTGTGGTCATGAAAACGTTTGAGCGTCTGGTTTTGAATCACCTGAAAACTGACTGGCCCCCAACTGGACCCCCTGCAGTTCGCCTATCGCTCAAATCGGTGTGTCGAGGATGCAGTCAACCTGGGCCTGCACTACATTCTACAGCACCTAGACCTTCCCGGTAGCTACGCGAGGGTCCTGTTTGTCGATTTCAGCTCGGCCTTCAATACAATCGTCCCCAGCATCCTCCACCCCAAATTACTTCGCCTAGGGGTCCCAGAAGCTACCTGTTTCTGGATAATAGACTTCCTGACAGATAGGACACAGGTGGTAAAAGCAGGGGAATTCACCTCTCAAGCGCGGCCCATTAGTACAGGGGCCCCTCAGGGCTGTGTCCTCTCACCCCTGCTCTTCTCCCTGTACACAAATGACTGTACCTCAGAGGCGCAATCAGTAAGGATCATCGAATTCGCCGATGACACCACCGTCATCGGCCTCATTAAGGATGGCGACGAATCGGCCTATAGATGGGAAGTAGACCGGCTGGCCCAGTGGTGCATCCACAACAACCTCGAGCTCAACCCCCTCAAAACTGTCGAGATGATAGTGGACTTCAGGAAGAAGTCATCTAGTGCACCTCCGCTAACGTTTGCTGACAGTGTGGTATCGCTAGTGGACTCCTTCAAGTTTCTAGGGACCACAATCTCCCGGGACCTTAAATGGGGGTCCAACGCTGACGCCACTGTTGGGAAAGCGCAGCAGAGGTTATTCTTTCTCAGGCAACTAAGGAAGTTCAACATCCCACAGAAGCTTCTGCTCCTCTTCTACTCCGCGATTGTGGAGTCGGTACTGTGCTCCTCGATACTCGTATGGTACAGCTCCGCCAGCGCGAGGGACAGATGCAGGCTCCAAAAGGTGGTCAGAACCGCAGAGAAGATCATCGGGGCCGACCTTCCCTCAGTCCAGGACCTGTACTTGTCCAGAGCTAAAAAGCGGGCAATGAAGATAGTAAAAGACCAGCTAGACCCCGGCCACAGCATGTTTAACTTGCTTCCTTCAGGCAGGCGTTACAGGGCCGTCCCCGCCAGGTCCACCAGAAGCCTCAAAAGTTTCTTTCCCCAAGCGGTACGCCTGCTGAACTCCTGAACATTGACTGACTAGACGTACATGTAACTCACTTGTGTTCCTACCGTATACCTATCTGTGTGACTTAGCTTACCCCCCCACCTGCTTATCTGTTACCTACTTGGCTGTTGTAAAGCAAACCGAAGACAAATTCCTAGTAAACGCAAGTATACCTGGCCAATAAACCTGATTCTGATTCTGATTCTGACTTCTTGATTACCACCTAAGCCAAGTGGGTGTTATAGATGTCATATATCTGTATGTCTGACAAGTTCACATATTACTGATAAAAGATTTTCATCTGAAAACTCTTTGGAGAGCTTCTCTATCAAACAATATATCAATTGGGAAAGTACCTATGTCATCTATGTTCTCCACGGTACATATGGATTACAGTATGTGGGATATGTCAACAGATCCCTTAAAATAAGTTTTATATAATACAAAAGAAATATTGTATTTACAGTAGTAGTGTTGTTTCACATTTACAGAGTCTTACAATCAGTATCCTGGGGGTCTGAGAATCATGTTGACATAATTGAGAGCACCAAAAGAGGAGGGATACAGTAAGTTCCGCAGTGTCTGTCAAGCTGAGATCATGTGGATCTTTAGATTACACAAACTCTTACCTGCATGCCTCAATGACAGAATTGCATGCAAATGGAATAATTAAAATCAATTTTTTTTTGTTTTTCTTATTTGCATTATTGGTTTTGTTGTGGTGGGGGATTCCTCTGAGAGTTCACACCCACTGCGAGAATCCACCACCATAAAAATTTAATTAGATTCTGACCATCAATACACTTTTGTTTTCCTTCATAAGAGAACATATCCCCATTTGTTGAGTTAGTTGTAGTTGTACTGCTAACATATTTATCAATTACATCAAAATAATCTCTTGTTCAGTCCCATACTGTACTGTATATCACCATCTATTAATATTTCAAGTATATATATATATATATATATATATATATATATATATATATAAGACCACCTCTCTTTACCAGTTAATTCATAATTATCTTTAGGGTTAAGGTATTTTTATATTTGCATATCTGGATTATTATCTCTTGTTTAGCATTTAGCTTGTAATAAGTTGATTCATTTGTGCTTAGCTTATTTATTCTTATACCTGTATTTTTATGCAGTATGTTCTAGTATAGTTAAGTATACATTTCTTTATGTACATATAGGTCACATCAATCAGTTGGTTTAGCAAGAGACATCATCATGGAGGCTGTAGTTATGTGGGATAAAAGTAGCAGACTGGGTCAGATCCAGTCCCTTCGAGGAAAGACCCACTTTGAGGACGAAACGCATCAGGAACACAACATGACCACGCACAGCCACTCACCATACAGTGCTGTCACTTCCTGGTCCATGCATCTGGTTCCAATTACATTTTCTCTAACGTCCTAGTGGATGCTGGGGACTCCGTAAGGACCATGGGGAATAGACGGGCTCCACAGGAGACAGGGCACTTTAAGAAAGAATTTGGATTCTGGTGTGTTCTGGCTCCTCCCTCTATGTCCCTCCTCCAGACCCCAGTTAGAATCTGTGCCCGGACGAGCTGGGTGCACCTTAGTGAGCTCTACTGAGCTTGCTAAATAGAAAGTATTTTGTTAGGATTTTTTTATTTTCAGAGAGATCTGCTGGCAACAGACTCTCTGCTACGTGGGACTGAGGGGAGAGAAGCAGCCCTACTAACTGCGGATAGGTCATGCTTCTTAGGCTACTGGACACCATTAGCTCCAGAGGGATCGAACACAGGAACGCACCCTTCGTCGTCCGATCCCAGAGCCGCGCCGCCGTCCCCCTCGCAGAGCCAGAAGCCAGAAGCCGGCGTGAGAAGCAAGAAGACGTCAAAAGCGGCGGCAGAAGACTCCAGTCTTCATATGAGGTAGCGCACAGCACTGCAGCTGTGCGCCATTGCTCCCACATTAAACCCACACACTCCGGTCACTGTAGGGTGCAGGGGGGGGGGGGCGCCCTGGGCAGCAATTAGAGACCTCTTGGCAAAAGCAGCATATATACAGTTGGGCACTGTATATATGCATGAGCCCCCGCCATTATTTTACACAAAATCGTGGGACAGAAGCCTGCCGCTAAGGGGGCGGGGCTTCTTCCTCAGCACTCACCAGCGCCATGTTTTTTCTCCACAGCACCGCTGAGAGGAAGCTCCCCAGTCTCTCCCCTGCAGTTACACGGTAGAAGAGGGTAAAAAGAGAGGGGGGGGCACATAATTAGGCGCAAAAATCAATATAAACAGCAGCTACTGGGTTAACATTAAGTTACTGTGTTATTCCTGGGTTAATAGCGCTGGGGTGTGTGCTGGCATACTCTCTCTCTGTCTCTCCAAAGGGCCTTATGGGGGAATTGTCTTCAGATGAGCATTCCCTGAGTGTGTGGTGTGTCGGTACGTGTGTGTCGACATGTCTGAGGTAAAAGGCTCCCCTAAGGAGGAGATGGAGCAAATGTGTGTGTGAGGGGTGTCTCCGTCGACAACGCCGACACCTGATTGGATATGTGAAATAAAGTGCTGAGGTAAATTTATTGCACAAAAGATTATAGAACAGACAGGGAATCTACCCATGTCTGTCCCTATGTCGCAGAGACCTTCAGAGTCTCTCAATGCTAACTATCCAAAATAATAGACACTGATATCGACACGGAGATTGACTCCAGTGTCGACTACGATAATGCAAAGTTACAGCCAAAATGGCAGAAAAGTATTCAATATATGATTATTGTAATAAAAGATTATTTGCATATCACTGATGACTCATCTGTCCCTGACACAAGGGTACACATGTTTAAGGGGAAGAAAGCTGAGGTAAATTTCCCTCCTCTCATGAAGAAAAAGAGCGTGAATCTCCAGACAAGAGACTGCAGTTTCCCACAAAGAATTCTCAGGCAGTATCCTTTCCCCACTAGGGCCAGGATATGATGGGAATCTTCCCCTAGGGTGTCACGTTTGCCCAAAAGTTAGCCCTGACGTAACAGCTATTCTCAGGGATCCTGCAGATAGCGTGCACATTCTGGTACATTACTCAGCGATTGTGTCGGCATGGGTTTATAGCGCTGTGGCAGCGTGGACAGGTACCTTATCAGCAGAGATTGAGACCATAGTATGTATATAGATATACATATGTATATATAGAGATATATATATATTAAAGATGCTGTCTTAAGAGATATGTATATATAAAACATACCCAAAGAGGCATGAGTATACTGGGTCCTAGAGTCAAAGCTATGTCGATTTCTGCTTGACGTGTCCTGTAAAATATGCAATGGACAGATGATGCTGACTTAAGAGGCTTATGGAAGGCTGAGGATTGTGGGGAGAAGGGTTCTCGGACCTGGTCTCCACAGCTATAGCTGGTAATTCTGATATTTTGCCTTATATTCCTGCACAGCCTAGGAAAGCATGACATTATAAAATGCAGCTTTTCGAATAAAGAAACAAGAAAGTCCGAGGTGCGTCCTTTCTTGCCAGAGACGGGGGCAGAGGAAAGAAGCTGCACAAGTGTCTCAGGGATACAAGATGGATTTTGAGAAGATGCCCTTTCACCGACGGCCCTGCCAGCTTCCCCCACGAGAGGGAAACAGTGTTAACTGCAATTCACAAATTGTATCTTCAACAGGTGGTGGTCAAGGTTCCCCTCCTTCAACAAGGAGTGGGTTATTATTCGACCATGTTGTAGTCCCGAAACCAGACGGTTCGGTCAGACCCATATTGAATTTAAATACCTGAACATATACCTGAAAAGGATCAAGTTCAAGATGGAATCGCTAAGAGCGGTCATTGCAAGCCTAAAAGGGAGAGATTTTATGGTGACTCAGGACATAAAGGATGCATACCTTCATGTCCCCATTTATCCACCTCATCAGGCGTACCTCAAGATTGCGGTACGGGATTGTCATTACCAATTTCAGACGTTGCCGTTTGGTCTCTCCACGGCCTTGAGATTATTCACCAAGGTAATGGCGGAAATGATGGTGCTCCTGCGAAAGCAAGGTGTCACTATTATCACGTACTTGGACGATCTCCTCATAAAAGCGAGATCAAGAGAGCAGTTGCTGAACAGCGTATCGCTTTCTCTGGAAGTGTATTGGCAACACGGCTGGATTCTATATATTCCAAAGTCGCAGTTGGTTCCTACAGCTCATCTGCCTCTCCTAGGCATGATCCTAGACACAGACCAGAAAAGGGTTTATCACCCGGTAGAGAGAGCTCAGGAGCTCGTGACACTGGTCAGGAATCTATTAAAACCAAAACAGGTGTCAGTGCATCACTCCACTCGAGTCCTTCGGGTGGCATCATACGAGGCCATTCCCTTCGGCAGGTTCCATGCGAGGACCGTCCAATGGGACTTACTGGACAAGTGGTCCGGATCACATCTTCAGATTAATCACCCTATCCCCCAGGGCCAGGATGTCTCTCCTGTGGTGGCTGCAGAGTGCTCACCTTCTCGAAGGTCGCAGATTCGGCATTCAGGACTGGGTCCTGGTGACCACGGATGCAAGCCTCCAAGGGTGGGGGGCAGTCACACAGGGAAGAAATTTCCAAGGGCTGTGGTCAAGGCAGGAGACTTGCCTTCACATCAATATCCTGGAACTAAGGGCCATATACAACGCCCTAAGTCAAGCGGAGACCCTGCTTCGCGACCAACCGGTTCTGATTCAGTCAGACAATATCACCGCAGTGGCTCATGTAAACCGCCAAGGCGGCGCAAGGAGCATGGTGGCGATGTAAAAGCCACCAGAATTCTTCGCTGGGTGAAGAATCACGTAAGCGCACTGTCAGCAGTGCTCATTCCGGGAGTGGACAACTGGGAAGCAGACTTCCTCAGTAGGCACGACCTCCACCCGGGAGAGTGGGGACTTCATCAAGAAGTCTTCATGCAGATTGCAAGTCGGTGGGAACTGCCACAGGTGGACATGATGGCATCCCGCCTCAACAAAAAGCTGTAGAGATATTGCGCCAGGTCAAGAGACCCTCAGGCGATAGCTGTGGACGCACTGGTGACACCGTGGGTGTTCCCGTCGGTTTATGTATTTCCTCCTCTTCCTCTCATACCCAAGGTGCTGAGAATCATAAGGAAAAGAGGAGTGAGAACAATACTCTTTGTTCCGGATTGGCCAAGAAGGACTTGGTATCCAGATCTGCAAGAAATGCTCACAGAGGACCCGTGGCCTCTGCCTCTAAGACAGGACTTGTGCAACAGGGGCCCTGTCTGTTCCTAGACTTACCGCGGCTGCGTTTGACGGCATGGCGGTTGAACGCCGGATCCTAGCAGGAAAAGGCATTCCGGATGAGGTCATTCCTATGCTGATAGAGGCTAGGAAGGATGTGACGGCTCAACATTATCACCGTATATGGCGAAAATATGTTGCTTGGTGTGAGGCCAGGAATGCCCCTACGGAGGAATTCCAGCTGGGCCGTTTTCCTTCACTTCCTACAGTCGGGAGTGACTTTGGGCCTGAAATTGGGTTCCATTACGGTCCAGATTTCGGCCCTATCCATTTTCTTTCAAAAAGAACTGGCTTCTCTTCTTGAAGTTCAGACGTTGTAAAGGGAGTGCTGCATGTTCAGCCCCCTTTTGTGCCTCCAGTGGCACCTTGGGATCTTAACGTGGTGTTGAGTTTCCTGAAGTCACACTGGTTTGAGCCACTCAAAATCGTGGAGTTAAAATTTCTCACGTGGAAGGTGGTCATGCTATTAGCCTTGGCTTCAGCTAGGCGTGTGTCAGAATTAGCGGCTTTGTCACATAAAAGCCCCTATCTGTTTTTTCCATATGGACAGGGCAGAATTTCGGACCCGTCCACAATTTCTGCCAAAAGTGGTGTCATCTTTTCATATGAACCAACCTATTGTGGTGCCTGTGGCTACTCGTCACTTGGAGGATTCCGAGTTACTAGATGTAGTCAGGGCTTTGAAGGTTTATGTAGCCAGAACGGCTAGAGTCAGGAAAACTGAGTCGCTGTTTATCCTGTATGCACCCAACAAGCTGGGTGCTCCCGCTTTAAAGCAAACTATTGCTCGCTGGATCTGTAATACGATTCAGCAGGCTCATTCTGCGGCTGGATTGCCGCTTCCAAAATCAGTAAGAGCCCACTCCACAAGCAAGGTGGGCTCTTCTTGGGCGGCTGCCCGAGGGGTCTCGGCATTACAGCTTTGCCGAGCAGCTACTTGGTCAGGTTCGAACACTTTTGCAAGGTTTTACAAGTTTGATACCCTGGCTGAGGAGGACCTTATGTTTGCTCATTCGGTGCTGCAGAGTCATCCGCACTCTCCCGCCCGTTTGGGAGCTTTGGTATAATTCCCATGGTCCTTACGGAGTCCCCAGCATCCACTAGGACGTTAGAGAAAATAAGATTTTACTTACCGGTAAATCTATTTCTCGTAGTCCGTAGTGGATGCTGGGCGCCCGTCCCAAGTGCGGACTTCTTCTGCAATGCTTGTATATGGTTATTGCTTAAATAAGGGTTATGTTGTGGTTGCATCAGGGTTGATCTGATGCTCCGTTGTTGTTTATACTGTTAACTGGGTATATTTATCACGAGTGATACGGTATGATTGGTGTGACTGGTATGAGTCTTGCCCTGGATTCCAAAATCCTTTCCTTGTACTGTCAGCTCTTCCGGGCACAGTTTCTCTAACTGAGGTCTGGAGGAGGGACATAGAGGGAGGAGCCAGAACACACCAGAATCCAAATTATTTCTTAAAGTGCCCTGTCTCCTGCGGAGCCCGTCTATTCCCCATGGTCCTTACGGAGTCCCCAGCATCCACTACGGACTACGAGAAATAGATTTACCGGTAAGTAAAATCTTATTATTTCATGTGTTTTTTTTCCCTTTCCCATTTATCCCTATATACTTATTTTTATTATTATTACATTTTTATTTTTTCTTATACATCTTTAGTGGTCTATTTGTAATTGGTTTTATGGGTATAGGAATGGCTATGTATGTTTACAAATTTAATAAATGCGGCCGGATGTAATGACGCCCAAGTTCAGTGGCTGTGTTGGATTTTGGCTGAAGTCGGGTGTTTTTTTAAAAGGGCAATCAATTACATGGTAATGCATGATAACCGCTAATAAGTGAGTAGACATGTGGGGGTATGGGAGGAAGAGTTGGATTTTGGAGGGTGCCTAAAATATTGAAAGTTGTACTTATTGTATGTTACCCTCCCTTTATATATATATATATATATATATATATATATATATATATATATATATATATATATAGTAACTGATCGAGAGTACCACTATTACTTATATATTACCCAAACTATTGTTTTGTATCACTTGGCTTGTTTGGGTAAGCCGTGCTAATTATGTGTAATCATAGGTATACAGATAATACTTTCACACAACTCAGTAACTCCCTTACCTGTTTTCTCTCCCTCAGGTCCATCAAGTCTACTTCCAGAACAACTAGCCCAAGGTGAGTATAACAGTTTTATTGCACTGAAACAATATGGTTTGAGTCAGCAGATATTCAACAGTTCCGGAAAACATTCATATACATCTGGGACATTTAAAATGCATACTAACATCCCTTTGCTCCATCCTATACATAAGACTTTGCATGCAATACAAAAGAATATATTACTTAAAATATTTGACACCGTATTAAGATTTATAATTACCCGGGTAATCATTTAAATGTTAGTGCACTGTTGGGGCCCTACAAAGTCATTACAGTGCAGAAGTGAGGATAGATACGTGGATACAGTTTTAATACCTTTTCCTTATGGGTGAATATGACTGTCTAGTTTGTAGATGAGTGCGGGGTTAATGAGCAGGTGGGGGTTAGTGTTACTGGCAGCTGCTCACCTCTGGTCACTCCCCCGACTCCTCCTGTCTCTCTAGGCCTGGCTACTCCGCCCTCTGCCTGGCTTTGGTGTAACAGATAAGGGCACTCTCCCTCCTTCCTGCACTTGACTGAATTAGCAGATCAGATCATCAGCGCTGACAGGAGCTCACCACTCGCCGTGATCCGGCTCTCCGGCTCTCTGATGCCTCTCACTGCTCCATTCCCTGCAAGGGACTGCTTGTCCTCAGCTACTACCTCTCACTCGCCGCATCTATATCCTGCTCAACTCTCTGTCTCTCGGGATGCTGCGCCACACCACACCAGGTACTATCCGGAAAAAAAACAACCAGTAAAACCAACTGCTCCTCCGCCCGCCAGGGATCCTCTATATATAGCCTCTCCTAATGGCTCGTGATCCCCTCTTTCCTCTTGTTCTCTGTACTCGAGCTCATTGCCCTCGGGGCGCTCTGGAAACTTACCCATATAGTGCAGCATGGGAGGCAGTATTAACCCCTCAAGTCCTACACATCCACCACTGTATCATACAACATTTAGCATGGTATTCTAACAACATATATATATATATAATAAAATTATTAGCAGGGCTACATGTACTTATTGAGAAAGGTTCTGGCAATATTTTGAAGAAAGAGGTGACAAGAAAGCTCAAGGGAATGGATATGTGGAGTCAGGGCCGGTTCAAGCCCTTGTGGCGCCCCGGGCAAAAAATAGGGGCGTGGCTTCATACGGGGCATGGTCAGTTACGCCCCCATTGGTGCCCCCTGTAGCGCCGCTGAAAGAAAAAATAAAAAAAATTAAATAATACTTACAATCCCCACTCCTGATTCCCAACCGCTGCAGACCTCCGCTGGCACCGCTCCTCTCCTCGGATCTATGGGAGAGATGTCATAACGTCTCTCCCATAGCACAGCATAGATGGACACTAGAGGTCAATTATGACCCCTAGCATCTGTGTCAGTCCCACAATGCTGTGCAGTGCGTGATGACGTCATCGCGCACCGCACAGCAAAGGTCCTCTCTATGAATGGAAACTAGACGCGTAGCGTCTAGTTCCCTTCACAGCAGGGGACACAGCGGGGGGCACAGTAGCACAGTAGCGGATCTTGCCATGGTGCGGCGCCCTCCGGAAGGCGGCGCCCCGGGCAAAAGTCCTGCTTTGGAGTTAAAGTTGAATCCAAAGCGGCAGACTTGGGGACCAGTGGAAATGAAGTCAACTGAGAGGTTGTCTTAATTAGAGGTTGTAACACTAGGCATTTTGGGTTTTTCTCACAGCCACAAGGTTCTTCCTATTGATTGCCTGTAAGAAAATGAACCGTGGTAATTAGAAATTACCATATCTTTTTTGCTGCAGCTTTAGAGCAAATCCAACTTTTCCTAAAATCGTTATTTTAAGAAAAAAGTTTCTGATCTTCCTTCTTAACCCCTTGCACACGTCCCCATATGACTAATTAATAAATTGGACGTTTTCAATAAACTTAATTAATACAAAAATTAAATTACCTTCTGGCAGCCCTGTCCTCTTCCTCAGCTATCAAAGGTCTCTTCTCATCCCAATCATCTTCCACAGCATTGCAGGTAGCAGGGTAGCATACTCTTCCTGACTTCTGCAGTTTCTCTAGGCTCTTATTTCTCCACACTGAAGACAGATTGGCTGGAGCTGAAGGGCTGGACCCTTCTTCTCCTGCTGCTGGGCTGCATCCCCCAGAACTCTTGCTGGTCCTGCTTAGGGCCATCACCTACATGATCTCCTCCTCGAGCAAAAGAGAACACTAGGGCTCATCTGGGCTTGCATAAATAGCCAGGTGATACCCATATAGATGTCAATGTTTAATCCATAATCAGAATAAATACAAAGACAAATACCTTACATTGAGCTTACCTAAATAGCAGCCCTACCATAGACCCAAAGCTAGGCAGGCTGCTGTAAAGCAGAAAGTTATAAATGTTTTTCAGCTAGGTGTGTAACATAGATCAGGAGACATACGAAAAAATTTAAATGCTCCCTCCACAATATCAGCTTCACCTAGGTTGGCAAATCTAAGAGGGGGTATGTGGCAAACACGGTAGTTTGTCCCAGTCTCTTATGAAAGAGACAAATGCTTTCTGTGGAAGTCTGCAGACTCATGTTAAAGACAGAGTAAATTCCTCACATATCCCTCCACAAAGAACACAGGTACACAGGTGAAGCACATGGGTGTGACTAGTGAGTTTATGGGAGGAGGTATAAGTTCTGATCTTATGTTGTGGCTGTGCCAGTTATTTGTCTGGTGACTAGTGGGGAAACCAATGTGTGATGTCAGTGACAGAGTTGTGGCAATACATTTGCTGGTGTAATGTTGGAACCAATGCTGATGCTGTCAGTGATCTCCTGACAAACCTGAATAAACTAAAATAAACTACAGCAACCTGGTTCAGCAAGACTGTCAGCGGCGGCGGGTGTAAGTCACGCCGGCTCCCAGCCGTTGCCAGGCAATGGGGCCGGTGCATCACTTCCGCCGCTGAGCGTCCATCTCCGGCCGGTTGCCTAGCAATCGGGGACACTCGGTGGCTGCCCCGCACTCCAGTCCTGGCTTTTACCTGCAGCCGGAACACTGCACAGCTGGACAATTAGGTCTGGGGGATTGGTCTGCTGGCTCTCCCATGATAGGTCAACAGGACATTTTTATGGGAGCCAGGATCAGGCAGCCTCACTGGTGATAGCTTCCTGTGGAGCTGCTTCCTGCACCTGGAGAGTTCCTGTGCAGTCTTTCAGTCCTGTGACCCTGTATCCTGAGTCCTGGTGTCCGGAGCCTGATCTTTGAGAAACTTTACAGCCTTCCAGTTCTGTGACCCTGCATCCTGAGTCCTGGTGTCCGGAGCTTGGTCATTTGGAATCTGATCCAGCCTTCCAGTCCTGCGATCCTATATCTGTAGTCTTTGGGTTCCTGCTCCATCTGCGTGCACCTTTAACGGTGTCGTGAGTAGCTGCTCTGCCGAATTTTATGACCGTAGCCGTATTATTTCTTACTTTCTTGCTTTTGTGTTTTCTGTGGAGGTTTCCGCCATTGCTGTCCTCGCCGAGATACGACAGTGTCGTGTTTGCCATTTGGGCAGTGTTGCTTTTGTTACGGTTTTTCTTGGCGACCGTGCCAAACATAAATTTGGTTATAGTTTTCAGTAGTTTCTTCTTTTATTTTGTGTGTCAGTTTTTAGTTTCCCCTTGTTCTCTCTCTCGGTTAACTCCTTGTCACCTACTAAGACCGGGGGGCATCGGAGTTAGGCAGACCTCATCTGCCCATCAAACACGGCTGCCATGGGCCCAAGAAACCATAGTCTCGCAGGCGTTGACCGAACACTTGGGGGAGACAACAGAGTCAGGGTTTCCTTAGGGGTTGCTGCTGAACTCAGCTCAAACTGCAGCATCACGTTCCTGTACTTGGAGCTCATCTATTGCCACCCTGTCTCTTGGGTTCCGAGTACAGAGAACGTAACAAAGATGTGTGTGGACATTCAATTACTACCTGGTTTGCCACTAATATATAGGAGCAGTGTGCTATAGAGGTACCAGAGGTGTTTAGCTGTTAAGCCCAGGCAAGTCATGCATTTGGAGGATAGATAAAGTGTGTCTTATCTGTGTGGTAGACTTCAGCGCATTTCTTCCTTGCAGTCTGGTGCAGCTGAAGACCTGTGATTGATGAAACAGAACAGCTATATGGAACTCCCTTTAGAAGGCAAAGTGGGAGTGTCATTTGCCTGTCAGTCTGGGAGGGGCTGGAGGAGTTTAAGGTATAAAAAGACTGTTTGAGGGCACGTGTCTGTGCCTAATTTGTGTTTGTATGCAATGGCCGATGTTCACACAACAAAGTGATTATTGTGCATGTGCTGTGACTGCAATGTAAATGCTCGAGGATACTGCTACAATCCTGCTTGTACTGAGAACTTTGTCACATAGTGATTGTGAGGAAGTGGCCATTTGGATTAGTTAATGGGGAGTTTGAGGGGAGTGGTTGGGAAAACGCTGGCATGTCATGGACGATTTTGTGGCATGTATCTTCTGATGTCTGCATTGTTGTATGTGCAAATACAAGGCGTTTGAGTCATCTATCTGCGTACAACCCTAAGGTTTGATGTTCACTGCAATTGTGCATAGTCCACTAATGTGTGCACAACTGCAGTTGAGATTGTGATGAGTCTGGTGGGCGTCTCTTTTCATTCCTGGGTGGCAGCTTCCCTTGCTAACATAAGCAGCTCCATAGCCTAGAGAATCACAATTACAATTGCATTTGCGTACAAACATGAATTACTATAGGCCCTCTGTTAGCCAGTGATCGGGCCATTTGGGAAGTCTTTAAGTGAAGCTGAGAGCCTAACAATGACTCATATGAACATGAACTGTATGATGGGTACTGGTCTGCGGTCATCCTAATGATATAAACTATGCACAAGTCCAGAGTCAGTGTGTGCTTCCAGAACACAGCTTCATTTTCAAAAGCTATGAATAGTATGTGTGTGTTTATATATATATATATATATATATATATATACACAAGTTGTGCTCAAAAGTTTACATACCCTAGCAGAATTTGTGATTTTCTGGCCATTTGTCAGAGAATATGAATAATAACTCACAAACCTTTCACTCATGGTTAGTGGTTGGGTGAAGCCATTTATTGTCAAACAACTGTGTTTACTCTTTTTAAATCATATTGACAACAGAAACTACACAAATGACCCTGATCAAAAGTTTACATACCCTGGAGATTTTGGCCTGATAACATGCACACAAGTTGACACAAACGGGTTTGAATGACTACTAAAGGTAACCATCCTCACCTGTGATCTGTTTGCTTGTAATCAGTGTGTGTGTATAAAAGGTCAGTGAGTTTCTGGACTCCTGAAAGACCCTTGCATCTTTTATCCAGTGCTGCACTGACGTGTCTGGATTCTGAGTAATGGGGAAAGCAAAAGAATTGTCAAAGAATCTGTGGGAAAAGGTATTTGAACTGTATAAAACAGGAAAGGGATATAAAAAGATATCCAAGCAATTGAGAATGCCAATCAGCAGTGTTCAAACTCTAATTAAGAAGTGGAAAATGAGGGATTCTGTGGAAACCAACTGCCAGGAAAATAGTTTGGGATGCAAAGAAATATCCACAAATAACTTCAGCTGAAATACAGGACTCTCTGTAAAAAAATGGTGTGGTTGTTTCAAGATGCACAATAAGGAGGCATTTGAAGACAAATGGGCTGCGTGGTCGAGTCGCCAGAAGAGAGCCATTACTACGCAAATGACGCAAAACATCCTGCTTACATTTAGAAAACAACCAACACTGAAATCAAGCGCTCTGTCACTCTAATCAATATGCTGCCAGTAACATAAGGCTGCTCATGAATAGAAGTGAAGGATCCATGGAGCGGATTCTTCATCAGAATTGGAAACGCGTCATTTACTCATCTCATTGCTATTTGCACCACTGTATCCGGAGATCTCGATAGCCAGCTATAGCGCTCCACGGATCCTTCACTTCTATTCATGATCCCCCAGAGATGACTGCATGATAAAGGTTTGAGCACCAGCAGCCGGGGAGGACGTTCTTGGTGAAAGAATCCACAAGTAGGAGTGGTGAGATCGTTACTGTTCAATTGTCTGGCCAGACACGCTTTTAGAGGAAGCACAGTTTCACTTTATTAACGGACTTTGGCTACCTAAATGGGACAGTTAAACAGCTCCTAAGCTCACAATTATTGTGAAGAAGAAGTCTTCTTTTCCCAAAAGTGACTGTTCTATAGTTATACAAAGAAGAACTCTGTGTGCTATTAAGTTTCAGTAAACATCGGAAAAGTTACATTCTAGCTATCACAGCATGTGTTGTTAAAATTACAAGTGGACACAGAGTAATATGTCACATTACATGTTGTATCTAGTCTGTTTATAAATATATTATTGAATTTGTACGTTGACCGGCCGGTGTTACAAATTGCACATTATATATATGTTTACATGTGTTTTATTTAAAAAAAATTTGTAGTTCTAATCTATATGCGCTGTAACACCAGTTCTTTTGTTTCTTGTTTGATTGCTTACATTTAGAGATGAGCGGATTCGGTTTTACTCGGATTTACTCGGTTCTCAAAATTACATCTGATTGGCTAGCCAAAACACGTGACATCCGTGAGCCAATAAGATGCCGTTTTGAGAACCGAGTAAATCCGAGTAAAACCAAATCCGCTCATCTCTACTTACAATACTCCAAACAGCGCAGAGACAAGCCTCAAAACTTCTGGAACAAAGTCATTTGGAGTGATGAAACCAAAATTGAACATTTTGGCCACAACCATAAACGTTACATTGGGGGAGGAGTCAACAAGGCCTATGATGAAAGGTACACCATTCCTACTGTGAAACACGGAGGTGGATCGATGATGTTTTGGGGATGTGTGAGCTACAAAGGCACTGGAAACTTGGTCAAAATTGATGGCAAGATGAATGCTGCATGTTATCAGAAAATACTGGAGGAAAATTTGCACTCATCAGCCCGGAAGCTGCGCATGGGACGTACTTGGACGTTCCAACATGACAATGATCCAAAACACAAGGCCAAGTCGACCTGTCATTGTCTACAGCAGAATAAAGTGAAGATTCTAGAGTGGCCATCTCAGTCTCCTGACCTCAATATCATTGAGCCACTCTGGGGAGATCTCAATCGTGCAGTTCATGCAAGACAGCCCAAGAATTTACAGGAACTGGAGGCTTTTTGCCAAGAAGAATGGGAAGCTTTACCATCTGAGAAAATAAAGAGCCTCATCCACAACTACCACAAAAGACTTCAAGATGTCATTGATGTTAAAGGGGGCAATACACGGTATTAAGAACTGGGGTATGTAAACTTTTGATCGGGGTCATTTGGGTAGTTTCTGTTGTCTAGAAACGGGTTGGTGGAGTCTGCACAGGATCTCTCAGTATAAATGCTTGGTACTATAAAGGATATGAGTTAAAGTTATAGCTCTAAAATAAACCAACATATGGCCATAAGTGAACTAATAATTAGTATTTGGCACTGGGTTGGCGGTGCTCCCAGAAATAGTTCAGTAAACTAGTCAAAGAAAAGTGTATGGTTCTTGTATAGTACAGGAACCAAAAAAGAAAAAAAGAAAGACTATATGTCTCTTCTGGGGCACACTTTTATTGAAAATTATGTGGTCTTGTATAGTATTAAAATATAACTTTTATTAGTAATCCTCTTAAAAAAATGCTATGAGGCAAAGGACAAAATAATTATATTAGTAAGAATGGCAGAAATTATCATAAAGTTGGTCAATCCTAATGGAAATTAAATTTAGTGATACAAATTAAACATGATAGCTCTTTAGGCGAAATTATGTGTGTGTCTCTGATGTTAGAGAGAATAAATACCTTCTTCCAAATTTATGATAAAATAAAATTGTAACTATAATAATAATAGAAATATAGCGGAAGGAAGGGGTATTATACAATCTGATATGCCGGGCTCCACACTGATGGTTTATTAAGATATAGAAATCCCAAATTTTGAGTAGAAAATAATACTTTGATTCCAGGTCCTATGTCCTGGGTTTGGATATAAATACCTGCAGTACCAAGTATTCCCTGGTGGTCTCCCAAACAGGTACTGACCTGGCCTACAGTGCTTGGCTTCCAAGATCAGATGAGGTTGGGCATACTCAGTGTGGTTTGACCGCAGGTAGATATATCCTGCTTGATGACACTTGGAACCAAGTATTATGCTCTGAGAAATCCCAAAGTTTTTTGGTGAAATTATTGGATGCTCTTGAATCGAGATACTGGCAGTACCAGATATTCACTGATGGTCTCCAAAAGTAGGTGCTTCACCGGCCCCCTGGGCTGACCTCCAAAGAAAATGGAAGAGGTTGGGCCTCACCTGTATTGTTGACCTTGGGTAAATGGATAGCACCTATGGCTATGGGAGGTAAATGGGGAAACAGAAAGCAAATGGGGGCTGATAGGGTCTGATCTGAGGTATATGTGTAAACTCCCCAGATTTTGCGAAGAGTACTGGGTGGATTATAGTGGAATACTGGTATGAAGAGATTAGGGTGTGGAAAAAATTAGTAGGGGGAGAGAGACAGATAATCAGGTCTATGTTCAACACCACTTCTGCTTTTTTATCATCTGTCTGAACATCGAATGAGAAAATGAGAGGGTGGTGAGAAACGACACTGAGACCGAAGAAAGGTAGAGGAACTCTTCTACTGTCCTGTCTTATAACGAAATGGTGCTCTGTTTACATACTGCATTGCAGAGCCACCCAGATTGTTTAGACAGGATGAGAGGGAGTACCAGAAAATTTCATGTGACTGGCAAATATTTGTAATGAGTCACGTGTTTGATCCAAAAACTTGGAGCAAAAAAATGTGTGTGCTTAATTAGATATTAAATTTACGCCTACTCAATACAGTCAGTAAAAAAGAAGGGGGGGGGGTTTGTGTTAGAAATCTGGTTATTGCAGTATGTCACAAATGGGGGGGTCACAAATCACTTAGCCAAGAGAGAAATGTAATCATAGTTCTTGAAGAAATTATGATAACCAAAAACCAAAAAAACCCCAAAAGAACAGGACTGAACCTTTGAAGAACCATGCATTGATTATAAATGGGTATAAAAATAATTATAAATTTGAGAATGAGTCCTGGACATAGGTGTGGCTTGCTAGTAAAAATTATGATATATTCCCATTGTAGGCATGTATCCCTGGTAGAAAAAAAAAATATATATATAGATGTGTGTCTAAATATATATGTATATATTCACACAATGATTGATGAGAGACTTTGACAAAAAGGGTGGAATTTACCAGGGAGATTGTGTCCGATGGGATGTCAGGGAAAAGTCCTGTGACCTGCTGAAAGGTGGAGGGGTGAAATACCCCCCTGGGTCATTGGAAGCCGCTCCTTGAAGTCCGTGGTGGAGGGTGAGCCCAGCAGTGAGACGCCGGTGTCCGCGGTCCGCCGACCGTAAGTTCGGAACACCGGAACCGGAAGTGACGTACGTTTCGCTCGGGAGAGCTTGTTCACTGGTTGCCTGCTCCCCGGCTCTCTTGCGCTTGTATTTAAGGACCTGGTGGGTCCTGTGGATTGAATAATTAACTATAATAGCTGATTGAGTGCTCTGTATTTAACAGATATAGAAGAAAAATGAAATATGACTTTTGCAATGTAAAGTAAAATTAGACTAAGATAAACTGTGTTTGGAGAAAAAATATATGAGGGTATAGTCCTGATAATTGGAAAAGGACTTAATGAGGCTTATTGAGACGCTGATTACATCCCTGAGTTAGATTATAGACGCTGTTAGAGGAGGTGATTAAGCTAAATAGAGCAGAAAAAATGATTAGGCAGTGAGCCTGTATTAAGAGAATACTAGATTGTTGAACTTTATGTAGTGGAGTGGAAAGATACTTGTGATGATACCAGTGGAAAAACTGGAATGAAAGATGTTTTTGAAAATTATGTGGGAATAATACTAATGAGTTGTTAATGAAAAATTTTGTATATGTAAATAATATTTGATGGCAAGATATGTGTATACTGAAAGAATTATTAAAATATAATATATAAGTATATATATATGTATAATTACTGGATGAGAACAATGATGATGAGAAAAGCTTGATGTATAAAAATTGAATGAAAAATTAAGATAATGATGTGCTATTGATATGGGAAATTAAACATGATAATAAATAGATAATATATGACAAAATATATAGTGAGGGGGGGTATATGTCAAAAAATGAAAATGGGCAGCAAAAGCAGCAAAAATTATATAAAGATTATATAAATAAAAATAAATAAGTCAGACCAAAAACTAAAACTAAAATTGGAATATCAAGACATGAAATTTGCTGTGGTGAAAAATTTGTTTGAATAAAAAAAAAAAAATCTAAAAAAAAAAAAAAAAAAATTGAATGAAAAAATGAAAAAAATTAACTGGATCGGATTCTGGAGGAAATGGTGGGGTTAATGGGAAAAAGGGGAATAACGTTGGATTTTGACGGGGCAAGTGCAGCTTATTATTGAAAATGGAGGGGAGGGTTTGGGGGGTGGGGTTGGGGGGTGGGGTGGTGTTGGGGGGTGGGGTGGGGGTGGTGTTGGGGTGGGAAGAAAAAAAGGGGGGGGAGGGAAGGGAGGGTGGTGGTGTGATTGTGGGGTGAGTTGGTGATGGAGCGGTGTGTGGTGCGTGCATGGTTGCCGTGAATATGAGAGGTGAGAAGTGTAGTGGGCAATGGTAAGAGGAACTTATGATGGGTGTAAAATGTGTGAATGATGTGGAGGGTGGCGTGAGGAAGAGGGGGGGGGAAAGAAGAAAATGTGTGAGGCTTGAAAGAGATTGGAGTGGCTGGGGGGAGTGTGGGACCTAAAGTGAATATTTAGTTTTGAAGGACTGAAATTAGTTGTTGTAAACTGAATGACTTAAGCACCGGAAAAGGAATGTAGAAGCATTATAAGAAAACACTGTAGCTAATATATTCATTGAGACCATTCGAGGCTAAGGTATTCAATTTGAAAGTCCATTCACTTTCTTTTTTGAGGAGTGTGGCCATAGTGTCTCCACCTCTGATTCCCATTTTGACTTGTTCTAGGCCGCATATTTTTAAATCCTGCGGGGAGCAGGAATGTTTTTGCAGAAAGTGTCTGGAGACAGTGGTTAGTTGTTTCATCCTTTGTTGGTCTCTACTAGCATTTCTGATGTTACTCATATGTTCAAGGGCCCTATGCTTCAACATGCGTGTGGTAATTCCTATATATTTGAGATTGCAAGGGCATGAAATGCAATAAATTACATTGGTGCTCTTGCAGTTGAAGAAATCCTTGATGTTAATGGTGTCCCCATATCAGTCTATTGTTGTTCGGACATTGACTATGTGCTCACAAATTTTGCAATTTCCACATGGATAGCTTCCTATTGCGATGGGGTCTCGTGCTGGTCTTGATATGAAATGACTTTTGACGAAATGGTCTCTCAAGTTTGGGGAACGTCTCCAGCTAAGATCTATTGTGTTATTGAGTTTTTGTGACAAGTCATTGTCGGATAACAAGATAGACCAATGTCGTTGTAGGATAGATTTGATTTCTTTCCATTCATCACAGAAATCACCCACGAATCGAATTGTCGTATTATCATTTGTGGTCTTAGACTCCTGGAAGATTAATGACTCTCTTGGAGTGTGAAAGCAGACCTTTTTGGCTTTTTTGATGGACCTGGAGCTGTATCCTCGTTCTTTCAATCTATGTGCCAGTTCTTTGCTGCGGGTAGCAAATATATCATCATTGGAACAGTTTCTGCGTAGGCGTAGGAATTCCCCTGTGGGGATATTGGTAATCGTGGGTGGGAAATGTGAGCTGGTTTGATGTAAAAGAGTATTAGTGGAAGTACTTTTGCGGAAAATTTCAGTTGAAAGCAGGTCGTGATCGTCTTTGTAGATTCGGAGATCCAAAAAGGATATGCTGTTGGAGTTGCATTCAAAAGTAAACCTGAGGTTTAAATTGTTGTTATTCAGATGATTTATGAAGATGCCAAGTTCCTCCGGTGTTCCACTCCAAATCAGAAGAATGTCGTCAATATAAAGAGTCCACAGAGCGATGTGTTTAATATGTTCCTCCATACTGTCAGTGAATACAAACTCCCTCTCCCACCACTCCAGGAAGAGGTTCGCATATGTGGGGGCACAAGCTGCCCCCCATTGCTGTGCCTCTTACCTGAGTGTAGAAGAGGTTGTTAAAAGTGAAGTAATTTTGATGTAATACGAAATGCAAGAGTTGGAGCAAAAATTGGTGGAATTCAGTCATTTCTTCCATTTTGAGAAAGTATTCAACAGCTCGTATACCCAAATCATGTCGGATACATGTATATAGAGCCTCCACATCCAAACTCACTAATAGGTGTGTTTCTTCTAATTCTATGGTGTTAATTTTGCGAAGGACATCAGTAGTTTCTGTTGTCATTATGATTAATAAAGAGTAAACACAGTTGTTTGACAATAAATGGCTTCACCCAACCACTAACCGTGAGTTATCATTCATATTCTCTGACAAATGGCCAGAAAATCACAAATTCTGCTAGGGTATGTAAACTTATGAGCACAACTGTGTATATCTATATCTATATCTTTATCTATATATATATATATATATATCAGTGCCGGCACTCTGGATGCCTCCCAGGGCTCTCTTGCTCCAGTGCCCTCCACATGGGTATAGCACCCCCCATATACTCAGTAAAGAATGAGGCTTTTAGTGAAAGAAAGCAATGCATTCACATCATATCAATGTTTCAGGGATGTACTCCTCTTCATCAGGATACACTGGTTTTCAGTTTTTTTCCTCCACCACAGGTTATGGCCGGAAAAATGTTTGGGATTTTTATTTAGTTATCTTTATCTTACATTTTATCTTAAATTGGTGATGGCCAAAATCCCATGCGCAATTTAATATGCCCCTAGGAGTGGTTTAAATCATAAGGTCCATTTCAGAATAATTGAGCACTGGGATATCCAGTACATTTTAAAGTTACACTATTACCATTTTTATTTATTTATTTACAGACAATATTATCTGGTGAACGAAACCTATTTTTTTGTTGTATAGAATACAAATGCAATCTATTACGATTTTATTGCTTTATTGTCTTACGTGTCATATTTCCATAATACTAGATACAGTCTGGTGTAGCAGAGACAACAATTTACTCAGCGTGCACAAGGCTTTGAGTTTGGGCAAAACATTTTGTGGATCACAGGTAGAGGGAAGTGAGCGTAACTTTAAGATGACGGATTTACAAGTACGAAGTGACCCAAAATATTAAATAGTTGAATAATTGTCACGCAGGTGTGGAGGAAAAAATTAAACAATAGCCACTTTGTTTTATTTTATATGCAGGATGTTTATTTTGCATTACTCATGACAGGCTGTTTACATAGAAGCAAAATGTACTGGCTTTATGCTGTATATTGTAGGATCTTTTGTTATTTTGCAATAGGTTTACAGCACCCTCTATATGTTATAAGTAAAAACTGCATACAGTCATATGTTCATGAATACATATGTTCATGAATACTTTTTAAAGTACACTATATTTCCATGATATAATTTAGAGATGAGCGGGTTCGGTTCACCAAGAACCGAACCCCCCCGAACTTCACGTGGTTTACACTGGTCCGAGGCAGCCTCGGTTCTTCCTGCCTTATTCGCAAAACCCGAACGGGGGAAAATGTCATCAACCCGCTGTCGGATTCTTGCGAGATTCAGATTCCATATAAAGAGCCGCACGTCGCCGCCATTTTCACTTGTGCCTTGTAGATTGAGCGGAGAGGACGTGGCTACGTTCTTTGACTGAAAAGCCTCAGTATCAGTGCTGCATTGTGGTGACCAGTATACTACAGTACCATGAGTCCATTGCTGTATCTTGCTGCTCCGTGTCAGTTCTAGTATCCTCATCAGTGCTCAATATCTGTGCTCAGTATCAGTGCTGCATTGTGGTGACCAGTATGTATTACTACAGTACAATAGACCATTGCTGCATCTTGCTGCTCTGTGTCAGGTCTAGTATCCTCATCAGTGCTCAATATCTGTGCTCAGTATCAGTGCTGCATTGTGGTGACCAGTATATAATACTACAGTACAATAGTCCATTGCTGTATCATGCTGCTCGGTGTCCGTTCTAGTATCCTCATCAGTGCTCAATATCTGTGCTCAGTATCAGTGCTGCATTGTGGTGACCAGTATATAATACTACAGTACAATAGTCCATTGCTGCATCTTGCTGCTCCATGTCAGTTCTAGTATCCTCATCAGTGCTCAATATCTGTGCTCAGTATCAGTGCTGCATTGTGGTGACCAGTATATAATACTACAGTACAATAGTCTATTGCTGTATCTTGCTGCTCCGTGTCAGTTCTAGTATCCTCATCAGTGCTCAATATCTGTGCTCAGTATCAGTGCTGCATTGTGGTGACCAGTATATAATACTACAGTACAACAGTCCATTGCTGTACCTTGCTGCTCCGTGTCAGTTCTAGTATCCTCATCAATGCAAAATATCTGTGCTCAGTATCAGTGCTGCATTGTGGTGACCAGTATATAATACTAAGGTACAATAGTCCATTGCTGTATCATGCTGCTCGGTGTCCGTTCTAGTATCCTCATCAGTGCTCAATATCTGTGCTCAGTATCAGTGCTGCATTGTGGTGACCAGTATATAACACTACAGTACAATAGTCCATTGCTGCATCTTGCTGCTCCATGTCAGTTCTAGTATCCTCATCAGTGCTTAATATCTGTGCTCAGTATCAGTGCTGCATTGTGGTGACCAGTATATAATACTACAGTACAATAGTCTATTGCTGTATCTTGCTGCTCCGTGTCAGTTCTAGTATCCTCATCAGTGCTCAATATCTGTGCTCAGTATCAGTGCTGCATTGTGGTGACCAGTATATAATACTACAGTACAACAGTCCATTGCTGTACCTTGCTGCTCTGTGTCAGTTCTAGTATCCTCATCAATGCTAAATATCTGTGCTCAGTATCAGTGCTGCATTGTGGTGACCAGTATATAATACTACAGTACAATAGTCCATTGCTGTATCATGCTGCTCGGTGTCCGTTCTAGTATCCTCATCAGTGCTCAATATCTGTGCTCAGTATCAGTGCTGCATTGTGGTGACCAGTATATAATACTACAGTACAATAGTCCATTGCTGCATCTTGCTGCTCCATGTCAGTTCTAGTATCCTCATCAGTGCTCAATATCTGTGCTCAGTATCAGTGCTGCATTGTGGTGACCAGTATATAATAATACAGTACAATAGTCTATTGCTGTATCTTGCTGCTCCGTGTCAGTTCTAGTATCCTCATCAGTGCTCAATATCTGTGCTCAGTATCAGTGCTGCATTGTGGTGACCAGTATATAATACTACAGTACAACAGTCCATTGCTGTACCTTGCTGCTCCGTGTCAGTTCTAGTATCCTCATCAGTGCTCAATATCTGTGCTCAGTATCAGTACTGCATTGTGGTGACTAGTATATAATACTACAGTACAATAGTCCATTGCTGTATCTTGCTGCTCCGTGTCAGTTCTAGTATCCTCATCAGTGCTCAATATCTGTGCTCAGTATCAGTGCTGCATTGTGGTGACCAGTATATAATACTACAGTACAATAGTCCATTGCTGCATCTTGCTGCTCCGTGTCAGTTCTAGTATCCTCATCAGTGCTCAATGTCTGTGCTCAGTATCAATGCTGCATTGTGGTGACCAGTATACTACAGTGCAATAGTCCAGTGCTGTATCTTGCTGCTCCATGTCAGTTCTAGTATCCTCATCAGTGCTCAGTATCTGTGATCAGTATCAGTGCTGCATTGTGGTGACCAGTATATAATACTACAGTACAATAGTCCATTGCTGCATCTTGCTGCTTCGTGTCAGTTCTAGTATCCTCATCAGTGCTCAATATCTGTGCACAGTATCAGTGCTGCATTGTGGTGACCAGTATATAATACTACAGTACAATAGTCCATTGCTGTATCTTGCTGCTCTGTGTCAGTTCTAGTATCCTCATCAGTGCTCAATATCTGTGCTCAGTATCAGTGCTGCATTGTGGTGACCAGTATACTACAGTACAATAGTCCAGTGCTGTTCTCACTGCTCAGTGTCAGTTCTATTATCCTCATCAGTGCTCAGAATCAGTGCTCATTGTCTTGCTGCTGCATTGTGGTGACCAGTATACTACAGTACATTACTAAAAGTCCAGTGTCTTGTCCTGCATCTTGCTGCTGTAGGGTGCTGTGGTAGTGTCCTGTCACTGTGCATAGGTCATCATCATTCCAGTCACAGTGGTATCTGGTATCTATCTAGTGGTATCTAATTCCAGACATTACTGCCGTCTAATTCCAGATATATTACTGGCATATAATTCCACACATTAAAAATTGGAGAACAAACATTTGGAGGGTAAAATAGGGAAAGATCAAGATCTACTTCCACCTAGTGCTGAAGCTGCTGCCACTAGTCATGGCAGAGACGATTAAATGCCATCAACGTCGTCTGCCAAGGCCGATGCCCAATGTCATAGTAGAGAGCAAGTAAAATCCAAAAAACAAAAGTTCAGTAAAATGACCCAAAAATCTAAATTAAAAGCATCTGAGGAGAAGCGCAAACTTGCCAATATGCCATTTACGATACGGAGTGGCAAGGAACCGCTAAGGCCCTGGCTTATGTTCCTCATGACTAGTGCTTCAGCTTCACATGATGATGGAACCACTCATCCTCCCACTAGAAAAATGAAAAGAGTTAAGCTATCAAAAGCACAGCAAAGAACTGTGCGTTCTTCTAAATCACAAATCCCCAAGGAGAGTCCAATTGTGTCGGTTGCGATGCTTGACCTTCCCAACACTGGACGGGAAGAGGTGGCTCCTTCCACCATTTGCACGCCCCCTGCAAGTGCTGGAAGGAGCAACCACAGTCCAGTTCCTGATATTCAAATTGAAGATGTCACTGTTGAAGTACACCAGGATGAGGATATGGGTGTTGCTGGCGCTGAGGAGGAAATTGGCGAGGAGGATTCTGATGGTGAGGTGGCTTTAAGTCAGGCACCCGGGGAGACACCTGTTGTCTGTGGGATGAATAAGGCCATTGACATGCCTGGTCAAAATACAAAAAAAAAAAAAATCCGTTAGGTCACAGGTACTTAGAGAATTGCTTGAGGTAGTGTGTCCCCGGTACCAAATACCATCTAGGTTCCACTTCTCTAGGCAGGCGATACCGAGAATGTACACAGACGTCAGAAAAAGAGTCACCAGTGTCCTAAAAAATGCAGTTGTACCCAGTGTCCACTTAACCACGGACAAGTGGAGCAGGGCAGACTCAGGACTATATGACTGTGACAACCCCCTGGGTAGATGTATTGCCTCCCGCAGCAAGAACAGCAGCATCAGTAGCAGCATCTCGCAAACGCCAACTCGTTCCTAGGCAGGCTACACTGTGTATCACCGCTTTCCATAAGAGGCACACAGCTGACAACCTCTTATGGAAAATGAGGAACATGATCGCAGATTGGCTTACCCCAATTGGACTCTCCTGGGGATTTGTGACATCGGACAATGCCACCAATATTGTGCGTGCATTACATGTGGGCAAATTCCAGCATGTTCCATGTTTTGCACATACAATGAATTTGGTGGTGCATAATTTTTTAAATAACAACAGGGGCGTGTAGGAGATGCTGTCGAGGTCCAAAGAATTGCGGGCCACTTTCGGCATTCAGCCACCACATGCCGAAGACTGGAGCACCAGCAAACACTCCTGAATATGACCAGAACAAAGAAGATAACCCAGACGCGCTGTCACAGCTGCCAGAAGGGATTGTCAGTCCCTAAAAATGTTTTTAGAAAATGAGGAAATAAGAACTGGCGCTACTGTGTTTCTCCAATAATAATAAACGACTGTGGATCAATTTGAATAAAAATAACATATAATTTATTCCCTATACATCACAAATAAAAACTAGAAAACATCCTGAACATATATAGCAAATATAAAATTGAGGCATATATGGAGCTATGATATATTTATAGGTGGCTGCTTGCAGTGTCCACAAATGGATCCCGGACTAAGTGCCTTGTGCAAAGTTCTCTGGTAAGAGGAAATAAGTACAGCTGGTATTACCCTTGTTGATGGAGACTTCCAAAGGTTTTATGGAGATTATTTCAGCAAGCAAGCTGTGGCAATGAAACAACCTGGGTCTCTCCCATCGATGCTGTACATGTGCAATTCCTCAGAGTTCCAAATGGCAGATTTAAAAGTCCATATCTGGATCCGACTTGCAGGTGGAACACTTGTGGTGGTTGTGGCAGCTTCAACACTCCTGAATATGCCCTGCCATCAGCTGAAGCAAGAGGTGGTAACGAGGTGGAATTCAACCCTCTATATACTTCAGAGGATGGAGGAGCAGCAAAAGGCCATTCAAGCCTATACATCTGCCTACGATATAGGCAAAGGAGGGGGAATGCACCTGACTCAAGTGCAGTGGATATTGATTTCAACGTTGTGCATGGTTCTCCAACCCTTTGAACCTGCCACACGTGAAGTCAGTTCAGACACTGCCAGCCTAAGTCAGGTCATTCCACTCATCAGGCTTTTGCAGAAGCAACTGGAGAGATTGAAGGAGGAGCTAAAACGGAGCGATTCCGCTAGGCATGTGGGACCTGTGGATGGATCCCTTCATTCGCTTAACCAGGATTCACGGGTGGTCAATCTGTTGAAATCAGAGCACTACATTTTGGCCACCGTGCTCGATCCTAGGTTTAAAGCCTACGTTGTATCTCTCTTTCCAGCAACCACAAGTCTGCAGATGTTCAAAGACCTGCTGGTGAGACACTTGTCAAGTCAAGCGGAACGTGACCCGCCAACAGCTCCTCCTTCATTTTCTACCACCACTGGAGCTGCCAGGAAAAGGATAACATTTCCAAAACCACCCGCTGGCGGTGATGCAGGGCAGTCAGGAGCGAAAACTGACATCTGGCCTGGACTGAAGGACCTGCCAATGATTTATGACATGTCTACTGTCACTGCATATGATTCTGTCACCCTTGAAAGAATAGTGGAGGATTATATGAGTGACAGCATCCAAGTAGGCATGTCAGACAGTCCGTACGTATACTGGCAGGAAAAAGAGGCAATTTGGAGGCCCTTGCAGAAACTGGCTTTATTTTACCTAAGTTGCCCCCCCTCCAGTGTGTACTCCGAAAGAGTGTTTAGTGCAGCCGCTCACCTTGTGTCACAATCCTGACTGTAGGTTTCATATTTGGTGACTTACCCCTGCCATCTGTCCCGGATCCTGTGTCTTTTTATTCACTGAGTTAAACAGCTTGTCAGCACTATGAGTTTTCCTGAGTTCTCTGCCTGAAAGGTAATATTTAATTAGCTCCACCTGTGGTGATCTCCTGTGTGAGGCTGATTTCAGTAATATGAAGTTCAGGCTTCAGTGTTCTCTCGGCCTGCTAGGCCTCATTCTACATCACAGCCTAGTCTGGAGTAGTCACATGACAGTGACTGTTCACCTGACCCAGAGTTGTCCAATCCTCTGCCAGCCTGAGACTCTCTGCATCACCTAATCCTGCTCACCAATCACCAAGAACCAGGAAGTATAAGTCGGGAGGCTGAGTTAGAAACTGGGCCAGTTCCTCGTGTCACACACAGCTATGTGTGAGCCTTAGTGCTGAGCTCCCTAAAGTTGTGATCTCCAGAGCTCCCGTATCCCTGTGGCCTCCGTGCCTCTGCACCTCCGTGCCTCTGCACCTCCGTGCCTCAGTACCTCCGTGCCTCAGTACCTCCGTGCCTCAGAATCTCCGTGCCTCTGCACCTCCGTGCCTCCAGCACCTCGTGCCTCTGCACCTCCGTGCCTCCAGCACCTCGTGCCTCCAACACCTCGTGCCTCCAGCACCTCCGTGCCTCAGTACCTCCGTGCCTCAGTACCTCCGTGTCTCAGCACCTCGTGCCTCCAGTACCTCCATGCCTCAGCATCTCCGTGCTTCCAGCACCTCGTGCCTCAGCACCTCGTGCCTCCAGCATCTCCGTGCTTCAGCATCTCCGTTCTTCTAGCATCTCCGTGTCTCAGCACCTCGTGCCTCCAGTACCTCCGTGCCTCAGCATCTCCGTGCTTCCAGCATCTCCGTACCTCAGCATCTCCATGCTTCCAGCACCTCCATGCCTCAGCACCTCAGTGCCTCCAAGCACCTCAGTGCCTCCAAGCACCCCAGTGTCTCTACGCACCCCAGTGTCTCTACGCACCCCAGTGTCTCCAAGCACCTCAGTGCGTCCAAGCACTTCCGTGCCTCCTAGCACCTCAGTGTCTCCAAGCATCCAGTGCACTTTAGCGCAGTTGTACCTGGTATTCTTCACCGATTCATCAGCGCCTTTCCAGTTCTGTCTTTCAGGAGTCCTTCAGCGTTCACACGTGCCTCCTGTCTGCCGACCTAATCCTGCATGAGGAGAACCTAGATTCGGCCATCTCTGCTGCAGTTCCTCTTCCCAGTCACCGGAAGAAACCCCGAGTCCACAACACTCCCAAACCAGGTCAGTGGTAGTATTCATATAATTCTCCAGTCGCCCGCACAGACTTCACTAACACCGGGTTCACAAAACCTCAGTCATGACAGTAGGAACTGGCCACATGGACCCGGCCGAAAGTGTTTGTCTGACGCAGGACCTCCTAAGCAATATTGCAGGACGCTTGGAAGGTCTGGAGTCGACTCAGCATCAATTAGCACAGTGTCTGCAGCGGAATTCTTTCTCCAGAGATTCTCCGACCTTCTGCACTAAGACTCCTGACCAACTGCAGATTTTCTTCCAGATGTTATTACAGTTACAAGAACTTTTGTCTAGTATTTTTTCTGTGATGCCTGATCTCTTCAGGAATACTACCAACGTTGTTGATCCTGTTTTGTCCCATCCAGTTAATAGAGTCTCTTCCTCTGTGCAAGGAAAAGTTGTTCATCAGAGCTATCCACGGCCCAAACTCTCTGAAGCTGAACGTCAGTGGCGTAGGGAGCTACACCTCTGTCTTTACTGTGTAAAATTCCGGTCATTTTGTTAAAGACTGCATTCTTCGTAAGCCAGGGAATGGTGACAAATCTCAGTATCACAGTGCTCATGTCTACATGTCATCCACAGTAGCCGATCCTGCTACTGCTGACAGGGGTATCAGGTTGGCTACTCTGAAAGAGACTCAAATTTATGACTGGGGTCCGGCGATTAAAAGACCTTATCCCAAGTTGGGTGTCCAGAGAAGAATATTCAAGCCATTTAGAGTCACAGAGGAGTCCGTGTCGTTAGCCCAAGGAGGGGCGTCCGTGTCTTCAGCCCAAGGAGGGGCGTCCGTGTCTTCAGCCCAAGGAGGGGCGTCCGTGTCTTCAGCTCAAGGAGGGGCGTCCGTGTCTTCAGCTCAAGGAGGGGCGTCCGTGTCTTCAGCCCAAGGAGGGGCGTCCGTGTCTTCAGCCCAAGGAGGGGCGTCCGTGTCTTCAGCCCCAGTGAGGGGTTCAGAGGCTCCAGCCCCAGAGAGTCTTCAGAGTGCTGCCCAGCCAGAGAGTCTACAGAGTGCTGCCCAGCCAGAGAGTCTACAGAGTGCTGCCCAGCCAGAGAGTCTACAGAGTGCTGCCCAGCCAGAGAGTCTACAGAGTGCTGCCCAGCCAGAGAGTCTACAGAGTGCTGCCCAGCCAGAGTGTCTACAGAGTGCTGCCCAGCCAGAGAGTCTACTAAGTGCAACCCAGCCCCGTGAAGTGGGGGCTCTTGCCTCAGCCCAGCCCCGTGAAGTGGGGGCTCTTGCCTCAGCCCAGCCCCGTGAAGTGGGGGCTCTTGCCTCAGCCCAGCCCCGTGAAGTGGGGGCTCTTGCCTCAGCCCTGCCCCGTGAAGTGGGGGCTCTTGCCTCAGCCCAGCCCCATGAAGAGGGGGCTCTTGCCTCAGCCCAGCCCCGTGAAGAGGGGGCTCTTGCCTCAGCCCAGCCCCGTGAAGAGGGGGCTCTTGCCTTAGCCCAGCCCCGTGAAGAGGGGGCTCCTGCCTCAGCTCAGCCCCGTGAAGAGGGGGCTCCTGCCTCAGCCCAGCCCCGTGAAGAGGGGGCTCCTGCCTCAGCCCAGCCCCGTGAAGAGGGGGCTCCTGCCTCAGCCCAGCCCCGTGAAGAGGGGGCTCCTGCCTCAGCCCAGCCCCGTGAAGAGGGGGCTCCTGCCTCAGCCCAGCCCCATGAAGAGGGGGCTCCTGCCTCAGCCCAGCCCAGTGAAGAAGGGGCTCCTGCCTCAGCCCAGCCCCATGAAGAGGGGGCTCCTGCCGGTCCAGCAATACTCCAGGCCCAGCCTGGTCAGTCCGTCCCGGTTCCAGCCGGTCCAGTAATACTCCAGGCCAAGCCTGGTCAGTCCGTCCCGGTTCCAGCCGGTCCAGCAATACTCCAGGCCCAGCCTGGTCAGTCCATCCTGGTTCCAGCCGGTCCAGCAATACTCCAGGCCCAGCCTGGTCAGTCCGTCCCGGTTCCAGCCGGTCCAGCAATACTCCAGGCTCTGCCTGGTCAGTCCGTCCCGGTTCCAGCCGGTCCAGCAATACTCCAGGTCCAGCCTGGTCAGTCCGTCACGGTTCCAGCCGGTCCAGCAATACTCCAGGCTCTGCCTGGTCAGTCCGCCCCGGTTCCAGCCGGTCCAGCAATACTCCAGGTCCAGCCTGGTCAGTCCGTCCCGGTTCCAGCCGGTCCAGCAATACTCCAGGCTCTGCCTGGTCTGTCCGTCCCGGTTCCAGCCGGTCCAGCTATACTCCAGGCTCTGCCTGGTCAGTCCGTCCCGGTTCCAGCCGGTCCAGGAATACTCCAGGTCCAGCCTGGTCAGTCCGTCCCGGTTCCAGCCGGTCCAGCAATACTCCAGGCTCTGCCTGGTCAGTCCGTCCCGGTTCCAGCCGGTCCAGCAATACTCCAGGTCCAGCCTGGTCAGTCCGTCCCAGTTCCAGCCGGTCCAGCATTACTCCAGGCTCTGCCTGGTCAGTCCGTCCCGGTTCCAGCCGGTCCAGCAATACTCCAGGCTCTGCCTGGTCAGTCCGTCCCGGTTCCAGCCGGTCCAGCAATACTCCAGGTCCAGCCTGGTCAGTCCGTCCCGGTTCCAGCTGGTCCAGCAATACTCCAGGACCAGCCTGGTCAGCCTGTCCCAGTTCCAGCCGGTCCAGCAATACTCCAGGACCAGCCTGGTCAGTCTCCTTTGGCCCCAGCCAATTCAAGTATCCTCGGATCGAATCCAGTCCTACTCGTCCAGCCAAAGATTTCTCCAGTTCAAGTCTGTTCAAACTCATCTGGACTCAAACCGATTCCAAGCATTGGTCCGAGTAAAGAACTTTTGTCAGTTGGTCCCAGTAAAGGACTTCCACCATCTAGTTCTAAAATTAGACTTCAGTCTGTCTCTGATTCTGTTTCCTTGTCTTCCAGCACTGAGTCCACAGCTTCCGCAGGGAATTCTAGTATCTCATCTCCTCGATGTCGGGATAATTCTGCTGTAGCATCTAAAGTCAAGAAAAATACCAAGGCTATTGACCTAATGTCTGAATGTGTACCTCAGTCTAATGTTGTTTCAGTGGCATCTGTTTCCTTGAGTCCAATTTTATCCTCCACTCAGTCTTCAGAACATTCAGCCGATGCTCCGTTTTCTGACCCATCGCTTTCTGAGCAAGATAATGCCTTGATGAACCAATACATTAGGAATTTCTGGAATGCCAAGAATTGGAAAACAGTACAAAGACAACAGCCTGATTATTTAAGAGTTGGTTACGTTTCCATTGATTCCACTCCAAGTTCCTTGTGTTGTTCCGAACTTGTTAATGCAGCTTACAAAACGCATGTAGTTACTCCCAAAGAAGACTGGTATCTTCCAATAGACTTGGACTCAGACTCTGAATTTGATCCAGTTTATGATGCTACTTCTTTCAGGGGAGGTCCCATGTTTTCTAAGGAAGTTTTTTCTTTACAGGAGATTCCGCTCTCCCTGGTCAAAACCAAATGTTTCCGTAAGAAGAAGAGGCATCAACGAAGGTCCTAAATTCTTCTGTATGAATTTCTCAAGTTCCTCTAAGATTCAAGATGGGTGTCCGGAGTCCACCCTTGAAGAGGGGGATACTGTCACAATCCTGACTGTAGGTTTCATATTTGGTGACTTACCCCTGCCATCTGTCCCGGTTCCTGTGTCTTTTTATTCACTGAGTTAAACAGCTTGTCAGCACTATGAGTTTTCCTGAGTTCTCTGCCTGAAAGGCAATAGTTAATTAGCTCCACCTGTGGTGATCTCCTGTGTGAGGCTGAATTCAGTAATATGAAGTTCAGGCTTCAGTGTTCTCTCGGCCTGCTAGGCCTCATTCTACATCACAGCCTAGTCTGGAGTAGTCACATGACAGTGACTGTTCAACTGACCCAGAGTTGTCCAATCCTCTGGCAGCCTGAGACTTTCTGCATCACCTAATCCTGCTCACCAATCACCAAGAACCAGGAAGTATAAGTCGGGAGGCTGAGTTAGAAACTGGGCCAGTTCCTCGTGTCACACACAGCTATGTGTGAGCCTTAATGCTGAGCTCCCTAAAGTTGTGATCTCCAGAGCTCCCATATCCCTGTGGCCTCCGTGCCTCAAAACCTCCGTGCCTCAGTACCACCGTGCCTCTGCACCTCCGTGCCTCTGCACCTCGTGCCTCCAACACCTCGTGCCTCCAGCACCCCTGTGCCTCAGCACCTCGTGCCTCCAGCACATCCGTGCCTCAGTACCTCCGTGCCTCAGCACCTCCGTGCTTCCAGCATCTCCCTGTCTCAGCACCTCGTGCCTCCAGTACCTCCGTGCCTCAGCATCTCTGTGCTTCCAGCACCTCGTGCCTCAGCACCTCGTGCCTCCAGCATCTCCGTGCTTCAGCATCTCCGTTCTTCCAGCATCTCCGTGTCTCAGCACCTCGTGCCTCCAGTACCTCCGTGCCTCAGCATCTCCGTGCTTCCAGCATCTCCGTACCTCAGCACCTCCGTGCTTCCAGCATCTCCATGCTTCCAGCACCTCCGTGCCTCAGCACCTCAGTGCCTCCAAGCACCTCAGTGCCTCCAAGCACCCCAGTGTCTCTACGCACCCCAGTGTCTCCAAGCACCTCAGTGCGTCCAAGCACTTCCGCGCCTCCTAGCACCTCAGTGTCTCCAAGCATCCAGTGCACTTTAGCGCAGTTGTACCTGGTATTCTTCACTGATTCATCAGCGCCTTTCCAGTTCTGTCTTTCAGGAGACCTTCAGCATTCACACGTGCCTCCTGTCTGAAGACCTAATCCTGCATGAGGAGAACCTAGATTCGGCCATCTCTGCTGCGGTTCCCAGTCACCGGAAGAAACCCAGAGTCCACAACACTCCCAAACCAGGTCAGTGGTAGTATTCATATAATTCTCCAGTCGCCCGCACAGACTTCACTAACACCGGGTTCACAAAACCTCAGTCATGACACCTTGTCAGCAATCAGTGTACGAGGAAACTTCCAGAAAATGTGGAGAAGATGATGTTCATCAAAATGAATTATCAATTCCTCCGTGGAGACATTCACCAGCAATTGCCTCCAGAAAGTACACAGGGACCTGAGATGGTAAATTCCAGTGGGGACGAATTAATACTCTGTGAGGAGGGGGATGTACACAGTGAAAGGGGTGAGGAATCGGACGATGAGGAGGAGGTGGACATCCTGCCTCTGTAGAGCCAGTTTGTGCAAGGAGAGATTGATTGCTTCTTTTTTGATGGGGGCCCAAACCAATCATTCATTTCATCCGCTGTCGTGTGGCAGACCCTGTCGCTGAAATGATGGGTTTGTTAAAGTGTGCATGTCCTGTTTATACAACATAAGGGTGGGTGGGAGGGCCCAAGGACAATTCCATCTTTGGGTGGGAGGGCCCAAGGACAATTCCATCTTTGCATCATGTGCTGTTTGGGGACTATTTTTTTCAAGTGACATCCTGTCTGACACTGCAGTGCCACTCCTAGATGGGCCAGGTGTTTGTGCCGCCCACTTAGGTCGCTTAGTTTAGTCATCCAGTGACCTCGGCGCAAATTTTAGGACTAAAAATAATATTGTGAGGTGTTCAGAATAGACTGGTAATGAGTGGAAATTATTGTCATTGAGGTTAATAATACTATAGGATCAAAATTACCCCCAAATTCTATGATTTAAGCTGTTTTTGAGGGTTTTTTGAAAAAAAACACCCAAATCCAAAACACACCCGAATCCGACAAAAATTCTTATGGGAGGTTTTGCCAAAACGCATCCGAATCCAAAACACGACCGCGGAACCGAATCCAAAACCAAAACACAAAACCCGAAAAATGCCCGCTGCACATCTCTAATATAATTATTTTAATATTTTAGCAAAATTGTGATTTAGGGCCTAATTTATACTTGCATGCTATTGCTGCCTCAGATGATATTTTCATAGTTGTGGATGTGAGAAAATATGCAAATTCAAAAGCCACCACAACTTGTATTGAGACACCAACTGGAGCTGTTGAAGCTGTCAGCAACTCTGTACACATATGAGGTATCAGACGCAGATCATGCAAACATCGGTCCTGAGTGAGTGTGTCATTTGGTGCCATAACTGAGACAAAGGAGATATGTAATGTGCGTACGTGATTGCAGATGTGCTTGAGACATGTCCTGAAAATAGCCTGGTCGTCACTCCCCGTTACCTCCAACAAAACAGTCCTGTCACTCACTTGTGAAGGAATTCTCAATGTACAGTATCCATAATCTTAACTCAATCACTGGGCATGCACATTGCAGCAGGGATGCATGCGCCGACCACCAATAATGGCTCAAATGCAAAAACATTGGAATATTATGCAAGTATGAATCAGGCGCTAATGCTCTTCCAGTTCTGAGTTAATCCCAGTTACTGTAGCTGGAGTCGATGTCCTTTATGTCCTACTATATTTTCCTGCACTGGTGCCTAAGTAAATTTACAAAGCATACCTTGTTTATATATATGAAGAAGCTGAAACTATTATTGCCATAATAAAGGAGGATTTTATTTTCTTTGTTGACAGCATAAGGATATTTTCTCCTATTACCCAGGGCCATCTCCAGGCCTACTAGCACACCGTGCAAGATTTTTTTAAGCGCTCTCCCCCTCCTCCCCCAGTGGGAAAAGTGGGAGTGACCTCATAACTATATATTATGTGATCAAATTATAAATATATATACCTTATTATCACTCCCACTCTACACACACAAATGACAGCCTAACACATAATGCCCACAGTAGTGCTCCTTACATGTAATAGCACCAGTATAGTGCCAGTTACACCTAATGCTCCAGTATAGTGCCAGCAACATGTAATGCCCCAAATATAGTGTCAGATACACGTAATGCCCAATTATAGTGCCAGTTACACGTAATTTCCAAAGTATAGTGCCAGTTACATATAATGTCCCCAGTATAGTACCATTTACATGTAATGCCCCTAGTAGGGTCATATACACGTAATGCCCCTCGTAGGGCCATGTACACATAATGCCCCATGAGTGGCAGATACACATAACACCCCCAGCAGTGCAAGATACATGTAATGCCTTGAATAGTACCAGATACACATAATACCCCCAGTAGTGCCAAATACACATAGTATCCCCAGTAGTGCTCACCGCTGTTGGCCTGCCGCTACTGCTTGTGTCTGAGGGAAGGGAATGAGAGGAGAGAAGAGCGCAGTCTGGTCTCTATTGGCCATTTGAAATATGGTGCCAGCTCGTAAGCCAATCAAAGCTCGTGGTCTGGCAACCAATCAGGAGATGCTGCTACCAATCCACAAGCTCTGATGAGCTGATGGCCAGCACCACATTAGAAATCGTTGGGCACCCTTAGTAGCACTTGGTGATGCTCCACCAGGGGCCCTTGAACTGGGCATGGTGTTATTGGCCCATCTTTTGGTTGCTATGGTGAACCGTTCTCCTTTAATGGCCCTGGAACCCTGCTTGTGTTCTATTTCCCACTGTGGGGAGTTGCCTCTGCCTTCTGCAGACCACTTATCATGGTTCTGCAATTGGTGGGTGTTCTTGCCCCCTGTTTGACAGTGCTCACTGTGTCCCTGCCTCACCTCTTTATAAGGGTCTTTTGTAGGCCTAATTTGAACCTTTTAAAGGTCATCTTCTCCAGGCCTTAGGTGTAGCATGTCCTCACGTGGCATTTGCTCACCCTGCCACTTGCCTTATACCCTGTGTTTCTGACCTCTGATCTGGCCTTTCTTTTGCTTTATTGGCTGCCGGATCTTCACCATACTGTTTCCGCAGTTGCAACCTCCTACTGTAACATCCAGAGTGGCTTTGCCTGTTTCAGTATCTACAGTTGAAAATATTGTACAGTCTCGAATGGGGGATGTAGCAATTGGTCTGTCTGATCCTGGGGTTGCCCAAGATTTGGTAATGGGGTACCACTTCTCTTTCCTTCTGCTCCTCCTCTTCTTCAGGTTCTTCAGTACAGTCTGTAAACACTGCTTCATTGTCCCTTTGGCTGTAAGTTATTCAACAACAGGAGCCTCTTGAATCTCCTTCCTTTCATCATTCCAGCACACCCCATTCTTCCTTCCCTTGTACTGTAGGTTCTGCTGATTTGACTGTAATCAAAATAACTTCTGCGCTGGTACGCACTGCAAGTACAGACACATTTGTCTCCACTGTGGAGGTTTATACCAAACCAATGAATACTTGAGAATTGCTCGAGGTGATGCTCTTGGTAAGGATTCCAGGCCTGTTGCCCCCACTGCTGCTATGCAAGGTGAAGGTCCTGGCTCCCTGGCTAGCCTTGTACTTGGATCGGTCCATAACTGATTGCTGAACTATGCGGTTTTCATCAGTTTCTACTTGAACATTTTGGAGCCGGGACATGCGACACGGCCTCAAAACTTGCATTTGACCTGAACCTGGTCTAAAAAGACTGGGACATTAAAGAAGTTAACTTTACTTTGTGTTTAGTTATGTATCTAAAGGCTAAAGTTTTGCTGGCCATGAGTGATGTTGAATCGATATTCCATCTACTCCCTCTTTACCCGGACTCATTTCATTTTATGGGTTTCTACTTGCACAACAAATTTTACATTGACAATTTCCTGCCCATGGACTGTTCTGGTTCTTGTATTATTTTTTGGATGCTTCAGCTTGTTACTTCACTGGTGCATCATACCCGGTATCGGGGAGCACGGGATAACTCAATACCTTGATAACTTTCTTCTTGCTGCGTCAGCATAATCTCCTCACTGCTCCATGCTTTGGTTCAAGCTCTATTTTCCTTTTTTCATTGTCCCAGTTGCCGAAAGTAAGACAGAGTCTCAGCATGTGTCTCTCTTACCTGGGTATTGAAATTGATTTGGTTGCATGCTATTGTAAACTTCCAATGGATATGGTTGCACTCTAGTTTTTGGCAATGTCTCGCTCTATTGTGGTCACTCTTCGGCAGGCACTGCCCAGCCTGTTGAATTTTTCTTGAAGGATTATGTTACAGGATAGGATTTTCAGATACCTACCATTTGTAACTGCAATCAATCTGGGTGGATTCCATCTGAGGTGGGAGGACACAATAACCATCTGACTGCTTGTATTCTCATGTGCCTTGAATACCTGCGACTCTGGTAGAAGGAGCAAATCTGTCTATATGCTTTTAGAAGCGTTGTATATAAATTATAGTTTGTGAGACAAACACCTTTTTTTGCATGGCAGTTGTGGGGAAGCTTCTTTCATTAGTGGAAAAGGAAGACCATAAGCATATACCTATTTGCTCAAAAGTTCAAAGTAGGGTATTTAATCTTTATCTAATTAGTGGTGTGGAATTCTTTCACCCAAGGATCTTATCTGCATACATTTGAAATAAGGATATCATTGTCCAATTAGTATGCACACCTTCAGCACAGGAGTGAGAACTATGTACCTAATTAAAGGTTGATTACAAAACAACAATTTTCTCTAATGGGCAAAACCATGAGCACTGCAGGTGGGGAAGATATAACATGTGCAGAGAGTTAGATTTCGGTTGGTTATACAGTGCATCCGGAAAGTATTCACAACTCTTCACTTTTTCCACATTTTGTTATGTTACAGCCTTATTCTAAAATAGAATAAATCCATTTTTACCCTCAAAATTCTACACACAATACCACATAATGACAACATGAAAAAAGTTTTTGGGAGATTTTTGCAAATTTATTAAAATAAAAACTAAGAAATCAAATGTACATATGTATTCACAGCCTTTGCTCAATACTTTTGATGCACCTTTGGCAGCAATTACAGCCTCAAGTATTTTTTACTATGATGCCACAAGCTTGCGACACCTATTTTTGGGCAGTGTTGCGCATTCCTCTTTGCAGCACCTCTCAAGCTTAATCAGGTTGGATGGGAAGCGTTGATGCACAGCCATTTTCAGAGTTCTCCAGAGATGTTAAATCGTATTCAAGTCTGGGTTCTGGCTGGGCCACTCACGGACATTCACAGAGTTGTCCTGAAGCCACTCCTTTGATATCTTTGCTGTGTGCTTAGGGTCGTTGTCCTGCTGAAAGATGAACCGTCTCCCCAGTCTGAGGTCAAGAGCCCTCTGGAGCAGGTTTTTCATTCAGGATGCCTCTGTATATAGTAGCTGCATTCATCTTTCCCTCTATCCTGACTAGTCTCTCAGTTCCTGCCGCTGAAAAACATTCCCACAGCATGATGCTGCCACCACCATGCTTCACTGTAGGGATGGTATTGGACTGGTGATGAGCAGTGCCTGGTTTCCTCCAAACATGACGCCTGGCATTCACACCAAAGAGTTCAATCTTTGTCTAATCAGACCAGAGAATTTTGTTTCTCATAGTCTGAGAGTCCTTCAGGTGAGCTGCCATGTGCTTTTTACTAAGGAGTTGCTTCCTGCTGGCCACTTTACCATACAGGCCTGATTGGTGGATTGCTGAATAGATGGTGTCCTTCTGGAAGGTTCTCCTCTCTTCACAGAGGAATGCTGTAGCTCTGACAGAGTGACCATCAGGTTCTTGGTCACCTACCTGACTAGGGCCCTTCTCCCCCGTTCGCTCAGTTTAGACGGCCGCCCAGCACTAGGAAGAGTCCTGGTGGCTCCGAACTTCTTCCATTTTATGGATGATGGAGGCCACTTTACTCATTGGGACCTTCAAAGTAGCAGATATTTTTCTGTGCTCTTCCCCAGATTTGTGCCTTGAGACAATACTGTCTCAGAGGTCTACAGACAATTCCTTTGACTTCATGCTTGGTGTGTGTTCAGACATGCACTGTCAAGTGTGGGACCTTATATAGACAGGTGTGTGCCTTTCCAAATCATGTCCAATCAACTGAATTTACCACAGGTGGACTCCAATTAAGCTGTAGAAACATCTCAAGGATGATCAGTGGAAAACAGGATGCACCTGAGCTCAATTTTGAGCTTCATGGCAAAGGCTGTGAATACTTGTGTACATGTGATTTCTTAGTGTTTTATTTGTAATAAATTTTCAAAAATCTCCCAAAAACTTTGTTTAAATTGTCATTATGGGGTATTGTGTGTAGAATTGTTTCTGTGCATGGTAAATATTGGCTGCTTTATTTTTACCCTGCAATTTAGATTTCAGTTTGAACACACCCCACCCAAAACTAGCTCTCTCTGCACATGTTATATCTGCCCCACCTGTGCTGCACATGGTTTTGCCCATTAGGGGATAATGTTGTTGCACAGCTAAACATTG